>NW_004524604.1:7404109-7426253 GCF_000260255.1 Octodon degus | reverse complement strand
CACCAGCATCTTCAAGATCTGAAACTCTGTCTTCACATTCACTTAAACAGTTTTGCAAGCTTGTGATTGAGATTTTCCTTTCCTCTATATCTCTTTGACTCTGCTTCATGCAATCTATTTCTTTCCTGTATTACTCATTCAAGGAATCCAACATTTTTCTAATCTCCTCTATTTTTTTTATCAATGTCTTCTTTAGAAGCAGTTATAAATTCTTTTACTGCAGTGCTTTTTTCAGCTTGGGTTTCCTCCCTACATTTCTGTAGTTGCTTCTTTACTTCAGATGCTATGATTTCTGAGAATTCTTTTTTTATTTCAGAAAAGAATTCTGCTCTGAGTTCCTCTATAACTTTCTGCTGTTGCTTATTTACTGTGCATTCTATTAATTTGTACATTTGAGCTGAGCTAGTAGAAAAGAATTCCGCTCTAAGTTCCTCTATGACTTTCTGCTGTTGCTTATTTACTATTGACACTATTAATTCATACATTTAAGCTGAGCTAGTGTCCTCTGCACTTGTTCTGGGTGCGCATTGGGTTTCCTCCATATGTTTCTGCATTTGATTCTTTACTGAAGATTATATTAATTCAGGGATTTTTTTTTTCATTTCCAATCTGAGTTCCTCTATACCTTTCTGCAGCTCTTTCTTTATTTCAGAAGCCATTGATTCATTGCTTTCCACTGTGTGATTCCCAATTTGTTCTGTGTTAGTGTCCTCTGCACTTGTTGTGGGTGAGCTTTGGTTCTGAGATTGCATTTTGCTCCTTCTTGTTGTCATTTTGTGTAGCACTATCCTCTGACCTTTGTTGTAGATCTTTGTTGCTGTTATAAACTTAGCACCTACTGAAGTTCAGGTGCAGATCTTCAAAGTTTGGATTTATCCAGCTGTGCCTGGCTTGGGTCTGGCTGCTGTGCTCAGCTCCTTCCTGCTGCTGCCCTTGGAGTGAACCTGTTGTACCCCTCTGGCAAGATGTTCTGCTCTTGGACTAGCTGGGCCGTTCTGTTTCTTACACTCTCTGTAGGGATTGCAGCTGCAAGGTTTCACCCCAGGCTTGTATGGTATGCCCAGCCTGAGCCGAATCTGGAGGGGACAAGGTGGAGTAGGGGGGAGAGGCAGCTCTCCCACACACTCACTGGGCCTAGACTAGAACAGAATCTGGGGGTTCCATGAAAGCAACAGAAATTTCTACTCTGTGGGTGGGGTGGGGGGTACTTCAGAGTGATGGGGGTCGTCCCAAGATTGTGCAAGAGGCTGTCACCCCTGCTTCGCCTGGGCTGGGACCAGTAGGTCCCGCCAGCACAAGGTAGCCAGAAGCTCTCCCCCACACTCACCGGGCCTGGGCTAGGACTGAATATTCTTTATTCTTGAAATTCTTCTTCATGCTTACTGGTTTATTTTTATTTTATTTATTATTTATTTATTTATTTATTTTGTTGAACCAGAGCTTGAACTCAAGCCTTTGTGCTTGCCAGGGAAGCGCTTATTCCACTGAACCATCTCCCCAGCAAACATTGCAATACACCTTTTTTTTTTTTTTCCCCAGTACTGGCGATTGAACTCAGGCCCTTGTGCTTGCCAGGCAAGTGCTTATTCTACTGAGCTATATCCCCAGCTCCCGAAACAATTTTTTTTTCCAGAACCGGGGATAGAACTCAAGCCCTTGTGCTTGCCTGGCAAGCATTTATTCTACTGAGCCATCTTCTTGGCCACAAAACTTTTTTTGTGGGGCTGCAGGACCAGGGATTGAACTCAGGCCCTTGTGCTTGCCAGGGAAGTGCTTATTCCACCGAGCCATCTCCCCAGCCCTTTATTTTTTAAATTAATTTTATTTCATTTTGAAAAGTAAAAAACAAAAGTAAGCACAAAAATCAGAAACAAAGATAGAAACAGGGTAACATAATACTTATGTTACAGGTTTTCAGTACAAGAATAGCTGACTAACAGTGGTTGGTATATTGCCTTTTATCTTTTATTCATTTTAATGAGAAAAAAGATAAAATAGTAATGAAATAGTTTCAAAACAGGTTAATAGGATAATTACAATAATTAATACATTGCATATTGTCTTCATAGTAGTTTTTCAGAGGACAAGATGTAGACATGATATCTTGTCTAAACAATATTAGTATAAGCATTCTCATTGAACTAAGAGAAAGTAGTTGTATATCTATCTTATCTTGTATATACATATATTTTTTCACTATAAAATAGTCCTTTATTTATATCCCTCTTTTTTATTTTGTTTTGTCAGAGATTGGCGTTCCTCTTCAGTTAGAGAAACTATATTTGGAGAAGTCTTTAAAAGACCTTCACATACTTGAAGCCAGTCTAAAGATTGTAGGTACTTGAATTCAGCAAAATAACCCAATATAGTTAAGTAGTCCATAATAGCAGTGGGTTATCAGCAGAACTGGCAATTGTCAGAAGTTGTTGACTTGGGCCTTTTACAGCTCATCATTTTTAATATGGCATTACTTTACACCTTGTGGTTATGCTTTTCTGCTGGATGGTTAAGACCAAGTTAAATGTTTACTGGTTTTGAAATTCCAATGACCATATTTGTAGATTCTGTATAGATTATAACTTCATTTAAGGGTGGCAGTGTTAAACATTACTTCTGGTCTGAATTTTGGCAGGAAACAAAGTCAACAGAACCATAAACTGTTTTTACGAACACATTGCTTTTCTATTTAATGCAGTCTACTGCTTTGTTAACTCATATTGAACTTACAGTCAATAAAACTTTGAACCCTTTATTATGTAATCAGATGTGTACAATTGTTTTTCAATAGTAGATGGCATCTAGTAATTCTGCTTTTTTTTAGCAAGATATAGTTATTTTTAATCTTAAATTTTGTCATTCAACATCATACATATTTTCTGTCACTTCTGACTCCATGCCTTTGAAAACTGACACACATGACATTTATAAGCCTATTAAGATTGTTGGTGAAAATATTAAATGTGACAGCATTGTGACTTGTGTTTATTTTGTTTACCACTCTGCATCTGACAGCTATCACAATGTTTGATAAGTTTGGACTTTTAATAAATACTTTTGAATAAGTGGATGAATGCATAAACAGATGAATTTGAGGGACTTCCATCTTGTGGGCCATAATCAACTAATCAATACTTTTAGGACACTGCTATTATTCTAGTTTTAAACTATGTACACAAATAATAGCCAATATTTCTTGCAAATATTACATGAACTACTTTACCTAATGTATAGTCTAACAATTTTTTTTGGGGGGTAATAAATGTTCCAAGAAACACTGGTCTCAGGAAATAGACAAAAAAGGGAATAATGGGTAAAAAGTATTTTGGAGACTGCATATTAAATTCTCTGAAGAACCACAACACACATTATCTTGTTAAAGACTCCAAGAAAGCCTAATAAATAAAACAAATAACTAAGTTTAACTTTGTTCATGTCAAAACCTCAACTTACTTAACATGTATCATCTTTTGTTCTTCCAGTAGTTATAGTACTTATAAAGTTAGTATTCTTTGGAACAGATTTTAGAAGACTTTAATGTATAAATTCTTCAAAACTGAAATGAAAATGGTGCTCTGCTGAAATAGTTTGCTATTCATAAATTCACACCGATGCTCAATAATAATTGTTTTTCTTTTTGTGCTCCCAAATTGATGTCTCAAAGAAGCAGAACATATTTTAAAATTTGGCTAGAGCTGGGAACATAGCCATGATGTAGTGTTTGCTTAGGATTTATACGGTCCCTGGGCTTGATCTTAACACCAAACACACACACACACACACACACACACACACACACACACACACCACACACACACACAAGCAACCCACAAATTGAATGGAAGCCCATAGACTTAGAGTCTCAACTATGGCTCTGCATCAGAATTAGTTATAAGAACTTTAAAAAATTTTAGGTGCTTGCAAATTCATTCTTAAAGTTCATGAATGGATAGAGGCAAGTTGGGCCAGGGATATATAAAGCTGTTGAAATCTGCACTTGGGTTTCATTGTTCTTTCTTTGGCTAAGCTGAGATTCCATTCTTTCCTTGTCACCCAACACTGTTCCCTTTTCCATACAGCTCCTCAGAGACCTCAGGCAAAGGCCAGCAGAGGCCTGAACACATGGAGAAGAGACTCTACTGGTCCTTCCATTTGTCTGGGCCTTTAGTCCTCCCATCTCAGAATTTGTTCTACCCTCTTCAATCAATTCTTCCCCTTGACAGAGAGGATAAAAGCAAAATAAAAATGGAATAACTGTACTTTTTCTTTGTTATCTGTCAATCTGTCTACATTACCACGTTGATCTCAAGAATCATAATGAACTAAACAGCCTCTTCATTTGTAACATTCTTTGCAATCCTCAGTACAATTGAGCTTCAGTATTCTTGAATTATAATTCATTCTTCTCAAATATTCTCAAGTGCTTATCCTTTCCCCATTTTATATATGTACACAGATGCAATGATTCTCAAAATAAAATTTTATATTGGTGTCATAAAAGAAGCATAAGAATATTTTATGTGCCTGATGCCACCAAAAAGTATTTGCTCATCCTTTGCTTATTCATCTATTACTGTGGAATCATGTTCCATGTCTTCTACAGAATGAACAGAAGAAACTAGAGAGGGAGAATGAATCATAGAAACAGTGGACAGGCTACAACTCATGGTTATGTTTTCTTGCCTTCCTTTCTCTCTGAAATAGTTGGGCTCAGGTTTTATCCACTGTTGTATCCAAAGTCTCCCCAGTGCCTAATACTGTGCTTGTTCAGTAGGTGTTGGATGAATGGAGGAGGAAAAGATGGCTGCTCCTTCTACATCTTATTTTCTGATGAAATATGGCTCTGGGTGTATCAGCAGGTTGGAGCCAGGAAATCTGTGGAAGAAAAAGCTCTCTTTAAGCATCCTCAGCAAAAATGCAAACGGATGTTCTCAGTGCTCTGGCTGCAGATAATGTGAGGGGCAGGAAGTATATTGTATTTTTTTTATTTCCCAGTTGGATCTGGCAGTGAAAAGACTTTCAGAAAATAATTTTGCTATTTGTAAACTGAAGGAATGTGACATGGAAACGAATGAGGAAGAATAAATATGGAACTGTGCAGCATGGTTTTACAGTCACTTTTGGGGAAATAACTGCACTGTGAAAAGGATGATGATACATAAGGGAATAAAACTATTAATCTTTTTCCTCACAAGATAGTTCAGGTCCAGAACTATTCCATACATTAAACTTCAAAATGTGCTCACCACAGCTCTTTGAGTTTCGTGTTCAGTTTATGTGAGTTTTCCTTCTGGCTTATTCATGAACTCAGATGGTGTAGCTGCCTTTCATAAGGGATCATGACCTGATTATGTTACCAGAAATAAACTAAATTTGTAGTTAGTTTGGAATAAAAATACACAGTATTTTCCTAAATGGATGCATATAGTAATGTTAACATAAAAACAAGAAATCTTGAAGATTATTACTTATAAAATATGCATTTACACTCCATTTAGTTTACTGCAACTCTGGGGGCTTGAGTACTTTTGTGATTCACTTAAGCCCAAAGCATTTTAAGTTCTGTTAATAGATACAAGGTGACTGTGTCTACTTAGGTCCCTTGGGCCAGGGAGATAGCTCAGTGGAATAAATGCTTGCCTGATGAACGCAAGGTCCTGAGTTTGATCCCTGGTACCACCGAAAAAAAAAAAGAAAAAAAATTTAGGGGACTTAGGATCTTCAGTATACCATAGTGGACTCTTGCTGGATATTTGGGATCTCATATCTAGGATCCCTCTTGACCTCTAAATAGGAGTGAAACCCAGGTTATGTTTCTGAGCAATAGTTGTTTTAGTCATCTCTGTTCGCGGTAATAAAACACTACATGGTGCCGACTTAAACAGCAAACATTTGTTTCTCATAGCTTTGAATGTCAGAAAGGCCAAAATCAGGGCTCTGCATTGGCAGGGTCTGGCTTCCAGGTTCCTAAATGGTTGTCCTTTCATAGTGTCCTCACATGGTGAAGAGAGGAAGCCTGATGTCGTGGGGCTTTATAAAGACAATAACACTACCCAAGAGGGCTTCTCTCTCACATCTTTACACAGTCCCAGTTACCTACCAGAGGTGCTGCTTCCTAACATGATAACATGGGGTTCAGCATTTGCATTTGGGAGGGGGACATAGTGTCCTGTCTATAACAATAGTTGTCAGTCCATCTGATGTTATTGTAACAGGATATCAGAGGCTGTGATTTATGACAAGCAACACTTTATTTCCTACTGTTCTTGGGGCTGGGAATCCAAAGCTGAGGGTCCTGTACCTGAATGGTAGCTTGGTGTTGCATCATCCTGTGCTGTGAGAGGGCAAGTGGGGTGACCTCCTCAGCCTCCTAACCGTGTCATCTGGTGACAGTTCATACACCCTACAATGCCAACATTAACTCATTTATGAGGCCCCCTCAACACTGTTGCAAGGGGATTCAGCTCTTGGTGTAGGGCTTCAGGTGGACACATGCACTCCATGATAACAAGTGAGGCCTGGGATCTTGCTCCAGATCAGCTTTCTCCTGGGGGTACTCTGTCCCCTGGATCCAAGAAAGAACCATGCCTTTTGAGAATTAACAGTGCATTATGGAGGTAACCCTGGATGACTCAAGCTAAAGTGTGCTCCTGGGTGTGCACTTTTCCCATATGCTCTCCTTCTGGTTCTGTCCCTAGAAATGCTTTACATGGCTCCTGCTCTCCAGAAAGGCAGACATGTTCTTCTCCTGACTTTCCCCCAGACTCAGGATATACAAGTAAACTTTTTTCCTTGCCTCATTTCCCTGGAGTGGCACTTCCATGTCTCTGTTGCTCTTTGCCTTCCTAATTTCTTCTTCCACAGGCTCTACCTCTCCCTTCTGCTTCATTCTACTCCTTCATCTACCAGCTGCTTCCCACTGTCTTCTTGCATCCCATTATCTCCTGTGAAGCTCCCTGTGAGTGACTGGAGCTCCCCTAAAAGCATACTGACTTGTGCTTTAGTAACCCTTTGATGCAATTTTGGTAGTTTTACAATAAATTATATGTTTCTTTTTAAAATAACATTTCTACAAATACACTGAGAGGGAAAAGGGAGAAAAAATACCTTTTATAATAGCACCCAGGAAAAGTAAATACCTTGGAATTAATCTAACTAAAGAAGTTAAACTTTTTAAGGAAAATTACAGTATTCTGAAAAAAAGATTGTAGAGGATTTCAGAAAATGAAAAGATATTCCCTGTTCCTGGATAGGAAGAACTAACATTGTGAAGATGGCCATATTCCCCAAATGCTGTAGATTAAATCAGTCCCTATCAAACTACAATCAACATATACCCTTCAGATCTAGAGAAATCATTCCTAGAATTTATTTGGAACCAGAAAAGACATAGAATAGCAAAGGAAATCTTAGGCAACAAAAATAAGGCAGGAAGCACTACAATTTATGACTTTAAATTATACTACAAAGCTACTGTGATAAAATCAGCATGGTACTGGCAACAAAATAGACCTGAAGATCAGTGGAATAGATTAGAAGATGCAGAAGCATCTATGAACACACTCAGCCACTTGATCATTGACAAAGGGGCCAAACATGCTTACTGGAAGAAAGATAGCCTCTTTAACAAGTGGTGCTGGAAAAATTGGCTCTCTACATGCTGAAAATTAAAACTTGACCCAGGTCTATCACCTTGCACTAATATAAAGTCAAATGGATTAAAGATCTAAACATTAAAACAGAAACACTAAATCTCCTGGAAGAGAAAGCAGGAGGAACTCTTGGAGACATAGGGGTAGGCAAAGAGTTCATGAACAGAAATCAAATCGCATGGGTAACACTTGAAAGAATTGACAACTGGGACCAACTCTTATTGAGAAGGTTTTGCATGTCAAATAAATTACCAACAAAGTGAAAAGACAGCCCACAAATTTGGAAAAAGTCTTAGCTAATAAGCACTCAGACAAAGGTCTGTTCTCTAGAATTTATAAAGAACTAAAAAACATTCGAACCCCTAAATTTAAAGACCTAATCCAGAAACGGGCATCTGAGATGAGCACATACTTTTCAGAGGATGAAATTAAAGAAGTGAATAAATATATGAAATTGCTCCTGCCATTTTATATTTCATATATTTATGCTCCACATAAATGGAGCTCCACATCACTGGCCATCTATTAAATGCAAATTAAAACAACACTGAGATACCATTTCACCCCAGAAAGAATGGCTATCATGAACAAATCAACTAACAACAAATGTTGGAGAGGCTGTGGGGTAAAAGGAACCCTTCTCCAACTGCTAGTGGGAATGGAGACTGGTGCAACCATTATGGAAGTCAGTGTGGAGCTTCCTTAAAAAACTAGGACTGGAAATCCCCTTTAAACCAGCTATTCCCCTACTGGGAATTTTCCCAGAGGAACTGAAAATGTCATGTCATAGTGATATATGTGTGCCTATGTTTATCACAGCACAATTTGTGATAGTCAAATCTTGGAAACAACTAAGATGCCTGTCACCTGAATAATGCATGAAAAAGATGTGGTATTTTTATACAATGGAGTATTACTCAGCTATAAAGAATGATAAACTCGAAGCCTTTATATTGAAGTGAATGCCACTTGAAGATATACTCATAAGTGAAATAAACCAGACCTACATGTGTAAATATCATATAATGTCCCTAGTATAAGAACTCAATGAAGAGATACAAATAGAATGTTATAACACAATTAAAAGGAAAATGAGAACTTGAGGATTACACAATGAGGAGAAGGCAAGGAGAAAAGCTGGGAAACATGACAGGGGCAAAGCCATATATTTATATGCACAAGATAGGTAGAGCAATGATCCTGAAAATCATCAACAGGTTTTTTAAACTAGCAGTTAATTGGTAGGATTCTCACACTGAGTAATTATATATGCTGACACTTGTGAACTACGTAACTGCACTGAAAATAGCAATGTGCAATAGTAGGGTCATGCTTGGAATGCCTGTCATTCTGGTCTTCTAAATATATACTGCTTATCATGACAGACCATTATTGCCATACTGTCTGTTAAGTAAATGTTTGTTTTAAAAAGAAAGATAATAAATGAACAATGGAGCCAGGAAAAAAAAGTCACAGGACTGTCCTGTTACATTACTATATATCATTAGATTTCTAAATTTCTGTGTAAAAATATGTAATTGTTTATTCATAGTTTTTAAAACTTTTTTAATTTTTAATTTTTTTTCTTCATATTCTGTAGGGACTTAAAGTTTAACATAGCAATACTTGATGGAAAATGCCTGTTCCATGTTATGCCTAAGATGTTTGATATTCAGACAGATAGTTAGTTTAAACCCAACTGCATATGTTGTAGGGTAATAATAAGCTTCTCTTCTAGAAGGTTAACAATCTAAGTTTGCAGACCAAAAATTAGAGAAAAAGAAGGGCTGCAAGGACAGCCAACATTATGGCCTTAACCTTTGAAGGTCAGTGAAGACTCAGGACATAGGAAAACCTGTACTGTAACATCATATAACTCAGTTGTGTCCCAAATTTTCTGATCAAGGAGAGGGCCACAGAGTAATGTGATCGATGATGTAGAGTGTGCCTAAGGAGAGTAACATGGAGAGAAACATTCTCTCAGGCTTTCACAGAGAGCAAATTGGTCAAGCAATGGCCATGACTCATCCATGTGGCTGACACTGACAAAGGATCTACAAAGTGCGGTATAGGGTTTCAGGATAAATCCTCAGGGGACTTGACTAACTTTGGCAGATCCAAAAGTTACATTTCTTGTTATATAGGTCTTGCTTTATCTTGGTCTTAACCATCCAGCAGAAAGGTATAAAAACAAGGTAGGAGAGGTGAAGCCATGCTGGTATGTTGGCTGTAAAGGGCTCAGGTCAACAACTTCTGACATTGTCAGTCCTGTGGATGACCCACTACTATTATAGATTGCTGGATTGTGTTGGAATGTTTTGCTGAATTCATGCACTTACAATATTTAAATGACAATGGAATACCCTTCTCTGACAAAACTAAACAAAAAAGGGGATACAAATGAATGACCGTTTTGTATCTGTATATTCAAAATAGGATAGATATACAGGTGCACTCTCTTAATTCAGTGAATAAGATTTGTTCTCATAGTGTTTGTGGATGGGATGTCATGTCTGCATCTTGTACAATGAATAACCACTGAGACAACAATGTGCAATGTATTTATTATTGAAAGTATCCTACTGATCGGTTTTGAAACTGTCTCATTACTATTTGTTTCTCAATAAAGTTATTAAATGTTAAACAAAAATAAAATAACTTTTCTATATTTCATCTACCTTAAAAGCAGCTTGTGAATTTGCATTCGTTTTTGCCCCTTTACAAATGTGATGGGTGTTCTAGTATCAACTAGCTCCTTCCTCTGCATTGTGTTATTTTAGGAATGAAACAATTCATTACATTTACTCTGAAGAGTCATGCTAGGAAGAATCTATTTGAAGTAGACAATCCAGTGTTGTTGCTGTTTTATTTTTAGTAGTTCTACAGGTTATGGAACAATATCTGATGAGTCTCAATACAATTTTCTGAGATTTAATTAATCTTCTAAATTAGTGTCTAGAATGTTTTATGTGTGGGCAGGAGAGAAGAAACGATGGAAATCCTGGTCAGCGCTAGGATTTATGGGGTATGAGATACAGGGAGTTTATTACTACTGCCACGTTGTGGGGAGAATGCTTTCAGAAGCAAAATTTCTGGCCAACAGCTACATCAGAGACCCTGGAAAATATGCTTCTTTATTTTGTCTCTTGATTCTTCAGTCTAAATGAATGCAAATTAATTGGATTTTTATTGATTTTATTCATTTGGCTTACTAGGGTCATCAGAAAGGGATCATTTTTATTTTTATCTTCATTTTGAGATGTGTCTGTAGGCCACTTGTAAAAGAAAAGGCACCAGATTAGTGGTGTTCAAGATCTCATTCTAAAGGCTTGAGTAGTCAACAGGGATTTGGAGGAAAGTGCTAGCCAGGGCCAAGGTATGCGTATGCTGCTGTTTCCTTTTCCACACTTCAAAGGCTGCCTGGGGGCTCATTTAGCCTTGTGCATTTTCTTCTCCTAAAATATGTGTGAATAAATCTGATGCCTTGGGCTTACCCAAAATGGTTTAGACTGTCTCTGCCTTCTTTCTCTCATCCTTATTGAAACCTGCTTGGAAAAAGTAAATGAACAATGGCCCCATGTGATGTTTTAGAGTCCAATGCATAGACACTGAGTGACTGTTAGATGGGATTTGAGATGCAGAATAGGTCAGGTCCATGGGGAGAGCCCTGGAGAGGCTGCTGGAGTTCTGAGAAGGTGGGGTAAAGATGGCAGCTGTGAGCAGAAGAGGAGCAGGTACAGGGCAACCCAGGCCATAGGAGCCACACAGAGCCTTCCACAGGGTGACACAAACAAGGGGCCCATGTGGCTCAGTGTACCTGTGTGCAGAAGGCAGAGAGAGTGTGGATCAGGAGGCAACACAGACGTTCTGCATTGACAACATTGTCCACCTTTTAGTTTGGAGTAAACCAAGTGGGAACTGGGACTGCAGGTAAGAGCAGAAGGTGACACACAGTGCTAGGGCTAGCCAAGGCCTTTCACATGGTGCCGTCTGTTTCCATGACCATCTTGTTGGGGTTTCGGGAATCTATCATAGGCTCTGCCTTGGTTGGGGTTCTGAGCAGATGATTTGTGCAGATGTTGGGAAGTGTTCCCCGGGGGGCCACACCCACCGTGGGATTGGGTGGTGGGATCCGGATGTGGCTGAGCTTGAGTAAGAATGTGGCAGCAATTACAGCTTCAGTTGATCTGGTTCTCTGATGCCACAATGCCACACCCCATAGTGACCGGATCAGGGCAAGGAAGCTGTGGTATCCACACATGTTGTGCCTCATGGGATGAAATGCTCTCCAGGAGACACTTGATAAATGTGTGGTACTGGTTCCTGGTTTTCACACTGATGTCCAGTGAGGGGAGGCCAGGATGCCACTAAACATCTGGCAAATCCTACAAGGCTGTGACAGCCTCCTCTTCCTCCCCAATCCCAAGACACAGGCACATGGCCAAAGTGTCAGCAGTGTTCAGGTCAAAAAACCCAGGTCTACACCTGTCAGTCAGTGGGTAAAGGATGTTGGCAGGAAGGATATAGCATAGACTTCCCAGGGTGAGTCTGGTGGCTTGGGGACTTGTGGGAGTGAAAACCCTTCTGGAGACTGTGAGTGTTGAATTATGAAGACTCCAAGGAGCATGGGAAGATGTGCCACAACCTCATTACTCACCTCTATCTTTCTAGCATCACAATCTTCTCTGTTGCAGCAGTTATCTGTGTTAGTAGCTCCTGGGATTGCCAGAATTTCCTTGCTCTATTTCATTCTGTGCCTGGGACAGTCCCATGTGGCTGAACACCTGACGAGCCATCTCCCTCAACATCAAGGTGAAGTGTTTTTTGTCATTCTCCTTTTGACTTAAAATAATGAGCTGCATTTGCACTCATCTTTTGTTCTGAGGCCAGGCCACTTCTAGAAGTATTCTAAGTTGGTGCTCAGGAGCTTTTAAGGTCATTTAAATTCCTAATGAAAAGTCACTCAAGGCCATAGTACAAAATAAATACATTGTTATTGATCATGCAATAAGGTATTAGGCTAATTGAATAAGGCTTCTCCCCGAGATGCACTTAATTTACCAATATTGTCATTTCTCAGCCGTCATGGATCCTGCTGGGCTTGCACAGTCCCGGAGTGGGTGTCTCTGATTTGCCCTCCTCTGCGAACCCAGAGTGTCCAGCATCTTCCTTGCCACCCATGGACTTCTTCCTGTCGGCAAAGGACAGTGACAAGTGAGGATTCATTACTCTTGAAATGACCCTTTCTACAATATCCACTTTTTATCTCCTTAATCAGCAAAGTGGTTCTCAGAGGACTGGCAGGTTCACTGCCTGGAGTCACATTTATTACCGAGACACAAGCTGAATAATTGTGTATTTACCAACTTCAATTTAACCTCACAACTTGCCTGTCTCCCACGACAAGGTGAGCGGCAAGACCAAATTGCTCGTCTGCCTGTAGCTCATCAATAACTATTCATTCACCCCCAGAAGGACTATTCTCATGGTCACCCTGAGATACAGGAACTTATACACTTTATTGCATGGATTTTTGTCTTCAGAAATGTTGGGTGCTTTGGTGAGATCTTGTTGCCTTAACCAAAAATATGGTAAGAAAAGGCAGCCGCCCCTCCACCCCAAAATGCATGTCAGTGTGCAAAAAAGGGGTTTATTTATTCCTTGTCAGAGAGCAGAAGGCTAACTGTACACTCCAGGTCAATATTTCAATTGTCTCACAAAGAAGGATGCAATTATTATGTATCACAGACATGCATTAATGAAAAAGAAACTATAGTAAAAACTCAATGAAAGTATTAAAAATGTGTGTGCTGTCTGATCTAACAATTCCTAAAGCAATAATATTTACAGCATTACTTGCAATTTGACAAACACTCAATAACTGATATATCCATTAATATACAATTATCATAAACACACAATAAAATTAATTGTATAGAGATAAAGGATAAAGAAGGTGTATAGCTATTGACATGGAGACATGCCTATGATATAGTGAATGAAAACTGAGTGTTTCAAAAAGAGATATATCTGTGTATTTTGATAAAATGGAATCAACTACAAGCTGTTAATAAAAAAGAGCAAGCTGCAAATGAATATGTGCAGTATGCTTCACTACTATAAATATACACATATAAATATATCTCTGTGTCGTTTGTGTGTCCCCGTTTTCACAAATGTGGAAAATTATTTAATATTTGACACCAATTTTTATTTTTTGGTCTTTTTGAAACAGGGTTTCACTATACAATTTGGTTTGACCTTAAGCTCACTTTGTAGCCCAGACTGGTCTTGAACTTGTGGTGATCCCCTTGCCTCAGCCTTCTGAGTGCAGAGATTACAGACATGTGCCACTATGCTTGGCTTGACATCAAACCTTAATGATGTTATTTAGAGCTTAGAGTTGGGGGAAATATCATGAGTGAGCTTTACTTTGCTTCATTTTTTATAAATACATACATACTTACAAGTAATCCTACATATGTACAGCATGTCCAAGCAAGGTAGACATACAACACAACCATTAATACATTTGTATGTAGAAAATCAAGTGTCAAATATACAAGTTTAGTGTAAATTGGACAGGATATAGATATGATATCTGGTCTAAATAATATTGGTGCAAACATTTCTTCTCATTGAACTAAGAGAAAGTAGCTGTATATCTATCCTAATTATGTTGTGTATACATTTTTTTTTCACTACAAAATGGTCCTTTATCCATATCCCCCTTTTTGGTTTTGAAACCCATACAAATTGAGCTAAATAAATTTTTCCTTAAAGAAAGACATTCTGTTGAACATACATAAATTAACGAGATATATTGAGGTTGATATAGGAATTTAATGAATATGTTGAATTCTTTTTTATGTATTTAGTGCAGGGTCTACAGGCTCTCACTACACAGATTGCACTCATAGCGATCCTCCTGTTTTCAGCCTCCCAAGTGCTGGGGTTACAGATGTGCACCACCACACCCAGGCTGAGTCAGTTGAATTTGTGGTGGTTCGCTTTTTAGGTCTAGGCACCACGTCTCAAGGTTTAAAAGGGGGGACCATGTGTGCGGAGCATGATGAGACAACAACAGCTAGTGCTTCCCCATGGCTGGCCACGAGCACCGGCCAGGTACTCAATCACTACAGCGATCCTCTGAAGTTCTTACAGCTAAGAAAATAGACACAATGAGGTTATCTGGCTGACCAGCACAATCTGGCTTACATGTTCCTGGATGATCCACTACATGGTGGCAAAAGCCAAAGCAAAGATCTAAGTGATGCAGTGTCACATCACCAGAGAAGACCAGGGCACCACCACATCATCTAACAGCACTGAGACAACCAGTGCAAAGACCCTGCTAAAAATACATGGTGTCAAAGGACAATGTGCAAAAGCAACAAACACTGTCACCTACCTTTCCTTACATCTGGTTTTAGAAAAACCTGTAATTTTTGAGTTTGTCTTGGCAGAGGCAGAGTTTTTAGCAGGAAGAAGGAGATTGCATTTAGGAAGACTTGGGGTGCAGCCTTCTGAAAAGAGGAGTTGAGCCAGGAGGACTCTCATTGCTCCTAGTCAGCATTCTTCTCATCAGCAGTAACTCCAGACTGGCAGAGATACTTTCTCTTCTATGATTTAGTTCAAGACCAAAGTACTAGATGTTGCATGGAATTCTGCAGGCAGCCCCATAGATTAAAATGTTAGATTAACAGCCGGGTGGTGGGGTGGGGAGGCCTTTACCTCTCCAAGGATGGAGAGGACTGGCCAGGCTAAGGGGTATTCCTCTTTCTTATTTGAAAGGGCAGCACAAATACACCCATGAAAAGGCTTTCATAGCCCCCACTGTGAATAGAATTTCTGTAACTTTAATACTTGTGGGGGCAGACTATACCAAACATCGTTTTCCTCTACACTTCTGTTCTAAGCTGCCAAGAAGATTTAATAAAAGCTCATAGTTGGTTATATGAACTGAATTGATAATGGATACTTAAAGAGAGTTTTTCTCTTATTAACCATGCAATCAATCATCACCAACATCAAAGAATACTACCAGGGTGTTTATTGCTTACCTAAGCTTGCCTAAGCAGACACTTCAGTCCGTTGAGCTATCTAGCCAGCCTCAGATCTTCTTTATATTTATTATTATTATTATTATTATTATTATTTTGGTGGAACCGGGGATTGAACTCAGACCCTTGCGCTTGCCAGGGAAGTGCTTATTCTATTGAGCCATCTTCCTGGCCCCAGGTCTTCTTTTTAAAGCTACCTAATAGATGGCATTTTTGAATAATTTGAGCCTGAGCTGGGTAAAATAATTTGGGCATGTTTCTGTTAAATGAGCTTTTAACTAAACTCACCTGAATACAATAAAAAGGTCTTATTTTCTGTTCTGATAAATCCATTTGAAAATCAATCTTGTCTGTACTGAAAGTGTCAGTGTGATAGTGGATCTCTGACCCAGTGCACGAAGGCTCAGATAACCATTAGGATGCTTGTTGCTGACTTTGGCACCTACCGGAGTTCTATCTTCAGCCACCAAGTCTGGATTTTTCTACATGTTATCTTAAATATCTGAATTTATCTTAGTTATCTATCTCAGTTTGCCTATATATATGTAGGGACATATATGGTCCAGAGAAGCTTACCTTGGTTGTCTAGAAAGCAGGAACTTTTTTTTTTTTTTTTTTTAGGAACTTGTTTTTAATAAAAATTTAGCAATAATTAAAATTGTTCTGAGCTTTTATAGATTTGCTTATTTTGTTGTTTGACAATGAAAAGCCAAAGAACTCTGTTTTCCTGGGGTTTAAAAAAGTTAACATATACTTGGGGAAGATAAAAATGTATCAGAAAAAAATTTAGTAAAAAACACACAAATAAATTAACTCAAATACTTGATTCTTTTGGAGGAAACAATGAAATGAATAAACATTTTTAAGAATGTCTAAGTATAAAAAATTCAAGCATGGATATGTAACTCCATGAACAGGAGAAGAAACACAAATACAGATGCAGGAACATTTGAAGATATAAGAAAATATTCTGTGACAACAATTTGAGAATCTAGACATTTACTAGAAAGATATAAAACATTAAAGTTGACTTAAGAAGTAGAACACTTGAATTGCCTAATCAGTGTAGAAGATGCTGACAGCTAAGCATAAATCTATCCTTATGAAAGGTACCATGGGATAAGACATTCTAGCCGAGTTTTATCTAACCTTAATGCATAGGTGGACCTCTGTAATTTAATTTATTTGAAGCTAAATGAAAGATTGATAAGCCTATTGAAATGTATAAAGCCAATAACTTTCCAAGTATTGTATCAAAATCTGATACAAGCAATATAAAAGCTGACTAGACAAATCTTGTAAAAATATAGATGAGAAACATCTAAGTAAAATGTAAATAAATATAATTTTGCATAAGTAATTTCTAAAATTGCAAGGATGGCTAAATATAAGACAAGTCTAACACATAACACATTCATCAATATACTCAAAGAAACTTCTGATGTTAATAGTTACGGACAGATATTTGATAACATTAAGCACTAATTCTCAACAAAAATACTAAGGAAAATAAGAATAATGGAAAGTATGTTAATATGACTAAGATTATTTACTTTTAAAAAGCATACTTGGAATCATTAAGTCTTTTCTATTAAAATAAATAACTGGGCAGAGATGCCACTTCTCTTACACAATTTATAGACAATAAAATAGATTAACTCTTTTTGGTAATATGGATATATACTCAGAAATGTAAGAAGCTCTAGTAAAACAATTTACTTGAATTAATAATTAGAAACACTGAGTAAAAATAAGAAAAAAAATCTTTTCTCTGTGCCAAAAATTAAAACAGAAAAAAGACAAAAATATTTTATTTACCTTAATAAAAAAACAATAAAATACAGAGAAATATTAACAAACAGGGCCAGGACCTATATCAAATGGACCATGAGGAAATTGTATTGGGTTTCTCTAACAGAAAAGAATCAATAGGAAAATGATGTATAGTCCTCAGGAGGCTGAGGCAGGAAAACCACCATGAGTTTGAGGCCAGCAGGGCAACATAGCGTGTTCCTGACCAGCCTGGACTACATAATGAGACTCTGTCTTTTTTTTTTTTTAATTTTTTTTTTATTTTTTTTTATTTATTAGAGAGAGAGAGAGAGAGAGAGAGAGAGATAGAGAGAGAGAGAGGTGTGTGTGTGTGGCCAGCTCAGCCCACCAGGGGGCGGGGCTGGCTGGCATGTGGTGCTGGGGGATTGAACCGCGGTCCCCGATGCCTTGCCAAGCTTGTTCTAAGTAGGTGCTTTAGACCACTGAGCCATCTCTCCAGCCCCTGAGACTCTGTCTTTTAAAAAAAAAAAAAATAAGAGAATGGTGAACAAAACCCTCCTCTTAACTAAAACAAAACAAAATGCCATATAAAGAACCCAGTTCAGTAGTGGAATAAACAAATGACCTAATTTGTAATAGCTAAATCTTGGAAACTGCCCAGATGCCCATCCGTGAATGAATGGATAAAGAAAATGTGATTTTTGTATATAATGGAGTACTTCTCTATCATAACAAGTATAAGCCTGAGATATTTTTAGGTAAATGGATGCATCTTGAGACCATATTTTAAGTGAAATAAATCAGATGTGTGTGTTCACACATTGCATTATTTCTCGTGTGTGAGAGGCCTAAAAGATAAACAAAAGAACCAAAGTGGAGAATAAATATTGGGAAGAAGGAAGAAAATGTTCAAATACGAAGGGGAAAAAGGGAGGGGTGAGAGGAGAGGGAAGAAAGAGAAAAGGAAAAGAGAATAGAAGGAAAAGTTGGAGACAAAGCTTTTGTAAATAAGAAGGGAAGAGGATTGAGGAAGGGGAGAAGAATGGGAAGAAGAGAAGGCTCAGTATATATCATGTACAGGTACGAATTCCCTATGGTGAAAGTGATCATTATGTATATTAAAAAGCATACCAAAAATTAATTAAAAATTGAAAAATGTGCAAAGGACCTGTACAGACATTTCTTAAAAGAAGACTGGCTTGGTTACATTTCCTTCGTTGCTGGGACAAAATACCCAACACCCACATTTAGGGAAGGAAAAGTTTATTCAGGTCACAGCTTGCAGATGTTTCAGTCTATGCTCAGCTTTCTCCCACGCAGGGTGGCACATGGCAGAGAGCAGTGGTTCATGGTAGCAGAAAACAGCCAAGAGCAACAGGAAGGGCAGCAGCTGCAGCTTCTAGCCAGCCTTTCTCCCCTCCTTTTGTTGTAAACAAGCTACCCTGGGGCTGGGAGTGTAGAACTCACACAATTCCATGCTTTCCTCTTGTACAGGATGAGGATGCTAACAAGTAAGAATCCTGCCTCTGTGCTGAGTCACTTAATTAAACTTCTAAACTTCTCAAGTGGACACAGTGCATCAAACAGTACAAAGACACAGCAGGATGTTGTCTCCTATTTACTAGGTTGGCTAGTATAAAAGAGATAAAAGGTAAGAGGCTGTTGGGAAGACAGGGAGAGAAAAAGGAAGGTGTGTGGATAGCCACGGGGAAGGTAATTGGTACCAGTGCTATAGAAAACAGAACAGTGGCTCCTCAGAAACTTAAAAATAGAACTGGTATGAGACGCAGGGACACTTGTGGGTCTATATCTTCAGGAAATAGAATTAATAGTTCAAAGAAATATTTACATTCTCATGTTCATTACTGTAGTAATCACTATATAGTTATGGGAAAAAATCTAAGGTGCACAGACAGATGAATGGATAAAGAAAAAGTGATCATATACGTATGTACACAGACAAACACAAATTCTACTCACTTACAAGAAGGAAATTGGTTAAGAGAGTAGTTCTGATATGTTCTTACCATGCACACGTGTACTTTGTGGTTCATTTACATTGTTAATTAGCATGTTTGTAAGAGTTTCAGCTTGCTCACTGATGATAGTAAATTTTTTTGTAACTAATATTTCATTATTAGATAACCTAGTCACACTGATCCTCTCCTATTCCTGTAATTCTTATTTCACTGTTGTTTTAGGTTTTTAAGAGACTTTTATTTCCTTCTTACATTTATTTACTTTTTTATGTATTTGGTACAGGGTCTCACTAACAGCTCATCCTCTTGTTTCAGCCTCCCCAGCACTGGGATCACAGCTGTGCCCTACCATGCCTGGTCTTGGTGGCCAGCGCAGCGTGCCTGGAGGCTGTGTGGCAAGAGATATGAGGGATGGAGCCTCATCCTTGCGCTTGACTAAGCAGTTGTTTAGTTTACTGAGCTATCTCACTGGCCTTCTTCTTACATTTAAACAGAGTTTTCTTTGTTTATATTATGACTCCAGAACAATGCAGTAAACAAATTTCTATGGTATATGCATCTAATAAATAAGATATCTACAAAACAAGTCTTTCAAAGTAGTAAATATGAAGCTAATTTGTACTTGAGGATGTGGTTCTATCATTACTATGATATCAGTGACAGAAAATAAATTCTTGGCCAACCTAAGAATGAAAGTGGGTGACTGCCACATGGCCTTCCTCACCTGCAGAACACTGCTAGAAACCGAAATGGCCCAGGTACTAGGGCTGGTATCTGCATATGTCTAATTCAGATGCTACAGAAACAAAATCATGATAAATTTTTAGCTATTATTTATACCAGAGACAAGTGATTTTAATTTTATGAGCTAAATTTAATGTTCTCAACCACCAGAAGAATTGGTACTATTATAGTTCTCATTATATAGATTTAAAAACAAAATCACAGCACCGTTAAGAAGCTTGTATTCTAATCACTGCACAGCATTCTCAACATGGTATTAAAGAAAATAAAACATAAATTCTCTGGCCAGAATACAATCATGTGGGAGATTTACTAGCTCATCATATGAATTCAATTTCTTTATTCCATGAACTCAATAAACCAACTCTTGCATATTTTAAACAATTCAAAAGCCCACTGGGACCATGAAGATTCAGGTAAGTCTCCCCACTCCTCTCAATTCATTGCATTAATCAATAGCAAGCTGTACTCAATAGTAGACTTTATCTTTCATTTGGAAAATTGTAATTTTTTAATGCTTCAGATTCAGCTTCAACTAGCCATGAAAATTGTAGACCTTGTGTATTAAATATTAAATATTCCAGTAAGATTGCTTATAGTTCTTCAACTTGAAAGTAGCATAAAAACCTTGGGTAACAGCATCCATATTTCAACTCTTTTCTCTAAATGTACCTTTTGCTAAAAACAGAAAAGCTTCATAGAGTTGACTGTGGCAATCTTCTTAAATCCAGAAAAATGAAGGCTTTTAGACAAGAAGGGATTCTATAAACTTGTTTTATATCAGCAGACATATGGGGTGTCATCTCAAGGAGGAAATAAGGCTAGTGCCTCAGAGCTTTGCAGTATTATTGTCTTTAATGGGAAATTTACTTTGATGGCCTGAGATCTTCAGTTAAGAGCAAAGCTAAAGGAATTCACAGAAAATGACATCATGAATAGGGTAGAAAAATTAAAACATGCTACAAATAATAAGTAATAATTAAATATTGAGATGCCACTAAATTGGCCCACAATAATGAATGATCCTCTGGAAGGGAAATAAGCTAGAAGTTAGATAAAACTTAATGGACACTTCTTAGTGCATTTAATGTAAGTAGTTCAAGACTGATACAATGCAAAAATTTAACTTTAACATTCTTCTACAGATTCATGACATAAAACGTTTTTGTAGGTTAAAAGTTCTTAAAGTTCCTGGGCTTAGTTCCAAGGTGACCTACCTAATGACATTCAATTGTGTATCAATCACTTTTATTGTAAATTTTAGTTACTAATCAAATCACTCACTCATTCTGTAAGTGTTCGCCTCTGACTGTATTCTAGCCAGTGTGTTTGACACTGAGAATATGGAGACAAGGCAGACAACTGCAGGCTTCAGTCTATCAACTTCACTTTAAAGAAAATTTAGAATCTTAAAAGAAACACTTATATCTCTTCACCACATGCAAAAATACTTCCATATGTTATTTTATCTTCTGAACCTTTGTGTGACAAGGCTAATGGTATATCATTTCTATAGGTAAAGAAGCTAATCTCCAAATATTCAGGTAATTTGCTAAGATTAGCATTGTTAGTATGAAAAACATAACTTAACCTTGGCTGTTCAGGTTCCAAGTCCACAATCGTGCCACTGTACATCATTTAGGCATGTAAGAGGGGACAGGAAGGCAGGCCTGGGAATGAAAGCTCAGATACCTGTATGGTTAGGGATAAGTATTCTCACAAAACTCTGAGGCAAAAGACAAGAACAACCTTGACTATAGGAAACGCTGTGATAGTCCAAAGCATAGCTTTTATTTTATTTTTTTCTTTTCAAAATTTTATTGATAAACAGATAGCAATGAGACAGTTTCAAATCAAATCGGAAGTACAGTTTCAACAAATAACATACTGCACATATTCTTCTTAGTGGTTAATTGCTGTACAAGATGCAGACTTG
>NW_004524604.1:7377231-7395814 GCF_000260255.1 Octodon degus | reverse complement strand
AGGACAGTCCCACAATATTCCTTTTCCTGTCTCTTGCTTTCATTCACCACCCCCTTCTTCTTGAACATCCACCTACCCGAGAGACATCTTAGCAGTAAGTGGCACAGAGCATAGCTTTTAATGAATTCCTCTCATATTGTAAGTGACAGGGCTCCCACTATCCAGGCAAGGTGTGATCCAGGAAGTTTTTCCTCTGCTTTCAACGTCTCCTGCATGCACTATCCTCCTTCTGACCACAGTCTCTGGATTTTCCTTTTCTTATAAATTGTCACACACCATCCCATCTGTCTCAGGCTAGAAGTTCTTTTAAGCTTCTTTTATTTCCTTACCTAACTCTATAGCTGTGGCCAGATACCTTAAAACCCTTTGTCCCTTGTTGCCTTCATAGCCCTGTCTTATTTTCATTATGATGGAGAAAATATGAGAACTGGGCACACTGTAGTTTTTCTCTTCCCTGGTCCCTAGGCCGTCTGCTTCTCTGACACTTACTTGTTCTTCTCTTTCCTCCCTAGGGCTTTTGACATTTCCACCTTCTCAATCTTATTCCTACTGCTTCAGTTTGATTCCCATTCTCATCTTAATTTTCAGGAAGAGACATAAGCTCTAATGAAAACCACTAGTAAAAAAGGATTTGTCAATCAATGTTTAGAGTTTAATTTTGAAGACAGATGCTTGGTGGTGAGATATGAAGGGTACAAGGCTCTTTGCTAGAATAGGCTACACAACCTGTTCCATGGCTGAGAAAACACAGAAGATATGAGTGGGTTGACCTTGAGGGACTTTGTGTGATGGGACAGTATAAAAAATGGGGCCCCCACTGGTAGTGAATCTTAAAACTCTATGGTTGGGAGCCACTTGAATAGGATCATATTCTCTTCTTGGAAGGTAAGCTATATTTAAAAGCTCTGTAGAGTTGAGGAGCAAAAGGGAAATTCACTGAAGATCAACAAATGGGCCAGAGGCTTTCCTTATATTTATCCTCCCTTCCTAATTCTCCTTTCCTTTTCGTTATTACTTTCCATTATAATATTAAGGGATTGTATTTTATGGATGATTGTATTTTATGCAATGTCTGTATTTCTCTTTAGCTTTTAAATTATAAGATATTATATCTAACATTTGCATGTGGAGTTTATTAACACTCAAATAGGACAAGGGTCTGATAAGATTAGATTCCTGTAGAATCCATTATTTTATTTGGGATAAGGCTGAACCTCATCCTCTAATATATCTCAGGATAGGGGGATGAGTATAATGGGCCCTTGTGGGTATTAGATCTCTCACAGTTTCAGCTGCCTTTTTGGAAAGGCTCAGGTACAGTGGGGACAGGTCACAGGTTCCAACGTCACGGCTCACATCTCAGTGCTATTCCATCCTACCTAAGTAACAGGGAAAAGTGTCTATTTTTTCTGAGCCTTGGCTTAGTCTCTGCAAATCTGGAAGTTCAAAACAGTTTCTTCTTCATAAGACAGTTGATAATTAACTGAAAGGAAACAAATATAAGGATTTTATGGTGCTTGGTGCACAGCAAGCACCTAGTACATTTAACGATAATGGTATAGCTTTTATAGAACAGTTTCTGTTCTTATTCTCCACATGGCTGTGGCTAACACACAGAACACAAAGAAGATCCATGCCTGAGTATAGGATTAAGCTCCCATAAGCTAATGGAGCCTGTGAACTTTTTCTCCTATTTGAACTAGACATTTATGGAAAGCACAGATATTTATTAAAATGTTAAGGGAGGTTAAGAAAATAAAGATAAATTAGGAAAAGATAAGATTAAAGTTCTAGTATACTTTAACTTCCTCTTGAGTTTCCAAGGGCATGGTCAAAGACTTAGATTTGTGTGAAAGAAAGGGAATTCTCTGTGGATGACTCCCCGCTCCAGCCTTGACTCTACTCCTTTCATCCACCCATTGAGTTAGTACCCTGAGCCCTCTCCTGGCCGCTATCCTTGAGAAGTATGCTGTATGGTACATCAGTGTTCTCAACTCCAGCCAATATCAAGCTGGGGACAAATGACAACCTCTGAGGCATCTTTACTTGTCACATCTAGAGGGTGTGGCACTATTGACATTTAGTAGAGACCAGGATCAATAATAGAGAGGCTGAGAAAGTGTGGTTTAAATCAAAACAAAGTAATGAACTTTTTCCTCACCAGCAAAAAGGTCATCCTCCTTGAGCCATGCTCATCCATTATTATGTATAAAAGTTTTGATATGTTTTCTGGTTTGAGTCAAACTACAATCCATACGCTTGTCCCTCAGCATCCATGGGACCCCCTGAAATTGTAAATATCCTCTCAAGTTTCTTATTTAAATGCATAGTATTTGCATTAAATTATGCACACAGTCTCATATACTTTAAATCATTTCTAGATTATTTGTACTATCAAACACAACATAAATAATTTAAAAAATAGCTGTGTAGGGAATAGTGACCCAAAACCCTCTTAAGTGGACACAGTTTTTCCTTAGTATTTTGACCCATGGTTGGTTAAGTCTATGAGTGCAACACCCACAAATAAGAGGACTGAAGGTACATTGTATTGCATTTTTTTGATGTCCTGGGAATACATTAGTATGAACTATATTCATGCAATTCAGAATTTAGCTGTGATGAATCTAGGAGAGTAGGAGAAATTGCCACTATTACTACATATCTGTATTCCAGGAAGATACATGAGAAAGGTGCTTATTGTTGAGACAGAATGGTAGTAAACAGTAAAATCAAAGACAGATAAAGGAAAGGAGGAAGACATATATCTATGCAAATGGGAAGGAGACTACAAGATGGAGTTAGGGGCTGAGGGGAAAAGGGGAGAAACAAAAACCAAGATGTGTTATGTGCACTAGCAAATTGATAAAGAAGACTGTTGAGTTAGAAGTACAGCTACTATGATTACTGTGCGAAAAGAACTTTTTTTGGTTTTAAAAATGTTTTACTTTATTGGTATGTTGTAAATATCCATAGAGAACACATTCTTCAGAGATAATTTGTGTGTGTACATGATACATCTTGATTCTTCCTTTTTTACATTCCCCTCCCCTCCCTTCAACCCTTTTCCTCGTCCTGATTTACAGGAGTTAGTTTTCATGTTTTTCTTATATTTTTTTCCTTTCCTGTCCCTTCTTTTTCCCCCCTCTCCTTTGTTCCCCTTCTTATTTGAACTATTTTTTCCCATTTCTCAATGGATATTATACATTTTGGTCCTTATTTATACTTTGATTTTCTCAAAATTGAAATTTTTTTCAAAACTAGAAAAAAATTTAGTATTTATTTGTGTGTCTGATTTATTTCACTTAAGAGAATGGTCTAAGCATGCATCCACTTACCTGGAAATAGCTCAAGTTTATCCTTCTCTGTGGTTGAGTAGTATTTCATTATATAAAAACCCCACATTTTCTTTGTCAGTTCTTTGGTTGATGGGCATTTGGGCTTTTCTCAAGATTTAGCTATGAAGAGCTGTGCATTGTAAAGATGGATGTGCCTATGTCACTGTGGTATGATGCTTTTAATTTGGTATTTTTAGGGAAGATATAAAAGGGGGAATATCTGATTCAAATGAAACCTCTAATTTTAGTTTTTTGAGAAAACTCCACACTGATTTCCATGGTGGTATAACCAAGTTACACTCTCACTAGCAATGGAGAAATGTGCATTTCCCCCTGCAGCCCTGACAGTATTAGATACTGGCTGATTTCTTGATAAGAGCCATTCTTTCTGGAGAGAGATGGAATCACGCTGTTCTTTTAATTTGAATGGCAAGTGTTGAACATTTTCTTCATATTTTTACCTGTTGATTCTACTTCTTTATTGAAGAAGTCTCTGTTCATTTCATATACTCATTTTTGGATTGTTATTTTTTTTAATTTTGGGAAATTTGATTTTTCTGAGTTCGTTATAACCTAGACAACTTTTTCTGAGGAACAGTTGTCAAAAATTTTTCCCTACGCTGTGGTTTGTTTTTTTACTCTGTTGATGATTTTTCTTGCTGCAAAACAAAACAAAACAAAACAAAACAAAACAAAACAAAACGAACTTTTGAATGAGATGAGCTCCAGGATGTTGATTTTTGGTCATATTTCCTATGCAATCAGGGTTTGTTCATAAGGTCTTTGCCTACTCCTACATCCTCAAGAGTTCCACTTATCCTATTTTTTAGCAAAGTTATTAAATCTGTTTTATTATTTAGATCTTCAATTCAATTTTTGTTTAGTACACCCTGAGATGGGTCTAATTTTAATCTTTGACATGCAATAAGCCAGTTTTGCCAGCACCATCTATTAAAGAAGCTATTTTTTTTTCAGTGAAGGTATTCGGTTCCTTCGTCAGAGACAAAGTGGCTGGTTGTGTTTGGGATTATTTATACATCTTTTAATCTGTTTTTTGTTAGTACAGTACTGTTTTTATCATAGTAGCTTTGTAGTATAATTTCAAGTCAGGGATAGTGATGCTGTCTGCCTTGCTTTTATCGCCCAGCGTTGCTTTTCATATTCTAGGTCTCTTATGGGTCCATATTAATTTATTGGATTTTTTTTTCTATCATTCTGTGAGGTATGCTATTGGTATTTTGATCAGAATTGCATTAAATCTGTATAACAATTTTGGAAGTATGGCCATTTTCTCTATATTGGTTCTTCCTACCCCAAAAGAAGGAATATATTTCCATTTTCTGATTTTTTTTTTTGATCTCTAGTTTCAAAGTACTCTGGTTTTCAGTGTAGAGATCTTTTACTTCATTAGGTTGATTCCTAGATAGTTCTTTTCTTTTTTTAAAATGTATTTGGTAACGAACTTTACTATACAGCTTGGACTTGTAGTGATCCTTCTGTTTTCAGCCTCCTCAAGTGCTGGGATTATAGCGTGCACCACTACACCTGTTCTCAGTGGCTGGCTCAGTGTGGGGCTGGCATGGTTGGTGGTGCTGGGGCTCTAACCCTGGTCCCTGTGCTTTCCTAAGCAGGTGCTTAGACTGCTGAGCTATCTCTCTGGCCCTTAGAGAGTACATTTTGAAGATGTTATTGTGAAGGGTGTAGTTTTCCTAATTTCTCTCTGTGAGTTTGTTTTTTGTGTAGAGGAATTATATTGAGTTTTGAATGCTGAGTTTGTATTCAGCTATGCTACTGAATTGGATTATTAAATCTAGAAACGTTTTGTGATGTTTAGAGGTCTTCTACATAGAATATGATGTCATTTTCAAATACTGATAATTTAACTTCTTTCTTTCATATACTTATTCCTGTTATTTCTTTCTTTTATCTGATTCCTCTGGCTAATGTTTCCAGAACTATATTGAGTAAGAAGGGTGATGGCAGAGATCCATATCTTGCTCCTGATTTTTGATTGATAGCTTTCAGTTTTTATCCATTTAGTATGATGTTGGCTCTTGGTTTGTCTTAGATAGGTTTTATTGGATTAAAACACCATCTACTCCAATTTTTTGTAGGATTTTTATCATGAATGGATCTTGGGCATTGTTAAATGAATTTTTTGAATTTATTGAAATGTTCATGTGATTTTTGTGTTTGCTCTGTTATTATGGTGCATTACATTTATTGATTTGCATATGTTGAACCATCCCTGCATCCTTGGGACGAGTCCTCCTGACTTATGTTGTATAATCTTTCTAATGATTTTCTGCATTCTGTTTGCTAGAATGTTATTGATAATTTTTGCATCTATGTCCATTACGGCTATTGGCCTATAGTTCTCCCTCTTTCTTGGGTCTTTCTCTGGTTTTGGTATCAGGGTAATACTTGCTTCTCAGAATGAATTTGGGGGTATTGCTTCCTTTTCAGTTTTTTAAAAAGCCTGAGAATTAGTGCCATTAGGTCTTCTCTACTGAATTGTAAAATTCAGTAGTGAATCCATCAGGGCTTGGACTTTTATTTGTTGGTATGTTTTTAACTATATTTTAATTTTAATGACTGTTATTGGTTTATTCAGGGTTTTTATATCTTCTTGATTCAGTTTTGTTGATCCTTGTGTATTTGGAATCTGTTCATTTTTTTCTGCATTTTCTGTCTTATCAGAATACAGGTTCTTGTAGTAAGCATTGACAACATTCTGGATTTGTGATTATTTCACCCTTTTCATTCCTGATTGCATGGGTGAATCTTTTTTTTTTTTTGTACATAAGGTTAGCTAAGAGTTTGTCAATATTTTTAATCATTAAAAGAATCAACTTTTTGATCATTGATTTTTTCTATTGTTTTCTTAGGCTCTATGATATTAATTTCTGTTCTGATCTTTAAAATTTTTTCTCTTATATGAGCTTTCAGCCTGATTTGCTCTTCTTTTTCTACAAGGTTGAGGTTCAACATTAGGTTATTTGAATTTTCTGATTTGGAAATTCAACACTATAAATTTTCCTCATAGGAGATCTTTGATTGTGTCCCATATTTTCTGGTATATTGTATTGGCATTACCATTTAATTGTAGAAACTAATTTCTTCTTTAAATTTTCTGTGACTCATTGGTTGTTCAGAAGGGTGTTATTTAATTTCCATGTGTCTATGCATTTCTTGTGGCTTCTTTTGCCTGTTTTACAATTTCTTTGAACTATGGTCTGAAAATATGCATGGAATAATTTCAGTTTCTTTTCTTTTTTTGTATTTAGGACAGAGTCTACAGGGTGCACAGGGTCTCACTGTGTAGATTGGACTTGTAGTGATCCGCCTGTTTACAGCCTCCCAAGTGCTGGGATTGCAGGCATGTACCACCACGTCCAGTCTCAATTGCTGTCTCAGTGTGCCCTGGGGGCGGGGCCAGCACTGCAGGCCTGAGGATTGAACTCCTGGCCCCTGCATCTGCCTACGCAGGTGCTTTAATCCTCTGAGCTACTTGGCCAGCTCTTAATTTCAGTTTCTTTGTATTTACTTAAGCATATTCTATGAGCTCATATGTGGTCCTTTTTGGAGAATGTCCTGTGTGCAGCTGAGAAGAATGTGTATTCTGTTGTTGTCAGGTGGACCACTCTGTAGACATCTACTAACTTTATTTGTTTAAAAATTTGGTTTAGTCCTGACATTTCACTGCTGATTTTTTTCTCTAGTTGACCTGTGTATCTGTGACAATGGAGTATTGAGGTTCCCTATTATAATTGTATTAGTGCTTATTTGCTTTTTTGTTTATTAATATTTGTGTTATATACTTGGTTACCCTAGTATTTGGTGCATATATGTTGATAATCATCATCTTTTGCTCTTGGTTTATTTCCTTTAGAAGGATGTGGTGACCTTCTTTGTCCCTCTGAATCAGTCTTGGCTTAAAATCCATTTTCTGTGCAAATAGAATAGCTACTCCTGCTTTCTTGTGGATTCTGGTCACATGGAATATTACTTTCCCTTTTCACTTTAAGTGTGCATACTTCTTTTTGAATTAAATATGTTTCTTGATGCAAAATATTGTTGAATCTTTCTTTTTGGTTGATCCTGCCAGTCTGCTGCTTTTGACTGAGACTAGTAACATTGGTGGTTGCAATTGATGTGTATTGACTTACGTTTGTCATGTTGTTTTTCTGTTGTTGGTTCCTTACCCCCTTTGTTTAATTATTCACCTTGTCTGGTAGATTCATTCTATTTAAGTTCTTGGAGAAGTGAGAGTTTTGTGGTCATGAATTTCCTCATGTTCTTTGTCATGGAAGTATCTTATTTTTCCTCCAGTTTTGAAGAATTCCTTATCCTCTTCACTTGAAACACTTCTCTGCAAGCTCTTTACATAAGTATTTGTGTTGAGAAGTCAGCTGTGATTCTAGTGGGCTTTCCTTAACAGGTGAGTCATTTCTCTTCTCTACCTGCTTTTTCATAGTCTGTCCTTGTGTTGAATTTCTAGAATCTTGACAGTTAAATTAGCTTTTGTAAATCAGGCTAAGCTGAGTTCTATATTTTATGCCACATTCCTTTTTGGTGCTTGGGAAGTTCTCTGCCATTTCCTTGGTGAAAAGGTTTTTTAGGTCATTTGTGTTATCTCCTGCTTTTTCGTGGACTCCAATCAATCTTGTTACTTTTCTTTGCATCCCCTAAGTAGCTGTTGGATTAATTTTTCATAGTTCCTTGCTATATTTTAAGAAATCTCTTTTCATGATCACTAACCACAATTCTACCATCTAGATCTGATAGTCTCTCCTCACATCTACTCATTCTGCTGCATATAGTTTCACTGGAATTTTTATTTTTATGTATGTATTATATATATATATATATATATATATTTCCATTTACAGTACAATCAAGATTATTAAGATATAAAACATTCCATAAAGTTTCCTTCTAAAGTCTTTATATTTGTCTATCTTGTCTTGTTAAACCACAATGAATGTTGGTTCTATATAATTGCTTTTTATCACTCTGGATTAATTTGTATTTTTAAAAATTTAATAAGATGAAACAAAATAAACATTTTTATCTAAGTTCTTTCACCTGATACAATTATTTTGTATTCATCTGTGTTGTAGAGTTCATAAACACTGCACCACAATTTTTCTTTGGGATAGCATTTGATGAAGTAGAAACAGCAGTTGACTTAGTTCACCCCATGATGCACATCAGGCCACTCCAACGTTGTGTGTGCTGTGTGAAAATCTTCTGTGAGCATCACACACAACGTTGCTTATTGAGTCATCTTTTGATTAATCCTGAATACGTACATAGGAATCAATGGATGGATTGCTATATTAGGACTCCTGCATTTCATTTATTTTATTACTATTTTACCAAGTCATTAAATATTTCACATTTCCAATGATAATAGATTAAAACTCCAACATCTCCAAATTCTCACCAATATAACGTGAGCCAATATTTCATTTTATTTTATTTCATTATTAATTTTATGGAGAAACAAATAGCAATGAGACAGTTTCAAAACCAATTAATAGGACAGTTTCAATAATTAATACAATACATATTGTTGTCTTTGTAGTGGTTATTCATAGTACAAGTGCAGACATGATATCCTGTCCAAACACTATTAGTACAAATCTTTCTTCTCATTGAATTAAGAGAAAGTAGCTGTGTATCTAGCCTAACTATTTTGTATATACAGATACAGAATGGTCCTTCCTTTGTATCCCCATTTTTTGTTTAGTTTTGTCAGAGATGGGTATTCCTCAGTGGAATTTTTAATCTACTGGATGTCTGCTTGAATTTGTTTAAAGCCTCCTATTCTTTATTTTGAGTGTTCATGGTTTCATTAATTTACCTAAACTCCTATTTTTTTTAAACCTGTATCTGCTCTAGAGTCATTAAACGTATCTTTCATTATGGTCACTATCTCTTTAGTTATCTGAAAAATCATTTTTGATTTGTATTTTTAAACAAAGCCTCACACATCTGTTTTATGATTTCTGCTGTTACCACTTCAGAGAGTCTAGGTCATTAATTTTTGAATTGTCCCACCTCATTGTCCCCTGGGTTTGTCTTGGCATGCTGGAAGTCTGGGGTTGTACTTTGATTGTGTGCCTTCTAAACTTCTTCCTTTCTTCTTTTGGGTTCAATTCTTGAGTTGATGCTTGTAAATTGCTTATGGTGAGTCATCTTATTGATAGCATTTAGAACACTTAGAAAATGTCAAATTCTCAGAGATGTTTTTTAGTTATATCTGACTTCTTAGTTTTGAGTCTGTTGCAAGATCCCACCTCTTTAATTTATTGGATCTGGGAAGTTGCTGCCTATTTGGCCCAGCCTCTGTTTCTTTGGCATTTGCTTATAATATTTATATGATACCTAGGCAATTTCGGTCTTTACATGCCAGGGAGAATAACTGTTTAGAGCAATTATCTCATCTTGTATAAAGTAGTATATTCAGCAATAACAATAGAATCCAGTGCAGCTTGGACAATGACAAACTGTGGTAAGTATTAATTTGGTGCTTTTAACCATATGAACTAGATTTATAGTTATATAACAAAATCTAAAAGAAATCATAAAATTGTGTACAGTAAATATGCCCCCACTGTGGTTATTTTCTCCTCAGGGGAGAAAAATTAAAAGTGTTTAGTGTGAAAAATAGAAAAATAGAAGAAGAGGAGATTAGAAGTAAGGTTGAGGGACAAAGCACTATTATGCAAACTTTGAGGTATTGGTGAAGACAGAAGGGAAAGAGAGAAAGAAGAAATAAAAACAAGAACAGGGGCTGGGGAGATGGCTCAGTGGAATAAGTGCTTCTCTGGCGAGCACAAGGGCCTGAGTTCAATCCCCAGTTCCACCAAAAAAAAAAAAAAAAAAAAAAACACCACCACCAACAAAAGAAAACAAAACAAAAAACCCAAGAACAAAACAACTATAAGAATTGGAAATAGTGTTCTCACTCATATAAAAAGAACAATCAAGAAAAAATAAAATATACCAGACCCAAACAAAGCAAAACAAGAAAAAGAAAAAAATTAGAAAACAAAATGTCCACTTCATGGCATGTCCTTACTATTCCTGGTAGACAAATTGGGCAAACAGTCCAGAATGATGTTGATTAATCCCAGCCATGGCTTTATTGTGACATAGTGGATAATTTTTACCAAGCCTACAACTTACTTCCACTAAAGTTAAGGCTGGTTTCTTGCTCTGAGTCTGAAATCTGATTTGTTCAGCTTGTGACATTCCATGTATTTCTTACCAGTGTGAACTCCGCTCCTGGTCCCCTTGGCCTACTTGAACTCTGCAGCCTCACCTTGACACCAGGAACCACTAGATGGAGCCAGCTCAGAGCTCTTCTGGGTTCTGAGCTCAGTTGGCTTCTCCAAGATGGCTACCAGCAATTGCCCTTTCCTGGGTGTGTGTGTGTGTGTGTGTGTGTGTGTGTGTGTGTGTGTGTGTCTGAACCTTAATAACTCATCAGCACTGCAGTCTGTAGTGTCCACTGCTGTTTCCCACTGGTGCTTTTCTCTGTGGAGACTTTTGCAGTCACCATGCATCATGGTGAGTCTGTAGGTTCAAGTTGTCCTTCGCAGGCATTGAGTCAGGGCTCAGGGAGAAAGTGCTATTTATCACCTCCTTCTTCATTGAGGTCTCTCTCTTTGCTCTCCCTATGACCTCAGTTTTTGCTGCAGATCCTTCCTAGGTCTCAGGAACCCAATTCGCTCCTTCTTCTTATCATATTGCTATTTCAGTGTCTGGACACCATATCTGAGAGGTACACTTTATCTGTTATTCACCATTCTGCCATCTTCTCAGAAGTCTATGTGAAAAGCACTCTGAATGTAAACTTGTTCAAGCCTTAGACAAGGAGAATGCTGACTGCACAGTAATTGGAAGTAGGATGATGGGCTGCAGTAACCAATCAGAGTTCCAGAAGGTAATTAAACATCTTGATTCAGATGGAATAAAAATTAGAAGTTTGGGTCCTGCCTAGTTTCACAAATGCTACTTAAAACACAGACATGAGATGTCCAAGAAGAGGATTGAATATTCAAATATTATAGGAGGTATAAGGATGCAAGGGAGCTAAAAAGTCATAAAGTGAATTTTGTATGATTAATTTTTGCAATGGAGAGAAACAGACACCAGAAGAGATAGAGCAGTCACTAGTCTTTGAACACAAATCAGAATAAACTGCATAACTATTGTAGAGGACAATGAAGGCCATAGAGAGAGCATAATCTTATTGGGAGGAGTGCAGGATTGAATTCTTTTTGGGGAGAAGGAACTACAGGGTGTTCAGGGTCTCACTACTAGATCAGACTCATAGTCTACAGCCTCTAAGAGCTGGGTTTATGGGCGCAAGCCACCACGCCCAGTCTCAACTACCATCTCAGTGTGCCCCCCCGGGCAGGGCCAGCACGGCAGGCATGGGATAGAATCCCTGGCCCCTGCGCCTGCTTGCAGGCAGGTGCTTTAATCCACTGAGCTATTTGGCCAGCCTTCAGGACTAAATTCTTTATCCAAGTCCTTTTTCACATTTTTCTGACTCCATTGAATGCTGTAGTAAAAGAGATTACAAAACAAGCCATTTAATAGTCCATTTCATGCTGTCCACTAAAGAAACTGTGTGTTCACTGCTGCAAGAGCTATGGAGGTATATGTGCAGATGACCCTCTTGGGGGTGGCCTCATAGCCTCCTTCTCAGTGGTCCCTAGGAATTTCAAGCTTTTCTGGAAGGAATCACACTCCTCCTGGTGTGATGCAGCCATTTACATGGTCTTGGGTTCTAACTTTTCTCCATGTGTCTACTTTGCAGGTTGAGTTTTCCTGAGAAAGTACTTAATTCCTCTAATCAACACACAGGTTTTTTATTTGTGAAATCAGTATAATAATGCAAGACATGGAAATAAAGAATACATTGTAAATAATGTATGTTCAATGTGTATTGTGGTGCCTGGTTCATAGCAGGTGCACAGTAATTGTCAGCTCCATTTCCTTCCAAAAACAGAAAAGGAGGAAAAGGGACCATAATTTATATGAGTTAGATAAATATATTGCTGCGGGAAAAACCAGCAAAGTTTGGAGATTTTGTGCGTTTGCTTATATGTTCATGTCATGTGTTATTTGTAATTGGACAAAATTTTCTGGATGATAGCTTATAAAACTTAGTAATTAAATAAGCAGAAATTTTTTATGTATATGATTTAATGATTTTTCTTTATAATAAGTTTTGGACAATTTCATTTTTGTGTATTTGGTATGATTTTATTTAAATTTCTTGTGCAAAATGTTCTTGGAAATGTGGTGTTATAAGTTCAACAAAATTCAGAAATTTTAAATCTTTAAATGTTTATTGCTTACTCCTTTCTACTTTGGTAATTCTAATTATATGAATATAAGTTTCTTGGCTTTGACACTGAACTATTATGACTGATCTGTAAATTCTTTTTTCTTCATTTTTATTTTGGATAATTTTTATTGTTATAGTCATTTCCATTTGTAAATAATTTATTTACAATTTGCAATCTATTATTAATCTCATGCTATATATTCATTTCAGAGATACATCTCTAAGATTCTAAAAAAAAAAGCAGAAAAAGAGAAAAATCATAGTTGGACTAAGCACGTATGTGTGAGGGTCCGAAGTAATAATTCATAAAGCTGTAGAAAGAATAATAGCCTGTTACACATAAATTGAACCTCCAAACTCCCCTTCACATCTGGGTATTCTAGAAAGAAATCTTCATTGCTAGTCTGAAATAGTTATACCAGCTACTGAATGGTAAGATTGGCGGGAGAAGAGGATTATGGCCCAATATGAAGAGGTAAATGCAAGGAAGAGGCCTGATAACCGCAAGAGTATAATAAAAAGTAGTGTGACAAAATTCAGCATCAAGTTTTCATATAGCCCATAATACGTGAAAGTGTGTTCTCTGTGGCTCTTCACATCCCTGATGTCAGGGCCCATACACTTTGTTAGCCGGGTGGAAAACACTGGAAGCTCAACTGCTATAACTACGAAGGTTGAGTCACAAGCTTTCGAAGTGTAAGACTGACCTTAACGCAGAATTCATGGTACCTGCCATAACTTCAAGTTCCCAGGCACCTTGGAATCCATCCGCGGCACTTAGGAAATCTTAAGGAATAGATGTTCCAGTTTTTATCTCTAGCATGAAATGTTATTCCAGCCCACTGCTTCTAAGGAGTGAAGCTGGTGTCAAAGATTTAATGCCTTTTCACATTAGTGATGTCAGCACAAAATGGCCATCTTCTCTGAATAATTTATCTTCCTACCGCATAATTTTCTTATCTTTTTTCTACATTTTGGCTTTTTACTGTAGATGAGGAGGTAAATGGCTGTTAGTCTCCTACCAAACCTGTGGCGCATCCTTCCCATCAATCAATTAAAAAACACTTACCTTACATTCAACATGATTTATTTCTTGTTAATACAATTGTCTCACTATATCCTTCTATTATTATACCCTTAATTCCATTAGCCATTCGCTTAATGCTCACTTTAAAGCTGACCCCCAAAGAGCTTGCAAGAGAGGGAAGTCGGTCTAATAGTGGCATTGCCAATAAAACTCTGGAAGCTCTTCTCCTAAAGCCTTGTAGGTCACAGAAAAGATAGGTCACAGAATGTATCCTGCTTGGGAAGAGCAGAGCAATCTCTCATTTATTTGTTCTGATGGATACTGCCTGATGGCTTAAAATCTTTAAGAGCTCTTACCTTAAAAGTCAACACAATAGGTTCACACAGCAGAATCCAGAACATTGCAAGGGATGGCTGCCACTCTACCAGGCTTTTCTTAAATACATTTCAAAGAGAGTAACAAAGGAAAGATCATTTATAGGTTGAAGATTAATGGCTTGCTTGTTTTGGGTTAGAGCAAAAGGTTAACCTCTTAAACAGTTAAGTGACACAAAGAAATTGCAGTATTATTTCTCATAGTGGTAGTTACATGTTCTCTGGCCAATTTCCTCCATTTGGGTTGAAGTCCAAAGCTATAAAAAGAAGTCCTGAGACTGCACTTCTAAAATTGTACATGAACAGATGCATATGAATATATGCTTTCTCTCTTAAATGTATAGAGGTCTTCAAAACAATATGGAAACATATTTTCAGAGCAGTGCATAATGCCTTAGTTTGCATGTAGCAAATGCTTGGTAATCTATGAGCCATTTTTGTTTCCTCACTAGTAGAGATGTGGGCCCTTAACCAAGGGCCCACACTTAGATGGAAACACTGCCCATAGAGTAGGGGAATTTGGTCAATGAAATCGTACCAGGCTTTGGACTCATAGTTCTTCCAGTCATTGAAGCTGGGGCAGGCTTCTTGGTCAGGCTTCCTCACGGCTAAAAAGTAACTGTAAAACACAGATGCACTCAAGATTTAGTGGTAGCTGGAGGTTTGATCTACATCTTATGACCCTGTGGAGAAGTAGCTGTGGACAACTCCAACATCCTGGGATGACAGAATATGAGGACAGAAAGTATCACACAGTAACATATCTCACCCTTGGCATCCATCAAGTTGAGACTACCCTACTCTGGCACTTTTTGCTAAAGAAAATAATACATAAAATCATTGCTTGTGCCAGTTGCTCTATGAATGACATCTGGAGTCACCCTTGCTTCATAAGTATTTCTTAAAATCAGACTTTAATATTTTTGCTAAGTATTTTTCTCCACAGCTGAAGTTATTCACAGTTTTACCAGCAGTTTGTGAGAACTAACTCCCCAAAGGCTATCAGCACTAATTTTCACTTTGCTGACTTGACAGACATTATTTGCTGGCTCTGTTTAACTCCAGCTTGGGTCTTGCTTCCTGCTGGTGCACATGCTTTGTTTGCTGACCATGTGTGTTTACTGCCCCGGAGAGTGCACACCCCGACTGTCTCCTCGTAGTTGCTGTGTTGCTTCTCTGTTTACTTAAAAAATCTGGACTCCTTTGTATCTTACAGATGGCAACTCTTTGTCATCTGAACTATAATATTATTATAAAATCAATTCTCTGCCTTTGGTTATTCACACTTTTAAATACAAACATAAAGATGGCAAATATTTCCATGTTGGTTCAGTTTTAGGTTTACAGTTAAGAATTTTGTTCCACTCTACCTCTACCTCCACCTGTACAGCACAGATAACTATTTCTTACTTAAAATCTTAATTGATTTTTAAAAAATTCCTATCACTAGGTAAAAAGCCATTAAATTACATGCACAAAACCTCTATACTTGTCTGACTTTTCACCTCTGCTTCTAGATCTTCCCACTCTTTTGCCACATAAATTGGATGGCTTTAAATAGAGATGGGGAACCTATCAGAGTTTTCAGTGATAACAAAGTGCCCGCTACAGCACATGTAATAGAGGTTCGCCACCATGGTTAGCTGTCCACGAGAGCTCATCCATTTTCAGGATTTTTAGTTAAAGATCACTTTGTGTAGTAGCTTCTTGTTAACTACTTATGCAAAACATAATAGAATTAATCTACGCTTGTTTATGCTATAAACTTTGTCTTTTATCTTCCTCTTGTGTACTTTAGAGCATGTTAAGACACTTTTAACTCCAATACCTTTTCTCTTTATGCAAACATTTTAATTTTTTAAGATATATACATATTCCTATAGAAGCAGAGAATAACCTAGCAGTTGCTACTAGGCCTCAGCAGAGGAATAGGGACAAAGTTCAGTTATACAAGATAAGAACATTCTAGTGACCTAGAATACAATGTGCATATAGTAATACTAACATTGTTTACTTAAAACTTTAGGGGCCTGGGAGATGGCTCAGTGGAATAAGTGCTTCCCTGGCAAGCGCAAGGGCCTGAGTTCAATCCCCGGTTCCACCAAAAAAACCCCAAAACAAACAAACAAACAAACAAACAAACAAAAAAACAAACTTTAATGAGCATAGGTTTCTCATTGTATATTTTTTATTATAATGACATATTTAATGTGAATTTAGGAGGAATATTGGGATGCATTTCACTACAACTCAAGAGGCAGCAAAACAATTTTTAAAAAATTTTAAAAAATCTTTGTTTGGTACAGAGTCTCACTGTGCAGCTCAGATTCATAGTGATACTTCTGTCTCAGCCTCGCTGGTGCTGGGATTACAGGCATGTGCCACCACGCCCAGTTTTGGGGGCTGGCACAGCATGGCTGGGGCTCTGGGGCTGGCACAGGTATGTGGTACTGGGGTTTGAACCCAGGTCCTTGCGCTTGCCAGGCAGGCAATGAGATTGCTGAGCCATCTCCCAAGTTCCCAAATAATTTTTATGGACTGAAAAGTATCCTACCTGAACAGTTAAAATAAGTCTATGTGACTAATAAAAACAAATAGAAAACAAACATTCATGCAGAAAACATATGGTATGTTTTGGACTGCTTTTTTCTCTTTATTTACTAGTTTTCTCAAAAAGTTTTAAACTTGTTAGAAGGTTAATCATTAACTTGTATTCAAGCTGCACAGAAAAAAATCACATTTAGATAAAAAATTTAACATAAGAGAATGTCTAAAGCTGGAAACAGTACATGTGCACAATGTATTGAAAATATGGAGAAAACTACCTTTTCATGCCTCTCACTTGACAAACATGCAAATCAAGCTATTTTGTGCTCATCCAAACAAGGCACATGATCAAATTTATTAATAGGTTAATCTCTAAGAATTATGTCAAATACACTGACAAAGGATGTACAATCTTAGGTACAGGATTTCAGGATAAATCCTGAGGGGATTTCACGACCTTATCAGACCCAAAAGCTACAACTTTTGTTACATAGGTCTTGCTTTATCTTGGTCTTAACCACCCAGCAGAAAAGTATAAAAACGAAGTATAAGAAGTAAAGCCATGGTGTTATGAGAGCTGTAGGGGACTCAGGTCAACAATTTCTGACATTGCCAGTGAAACGGAAGACCCAATACTATTATGGACTACTGGACTCTTTTGGAATATTTTGCTGAGTTAACACACCTATAATATTCAAATAACAGAACTAAACAAAAAAAGGGGATACAGATGAATGTCCATTTTGCATCTGTGTATTCAAAATGGTTAGAATAGATATGTAGTTACATTCTCTTAATTAATAGAGTGATTTGTTCTAATGGTGTTTGTAAATAGGATATCATGTCTGCATCTTGTATAGCAATTAACCACTTGGAAGAATGTATGCAATGTGCTAATTATTGGAACTGTCCTACCAATTTGATTTGAAACTGTCTCATTGCTATTTGTTTCTCAATAAAATTATGGGAAAAAAGAATTATGTCAAATAAATAGTGTGTCTTCGCCTGAAGACAAAGTGTCAAAATATAACTTATTTTAGTCCATTTGACTGATTTAGTTTGGCATGGTAAAGCTATTGTACCCAAAAGTAAAAAGACTCCTAATCTGAAAAGTGGTCTAGCATTTCAAGAACCACTGTAGCCAAGTTGCTAACTTAATAGTTATCATGAGAAGATATTCTATATCCCTAGATTTTTAAAGAACTTCAATTGTATTATGTTTCACACTTGAGTGTTTAGTAGGCCAGTTACAATAATTAATGCATTGCATGTTGTTGTCTTTGTAGTTTTCAGAGGACAAGATGCAGATACACTTGCGTGCTTAACCCATCAGTAATTTGTTTTTATAGACATCATAAGGGAGGATTTAACTTAATTTTGCCACAGAGAGATAGCATTTGCTCATAATTAAATAGCTTATTTATTTATTTTTTTGTGGAACCAGTAACCTATTTATTTTAAGTACTAAATTTTCATGGTTATTTCTTTTTCTTTTCTTTTTTTTTTGCGGAACCAGGGATTGAACTCAGGACCTTGCACTTGCCAGGGAAGCGCTTATTCCACTGAACCATCTCCCCAGTCCCTTCATGGTTATTTTATTTTTTTTTTCCCAGGGAGACTAATGTAACTGTTTATTAGTTACAACTTTGTACATGATATTTTAAGTTTTGATATCCAATTACCTTTTGCTTTACCATAAACACATAATTTTTGTTCATATCTTGTCACCTGCCATCTTGTGAAATTCTTTTATTAGTTTTAGAATTCTTTTGTAGGTTTTGTAGAATTTTCTTTCTTTGTTTTTTTTAGCATTCTTTTTATTATTTTTTTTCTACAGTTTTATTGATAAACATATAGCAATGAGACAGTTTCAAATCAAATCGGAAGTACAGTTTCAACAAATAATACACTGCATATATTCTTC
>NW_004524604.1:7363614-7373911 GCF_000260255.1 Octodon degus | reverse complement strand
AGCAGGAAACTCTCTGCACACTCACCGGACCTGGGCTAGGACTGGGTCTGGGGGCTCCCAGAACTCGGCAGAAAATCCTCCCTTCATGGTTATTTCTACATATGTATTTCTCAATTCTTTTCCACAGATGTATTCTATTCATATAACCAAATCATATTTGTTTTCCTCCAGTTTGTTGACATATAACTGAGAAAGAAAATGGAATATGTTTATGATAGTCAGGAAGCAGCTTGATAAAATTATTGCACAGTTTGGTATGTGTATCACTTTCTTCATTTAATTTCTTCATTTTCTCTTGCAGTTTTTTGAATTTTAAGAGGATGCATTGAATTCTTTTCAAGTAATTCATCCATCTCCATTTTGTGGCCTGTCACTGTACTTTTCCTTTGGCAGTGTCACTTTCCCCTCTTTATTGGTGATTCTGGTGGCCTTATGTTGATTGGTATCTGCACGTGTGAAGACACAGACACTGTTTCCATCTCTTGTAGACTGGATTTAGCAAGCATAGCCTTTTATCATCAGCCACGGAAATTCTTGTGGGTCTTCTGCAGGATTTGATTTGATTTTGGATAAGCTTTCTGATTGAGTCTTTAAGGAGTCTGACTGATAGCCACATCTTGGGGGCAGGCCTGGCACCTGGACCTGTTGCAAGGATCCATTGAGGTAACCCTGGGTCTTTAGGCTCATGCCTGGAGCTGGGGTCCCTAGGGTAGGCCTGGTGCTGGTGTGAGTCTAGAACCTTGGTCCATGCCTAAGGGTCCTAGTCTTGGGCTTGTAGGGACTGATTGAAGCCTAGATTCATGACAGTGGGTCAGAAGCCTGGATCCAAGGGAAGCATTCCAATACTGGGTCTACAAGATTGAGTTTGGACCTTAGTTTTCCTGGACCCTGGGTGTTTGGATGGTGAGCTTTGCCTGGGACTGCAGGGGAGGCCTGGTGTTGGGCAATGCCTGCATTTTAGTAGTTGGGGCTATGGAGGCCTGCTTTGCAATGAATCTTGGGTACCCTCTGGTCCTAGGCTGGATCCTTCCTCATGAACTGGAACCAGGGGGCCTGGCACTGTGGTAGGCCTGGAACATGAGCCCAAGAGACTGGGTGGAGCCCAAGGCTGATGGGGACAAATGATGCTGGGGTTCACGTGAGTGGGCCTGGGTCAGGGATCTGTGGTGAACCTTGCTTCTCACTTCATTCTGTTTCCTCCAGGTGGCTGGAATCTCTGTGCATAGTGCTGCCCAAGTGTGAAGGAGGAGTTCTGGGGTATTGTGAAATTATCTTTTCTAACCCCTTAATTGTGATTTTTCTTATTTCTTTGATCCATGAGAGTGCTATAAACTGCCACCTGAATTTCTTGGCTCTTAGGAACATATTTTTACATGTGGATATTTGTTCAAGTTGATCTTTCTTCAAGAGGACAATGTCTAGAAATTCCTATTCTTTCAGCTTTCTGACCTCAGTCTCAGCTTTTCATTTAGTAACTGGATGTAATAATATCCATCATATAGCATAATGATGATTATTAAATGAGGATAAAGTATATAAAATATCTAAAACATTGTGAAGCCTATTTACAGGTATTGCAACTATTCTTTTCCTTCTTGTACTAGGGACCATAGGCCACATGCTGCAGGAGCTATGGTTGAAATATCTGTTGGGCTCTCTCTTCCAATTGATAATTCATTATCAAATCATTTTAGTAACACAACTAGAGACAGATGAAACATGTGAATAACTTTACAGTGGTGAGATAGCTAAATAAAAGGCTTGCTCAGGGATGGGGAGATAGCTTGGTGGTCTAAATGCCTGCCTGGCAAGCAAAAGGACCCATGATCCCTGGAACCACATGCTATGTTGGCTTCTGAATCTCAGGCACACCATCCCACCCTGAAGCTGGGCATGGTCGCACATGCCTGTAATTCCAGCACTGGGGAGGTTGAGACAGGAGCATCACTATGAGTCAAAGCTGTGTATCAAGACTGTCTTAGTTACTATTCTCTCATTGGTGAGATAAATACACAACACTCAAAATGAGGGAAGAAAAGGTTCATTTAGCTCACAGTTACTGGAGGTTCCATAGTTTAAGACAGCCTGAATTATATAGTAAGACCTTGGAGCCTTCTTTGCTTAGAAAAGAGGGTCAATGCCTCTGTCTTCTGCAAAAATCTCCTCTCTGCCAGAGGTGGCCTCAATCACAGAAACTGTCACCCCATTCTGCAGGGTCTAGAGGAGAGGCTGGGGCACCGCTGTGTCCAGGATGACCCTCTCCACACCTCAGAGAGACCACAGGCCTGGGAGACAGAACATACTGTCACTTTAGTGGTTTATTCCTCTCTGGCCCTGCCCCTTGAGCCCTGCCCGGGTCCCTTGGCCCCACCCCTCAAGCCACTTCCTGCTTTTCAAGCCACATCTGCCCCATGACTTACATGAGGCTTTGGGGGGACAACTAGACACAAACCATAACAGAAACCCTGTACCAAATACATAAAGATCTAAAAAATTGAAAAGTAATGTTAAAAAAAGACTTGTTCAATAAGGACTATTTTAGTTACAGTCCTGAAAAGACCACACCCCATCCCCATCACCAGCCATCCAGATGAGAGTCCACAGTTAGGACAACGACAAATCTCTTTAGCCACACATACAAACTCTTGGCCACAGGAGGCATCTGCTATGTATTTATTGCTTTATTGATTCTAAGAAGACAAGATACAGATAGTGACCATTTTGAATGTGGGGATAAAAACCAATTTTTTAATTTTAATAATAAAATATCCAAAGTCATTCAAGTTTTACTTTTATTGTAAGTTTCTATCATGTTAATGTTTGTTTATACTAACGAACCTTTATATACAGAATAAGTAAACTCATCACCTAAAAACTTAGATGCACTACATTGAATATAAATTTTTCAGCTTAAGTGGCCAAAGACTAAATCTAGCTATTATAAGGAAACTTCTCCCATTAGTAATCATTATTTCAATGTATCAAATGCCTTAAAAGTTACAGTAGAAGAGAATGATATCACCAAAGGAGAGAAAGTAAAATACCACTATCTAGCCCTAAAGAAATGTACAGATTGAAGAATTACCTGACAACAACTGAAACAGTACTTAAAGCTCAATGAGCTACAAGAGTTCACAGGTCAGGTGCTAAAGATTCTGGTAGTTAAAAAATTATCAAAGAAGATTCACTAATGACAATATAGTTAAAAGCATTTTACCATTTTAAAAAAAAGTAATATTCTGAGTAAGGACAAGAATTGAAATTTCTGGTTGAAACAGATTTTCTTGCTGCATGATAAATCTGACATTGTACCACTTTTGAATTTCATATGTAAAATATTTTAAGAAAAAGTTGAGCAGATGCTTCCTTTTTTAGCCCTTCCAATGAGCTTGATGTCTATTTTTTCTAAGTACTAGAAAATTTGGACTTGAAGTGAAAACAATACAGTGATTTTTATAAACTTTTCCTCTGAGAAAGTAATCCAGGTGTAGTCCAGGCCTGCCCCAACCAATATGCATCTTCAACACTTGCTGGAGAGGAGGTAGCGGGAGGGGCAAATGAGTTGGACGAAGGGAATAAGAGCTCAGGACGATGATGATGATAATGCATTACATATTTCAAAAACAGTGAATAGAGTGAATTTGGAATGTTCCTAACACAAAGACATGATGAATACCTGAGGTGGGGTACATAGCTGCTCCCCTGACCTGATCATTACATCTGTGAACATGTACCGGAATGTTACCCTGCTCCCCACATGTATGCTCAATAATCCTGTATCAATTTAGCATAAAAATTAAAAAGTTGATATCAGAGTACTTAAGTAACAACTAACATTTCTGAGTGCATATTATATGTTAGCTAACTCTCCATTTCTTTTTAATTTTTTCAGTTTAAAAATTTAAAAAATCTTATTTATTTATTTGATACAGGGTTTACCTATGCAGCTTGGAATCATAGTGATCCTCCTGTCTCAGCATCCCCAGTTGTGTTGGAATTACAGGCGTGCACCACCATGTCCCATTTTGGTGGGGAGCAAGGTGGGCCTGGGGTTCTAGGGCTGGCAAGGCATGCGGTACTGGGGACTGAACCCGGGTCCTTGTTCTTGCCAGAAAGGCACTTAGACTGCTGAGCTATCTCTCCAGCCCTTTCCAAGTTTCTAAGCAAGTCAAGTCATTTAAGTTCATGGCGATTTACATTTTTATTTTGCAGATGAGAGGACAGGCCCTGAAAGCATCAGAAAGTTTCCAAAGTCCACATGGGTAGCATGCAGCAGAGCTGGAGTTCTGCTCCAGGATAGCTGGCACTAGAAGGGTGATTTACTCTATCCTTCCTTCCTCCTTCTCTCCCTCTTTTCCTCTCCCTTTCCCTTTTCTTGGTTTCTTTTTCTCCTTCCTCTCTCTCCCATTTCCCTCCCCCTCCCTTCTTTTTTTTTTTTACAAAGTCTCTAATGCTGACCTCTTCCCAGAACACAGCCTTTGAAGGAACTGGTGCTTGCTGCAGGGTTCCTATGTTGACATGAGTGTGAACTGGAAACAGAACTCCTTGTGATCTGTTTGGGTTCCAATCTCTATTGGCCAGTTCTGGAGGGCTTGGAGGCCTATTTCCTACATTCTTAATGTAAGCTGCAGTAGCTTTTGCATGCTCAGCAAGGTTTGCCCCTCTGCCTGCCCTCATTAACCCAACCATGTCCCTTTCTATTCTTGGGGTTTGGTGGGTGGTTAACTGCATGACCTCTGTGAAGGTAATTGTTTCCTGCTGACAAAATGGCTGAGTGCTTGGAAGCACCCTGTTGGCCACTGCACATAATTGGCCATTCTCTTCTGTTTCATTGCTAGAAATTGAGAATCTTTGTGGAGGTGGAGCAACAAGGATGGCAGAACTGGGGACCTGCCAGCCTTTCATTAATGACCCTGCCTCTACTGGCTCTCCAGATCTGTCTCAGGAAATTCTGAGTCTCAGCCTGGGTTGAGGCCTACAGAATAGGCTTCCTACTGGGGAAAGTAAGTTCTGAGTGGTGGCCATGCAGAGGGTTAAATGGTGCCAACTGGGGAGGAATTGTTCTGGAGCTCTGCTAACTCCACCTTTGCTTTCAATGAAAGACAGTGATTTCTCTGAATACAGCCCAGAATTGCTTCCCTGAGGCTCTGTCTAGGGCCTCATTTCTACCACTTCATTCATGGTGGGCACTCACTCTGCCTCTTAAACCTGTCATCTTCCCAAATCACTTGGGCCAGCACTTATGTCTCAGGTTCATGCTGAACTGCTTTGAAAATGCAGGAAGAAACAGAAGTATAACTGAATAGGGAGAAGAAATCACCCAGACATCTCTGACTCAAAAGTGTTACAAAGACTTAAGTTACTATTCCCACTGTTACGTCCTCACGGTTACTGTGCTGGGTAAATGGCGCTCAAGTTCCCAGCATGGTTTTGTGGCCACTGTCCAGCACCCCATCCTTGTGGGAAGATGTGGGGCATCCAGCCCTGCTGGCTTCATAACTATCACAGAGAGCTGTTGATTGAAATGTTCTGTGAAAAAAGAGAACTCTGAGATTATCCATTATTCCAAATAACCCCCTTGCTAAGTCAGAAACAAATGGAATCCAAATTAAGTTTTACATCATCATTGTTGGTATTTATGTAATTCAATGTGGAAATGTTCAAAACTGATCCCCATGGGCATTTCTGGCTGTAAGGGTGCCATGTAGGCAATAGTCAATTATTTTCCCATTAAATACAGCATTAGATTTTTGTTCCATTGATGCCCACAGGGGAAGGAGGCAGTAGAAATGCAGCATAGACTTGTAGGAGATGAGTAGAAAGACTCAAAACTTTCATCCTCTGCATTTATTCCATCAGCAGCAACATATTCCTCATAGACCCTTAAAATAGGAATGGAACTGAAGCCATAAGAGATAAATAGTGATTTCATGAGAAAAGGTCAAGGAATATAGAGAAGGAAAATGTCAGGAATTAAGTTTTTTCTAACTCTATGAATCATTTTAAAAAATAATTTAAGCCTGAAAAAGTGGTAACAGGTGAATTAAATAGAAATGGCACTCACTCATTTATTCAACAAGCATTTATTGAATGTCCCACTCTGTGCCAGACACTAGAGTGTATTAAAAGACTGGAACTTTGACCTTGAGGAATATGTGCTCTAAGAAGATCAACTTCAAAAAACTGGCAAGCCATTAGCAGTATATCTCCGTCCCTCTCTGTATACCTTCAGGCATGACACTGGAAACCAAATAAATATGTACAGGTTCTAGAGATCTTAGTGTGTCTACCCACAAGCCTCTGCCCTCTCATCCTCTTTGAGCTAACCACACAGGTTCAACAGTGCAACAAATCTTGGTGCTCATCATTGGCTCAGGACCCCAAGCCTTCGCAGAGTTGGCAATCAGTGCTGGCATGAACTGTAAGGGGAGCATTCCTCCTACTCCTGGTTCTCCCAGGTACTGCACGGCTTTGGGTCTTGAAATTGGCTCTCCTACTTTGTCTTGCTTTGCTCCTACTTTTCAAAAATCAATGTTACTGGCTTCTGAACTTCTACTTTTGTCAGGTGACTATTATCATTAGAAATGCAGTTGGCTGAAGGCTACGGGAAATTAACCAGTGGTTTGAAGATGGGGTTCATGGAATTTATGTAATGAGAAGTTTGGTGCAGGTGGCTCAGGGCTGCTCCATTGGGCACTGACCTTTCTCCAGATGTTGCTCTGCTTTCTATGTATTTTTTAAAGAGAATATTGTCAATACAGAATGATGGTGGTGATTTTGGGGAATTGGCATATGCATTTAGCAATTCAATGTATCTTGACTATTTTAATTCTTTTACTCAACTCTCCCATTACTCTCTGTCTCCAAAAGTCTACCTTCAAGGGCTGGGGAGGTAGCTCAGTAGAATAAGCACTTGCCTGGCAAGCACAGAGTCCTGAGTTCAGTCCCTAGTACCGCAAAAACCAACCAACCAAACAAACAAATAAAAAACCCCAAAAGTCTACCTTTGGTTTCATGTTTCTCTTTCATTAGTTAATTATTTATTTACATTTCTCATTTAAGAGAAACCATGTAGTATTTAAAAATCTGAATCAGGCTTATTTCACTTATCAAGATGGTGTATACTAAAAAAAAAAGATGGTGTATACTTCCACCCATTTTGTGCAAATAAAATGAGTTTATTTTTTATTGGTGAATGTTTCATTGTGTATGCATAATTTTCTTTATTTCTTTGTTGACTGGTATGTAGTCTAATAAGTTGCAAAAATGTAAATTAGTACAGCCACTCTGAAAATCATTATGCACATTCCTCAAAAAACTAACAAAAGAATTCCATTGGATTCAACTATGCCTCTCCTGGGTGTACTCCTGAAAGTTAAGGGCAGCATACTTTAGTGATATACACATACTCATGTTTAAGGAAGTCTATGTATTATTTTATCCTATTAGTTACTGTCTCATGATTACAAGATGGATGCTGTATCTGCAGTCCAAAAGTCTGTATTCCTATCAGGAAACTGAGTAGGGAAAAAGAAGCAAAGGGCCATAGCTAAATTTATTAACACATTTAAAAAAACCTAAAAAATTTAAACTTGTGTCTCATTAGTCAGAACAGTGTGCCATGGGCAGTAAGATAGGCTGGGACATCTAGGAGGTGAGTAGGTGTAATGTCAGTGAGGAAAGGGACGTGTTCTCAAATTCACATACTATTTTTAAAAGTTCAGGGGCCCCCTATAGAAGAAATTCATAAAGTGGTTGAAGGAGGAAGTTTTGATTTTGATTAATACTAGAAGCATATAACATTGAGAACTGATGGTATTTTTGCATAAGTTCAAAAGAATCATCTTTTAAAAATAAATATTTTGGCATAATTTTTTGTTAATTCTTAATTTTAATTTCATTGGTACATTGTAATGTGGTATCACATTCATCATAGAGAATTTGTATCTGTATATGATATATGTTAATTCTTTTTTTCCCATTCTCTTTCTGTCCCATGAACTCCTTTCCTTCCTTACAAAAGCTTTGTTTCACTTTTCTTTATATATTTTTCTTTCTCCCATGCTTCCGGCCCTCCATTCTTCCCTTTCTCATTTGAACATTTTCTTCCTGCTTCCCAATATCTATTATGTATTTTAGTCCCTAATTACACTTTTGGTCTGCCACATGAGAGAAAAAATGCAATATTTACTCATGTGTGCCTGACTTATTTCATTAAGAATATGGTCTCAAGGTGCATCCATTTACCTAGAAATGTCTCAAGTCTATCCTTGTTTATGGTAGAGTAATACTCCATTGCATACAAAACCCGTATCTTTATCCATTAATCAGTTGATGGGCACTTGGGATGTTGCCAAGATTTAGTTATTACAAACTGTGCCATGATAAACATGGCCTGCATATATCACTGTGTGATGCTTTGATTTTTTTTGGAAAAATACCAAGAAGGGTGTAGCGGGTCAAATGGAACCTCTAGCTTCAGTTTTTTTTGTGGAATCTTCATGCTGGTTTCCACAGTGTTCACACCTGCCTCCACTCCCTCCAACAGTGGAGAAGAGTTCCTTTTTCCACACAGCCCACCAGCCTTTGTTATTGGACGATTTCTTGGTAACAGCCCTTCTTTCTGGGATGAGAAGGAATCTCAGTGTTGTTTTAATTTTCATCTCTTGGATGATCAATGACGTTGAACATCTTTTCATCTACTTATTTGCTCTTCCTACTTCTCCATCTGAGAAGTGTTAATTCATTTTAGAGTCCAATTTTTGGATTGGGTCTTTAAATTTGGGGCATCTGGGTTTTTTTTGCAGTACTCATACTTGAGATAGTAGTCTTTTGTCTGAAGAACAGCTGGCAAAATATTTTTCAAACACTGTGTGTTGTCTCCATTCTGTTGGTGATTTCTTTTGCTGTGAAAAAGCTTTTAAGTGAGGTGAGTTCTCACACATTGATTGTTTGTGATGTTTTCTATGAAGCTAAGTCTTTGCTTATGCCTGTGTCCTCAAGAGTTCTACTTATTCTATCTTCCAGCAGACTTAGTGGTTCTGTTTTGCTATTTAGGTCTTTGACTCATTTCGATTTTAGTTTAGTGCAGTGAGGCAGGGATCTAGTTTTAATCTTTGACACATGGAAAGTCAGTATTTCCAGCACCATTCATTGAAAAGGCACTCTTCCAGTGAAGTTCTTTGGCCCCTTTATCAAAAATAAAGTGGCTAAGTGCATTTAGAGTTGATTCTGCATCTTTTAATATGTTCCATTTGCCCCTCTTTTTTTTTTTTACATTATTATGCTGTCATTATACCAGTAGTTTTGTTATATAACTTCAAGTCAGGAGTTGTAATGATCCTGACCTTGCTTTAGTTGCCAGAGTTGCTTTTGCTATTTTAGGTCTTTTCTGGCTCCATATGTTTTATAATCATTTTTTTCTAATTCTGTAAAGTACGCTACTGTTATTTTCATGAGGATCACACTAAATCTTTATAACAATTTTGGAAGTATGGCTATTTTCACTAAATTGGTTCTTCCTACTGAAGAACAAAGAATATCTTTCCATTTTCTCTTATCCTCTTCAATCTCCTTTTTCAGAATACTCTAGTTTTCAATGTAGAGGTCTTTTACTTCTGTCCTTTACTTATCTGATTCCTAGATATTTTATTTTTGGGGGTGCTATTATGAATGGTGTCATTTCTCTCTCAGTGAGTTTGTTATTTGTGTAGAGGAATTCTGTTGATTTTTGAATGATGAATTTGTTTTCAGCTATGTTACTGAATTTGGTTACTAAATCTAACATCTTTTGTGGAGATTTTCAGGTCTTCTACATATATCATCATGTCATTTTCAAATACTGGTAATTTAACTTCTTTATTTCCTATCCTAATTCCTGCTCCTTCTTTCTTTTATCTAATTGTTCTGGATAATGATTCCAGAACTGTGTTGAATAAGTGATGACAGTTGATTTTCATGTCTTGTTTCTGATTTTAGGTGGAAAATATTCAGTTTTTGTCCATTCAGTGCAGTATTGGCGGGTGATTTGTCATAGCTTTCATCACGATTGAGAAAAAGACCATTTACTCCAATTCTGTTATTTTTATTTTTTATTCATTTTAATGAGAAAAAGATAAAATAGCAATGAAACAGTTTCAAAACAGGTTAGTAGGAGAGGTAAAATAATTAATGTATTGCATATTGTTGTCTTCATAGTAGTTATTCAGAGGACAAGATGCAGACATGATATCTTGTCTAGGCAATGTTAGTACAAACTTCTCATTGAGCTAAGAGAAAGTAGCTATATATTTATATC
>NW_004524604.1:7345383-7363417 GCF_000260255.1 Octodon degus | reverse complement strand
CAGAGATGGGTGTTCCACTGCTGTTAGAGAAGCTGTATTTGGAGAAGTCTTTAAAGGACTTTTTCATACTTGATTTCAGTCCAAAGATTGCAGGTATTCGAATTCAGCAAAATAGCCCAATATAGTCCAATAGTCCATAATAGTAGTGAGTTATCAGTACAACTGGGAATTGTCCAAAGTTTTTGACTTGAGCCTTTTACAGTTCAGCATTATTAATACAGCTTTATTTTTTATGCCTTGTGGTTATAACTTTCTGCTGGATGGTTAAGACCAAGTTAAAGCAAGACCTATATAAGTAAAAAAGTAACTTTCGCTATCTTACAGGGTCAGTCAAATCCCCTCAGGATTTACCTTGGAACCATGTACACACCTTGTGGATCTTTTGTCAGTGTCAGTCATCTGGATGAGTCATGGCCATTGCTTGACCATTTTTCTCTCTGTAAATGCCTACTCCAATTTTCTTCAGGTTTTTTAAAATCATGAATTGGTGTTCAACATTATTAAATGATTTTTCTGAATTTATTGAGATGGTCCTGTTTTTGTCTTTGGCTCTGTTAATATAGTGTATTACATATACTGATTTGCGTATGTTGATAAATATATATTCTGATGTTGTGAGGTGGAACACTTTGTAGACATCTATTAAATCCATTTGCTCAAAAGTTCAGTTCAGTTCTGACATTTCATTGTTGACTTTTTGTTTAATTAATATGTGTATTTGTGACAGTGAGGTATTAAGTTTCCCAATTACCATTACATTAATGCTTATTTGCTTTTTCATTCCTGTTAATATTTATATTATATATTTGATTGCTTTAGTATTCTGTGCATATGTATTGATAATTGTTAGGTTTTGCTGTTGGATTGTTCCCTTTACTTTTTATTTTTTATGTTTTGTATTTAGTACAGAGTCTACAGGGAATCACTACATAGATCAGACTCATGGTGGTCCATCTGTTTACAGCCTCCCAAGAGCTGGGATTATAGGTGCTCGCCACCACGCCCAATCTCAATTGCCACCTCAGCAAGCCCTGGGGGTGGGGCCAGCACTGCAGGCCTGGGGATTGAACCCTCAGCCCCTACACATCCTTTTCTTTTTATCCTATGAATTTTTTTCAATTAAATATATTTCTTGTATGAAGTATATTGTTGAATCTTTCTTCTTAAGCCATTCTGTCATTTTGCTTCTTTTGACTGGTGAATTGAAACCACTGTCATTGGTGGTTATAACTGATATGTATTGATTTATCCTTTCATGTTATTTTCCTGTTGTTGGTTCATTTTTCTCACTCTGTTTAATTACTTGCCTTGCTTGGTGCATTCATCCTATGGGGTTCATTGAGTTGAAGTCTTTGTAGAATGTCCTTCAGGACATTGTAGGGTGCTAGTTTTCTGGTCATTCATATCTTCATGTAGTCTTTGTCATGAAAGTATTTTCTCTCTCTGCAATTTTGATAGATAGTTTTGTGAGGTATATCAGTTTGGGATGGAGATTATTTTCTCTTGTATCATGCAATACTTTACTCCAAGTCTACTGCCTAGACTTGAGTGTTTGTGTCAAGAAGCCACTGTGATTCTAGTGGGCTTTCCCTTATAGGCAATTTGTTTCTCTTCTCTAATAGCTTTTCATATTCTTTTCTCATGTTGAATTTCTGGAATCCTGACTATTGTATCTCTTTCTATAATTTTTATGTTTAAATGATGGCTAACTTGAGTCCTATATGCCTCACTTATATGTATATCTAATTCTTTTTTCCAGCTTGGTACATTTTTGGCTAGTACCGCCATGAACAGGATTTTTATGTTGTTCGAACTGTCTCCTGCTTCTTAATTGCCTCAAATCAGTCTTATGTTAGTGTCCTAGCATCATCTAGCAGTTGCTGCATTGATGTTTCATGGTTCTTTGCTGTTTTTAAGACATCTTTCTACTCATGGTCACTAACCACAATCTTGTCTGTTAGAACTGTCCTCTTGTTGGATTATTCTGCTGAGTATAATTTCAATAGAGTCCTTAATTTCCTGGGTATCTGTTTAAAACTGTTTCATGGATTCCTTTATTTTCCTATGATAGACATTTATGGTTTCCTTCATTTTCCTAACCTCTTCTTTTTTTATATCTGTATATTCCATGGAGTAACTAAGCATGTTTTTTTCATTATGGTCACCATTTCTATAGTTATCAGAGAAATTATTTCTGAAGGTTGATTTTTGGAGGGAAGATCCTACTATGTATACTAGGCTGGCTGCAAACTCACAGTGATCCTCTGTCTCTACCTTGCAGTTGATTTTTTCTAGAGCTTCATTCACCTCATTTGTTAGTTCTGCTTTTCCATCTCAAAGTCCAGGTGGGTGACTTTCAAATTGTTCTACCTCCTTGTTCACTGACAAGCTGGAAGGGTGGGGTTTCATTTTGCTTCCATGTCTTCTCCTTTTCTATTTTTAGTTAAATTGCTGTATCAAGGCTTGCAAATTACTCATGGCACACAACTTTATTGCTAGTTTTGAGCACCCTTAGGAAATGACACCTTCTCTGAGATGTTTTCCAGGTATAGCTGACTTTTGGTTTTGAGTCTATTGGAAACTCCTACCTCTTCAATTGATTTGGGATGAGAATTTTCTGCCTACTTTTCCCAGCCCCTGGTTCTGTGGTTTAGTTTATGGTTTTATTTAATTACTTTTGGTAGTTAGTACAGGGTCTACAGGGTCTACAGGGTCTCACTACATAGATTGGACTTGTAGTGATCCTCCTGTTTTCAGCCTCCCAAGTGCTGGAATTACAGGCTTGTGCCAGCACACCCAGTCTCCATTGCCATTTCAGTGTGCCCTGGGGGCTGGGTTGGCATGGCACACCAAGGATGGAACCCCGGTCTCTGTGCCCTGCCTAAGCAGGCAATTGAGTCCACTGAGCTATCTGGCCAGCACTATGGCATTATTTATGACTCTTAGGCTATCTAAGACTTGGCATACCATGAAGAGGAACTGATTAGAACAATTATGCCACTTTGGCTAAATTAGTAATAGCAATAGCATCAAACACAGCTTAGAAAATGACAAACTTTGATACTAATTTGCCACCTTTAGCCATATGAACTAGGTTTGTGGTTATATAACAAAATCTAAAACAAACCAGAAAATTGTATATAGTAAATATGACCTCAATATGATGTTTTTGCACTCATATGAAAAATTTAGAAGTGGGTAGGAGAAAAATAGAACAAAAAAAACAGAAAATGATTAGAAGCAAGGCTGGAGGACAAATGCAGATTATACTAAGTTTAAGAAACTGATGAAGACAGTAGGAAAAGAGAGAAGAAATAAAAATGAGAACAGAGCAAACCAACAACAAAACTCAAAACAATGTTTGCACTTACAGAAAGACTAGAATAATCAAGAAACAAAAATCAAAGTAAAAAAGGAACAAAAGAAAAAAAGTCTACTTGAAGGTGTGTCCCTACTGTCACTGTTATACAGAGTGGGCTGGAGGAGTCCAGATTTATGTTGGTCAATCCCAGTATGCCAGCAGGAGATTCTCACCAGATTGGTGGATAATTCCAACAGGCCTGTACCTTTAGGTCCCCTGGAGTTCAGGCTGGTTTCTGAATGAAAGAATAGAATTCAGGTTGTTTAATCTAAAACACTCCATGTGCCTCTTGCTGGGTTGGACACCCTTACAGCTTGAACTGGGCTTGTTGACCTCCTACCAACTTGAACTCAGTTCTGCCTCACCCTGACCCTGGAGGCCACTAGATGGAGCCAATCTGCAGGTGCTCTGAGTTCTCAGTTCAGTTGACCTCTTTCTAACATGGCTATTAGCCAATTGCCTTCACCTGGTGGACACCTGAACCTAGATAACTCATCCGCCACTGCATTCCACTGCATCCACTGCTCTGTTCCAGTGGGACTGCATTTTCTGTGTCCACTATTCTATCTCTGTGTGGTTGCTCTGGGATCACCAGCAGTTCCTGTGTCCTTAGGTTTGAGCTGCTCCACTTGTATAGCAATCTAGGACTTAGGGAGAAAGTGCTGCCTGCCACCTCTTTCTTCTGCATTGAGGTCCTTTCTTTGTTCTTCCCATGGGCTTTAATTCTCACTTCAGAGCCTTGTTGGACCATGGGAACCCACTTGACCTCCTCCTCTTCTTTATGTTGATATTCTAACCACTGACTGCCAAATCTCAGAAAGGCTGCTTCTCTGCTGTTTCCCACTATGCTGTCTTCCTGGAAGTCAAAGTCAATGTTTTTTGTTTTAAAACACATTTGGACTTGGTATACTTCGTTTTCCTCTTTGGCCCCATAATCTCCTTGATCAGAAAATTTGGGACACTACCGATTTGCATGACATTACAGTACAAGTTCTCATATGTCCTGAGTCTTTTTTTATACTTAAAATATTTGACTTTAATTATAAATTATATGTTATTTTGAGTATCTTAAGGGTAGATTTATGGCAATGTTTTTTTTTTACTGTAACAAACTAGAAAAGCTTTAAAATATTTATTGTATTTTTTGAACATGCTTAATAGACAGCCATTTTCTTACGAGGTCCTCATAGGACTAGAGTTGGTGGGAGAACATATCCTATTACTAGACAATATTCTCAGGACCTTATCTAAATTTAATCATTCACCCCAGTGGTTCACTTCAAAATACCTTTCCACTGGAAGACAGGGTTCCATGTATATATTTCAAGCACACACAAAGGTGTAGTCCATAATAGAACCTTGAGAGAAATAGTAGGTTTTCTTGAAACTAAAAGAAAATAGGCATTCTCCAAGTTCCACCATAGGTGCCTATGGGAATAAGCTAAAGATAAAAGATAAATGTAATTCAAGTGAACTTCAAACACATTTTGAATGCTGGTTTTGCTAGACTTGCCGTATCTTTCTTCACACCCTCAGGGCTTGGGGTGTTGTATTGTACTTTGCAGCTGAGAGTTCATGGTGTTATCAACAGTGTTCTCATGCACATCTTGCAATCAAAAGTCATACACTTTCTTAATAAATATATACAATTTATTCTAAATAAAACAGAAAGCAAAATAATTTCCTTAATTACTAAATGACATAAATCAATGAAAAGATGTCGCTTTCCTCTGTTCAGTTATCTTGCCAGATGTCTTAGTTTTGGGAGTATGGTTGCCCCCATATATGAAGGTTGTGCATCCACAGATGCAACTGAGGACCGAAAAAAGCTAAAAAGCATTGTGTCTGTACTAAACATGCACAGCTTTTTTTCTTGTAATTATTCTCTACACAACACAGGGTTAAGCTATGTACATTGTATTAGTCACCATTGTAAGTGATCTTATATTGATTTCAATAATCTCAGAGATGATGGGAAACTATAGCATTCACGTGGAGCCGGCTGTTTTTATCATTGAAAGCTCTGAAAGTTTCACCATCATAGATGTAGGTTATATACAAATATCTGTCATTTGATATAAGAGACTTGAGATCTTTGTGTTGTGTATGTGTGTAGGGGTAGGCATATTGGGTATGTACTAGCATCAATGTCTTCTGTACACTGAAAGATGATTATGTTTTCTCAAAACTCAACTTTCACTGCTCAGTTTATAAATGAAACAACATTTTTTTTTGTTTTTGTATCTTGAGTAGTATTTTTTCCTCCTGGGTCTGCCTTTGCCTTTCTTTGGACCAAAAAAGATGGTGCTTAAGACTCAGGGAGATTAAATTTGAGAGTGACAGCTTCTCAGGCACACCAATCCATCACGTTGGAGAACCCAATTACCTTAGTGATCATTGACTAACTACAGTAAGAGAATTTCCAAAATGTTATCTTTCAAGCCAAGGCCAAAGTCCAAATAAAGCTACCAGCTAACCACAGCACCCCACCATTTCATCCTCCATTTGCAAAGCAATTCTTTAAAAGTCAGCCACTCTGTTTCACTTGTTTTTAACAGGAGGACCAATACCAGGGCACAGTCACTCTTCTCCTTATAAGGCTCCAGTGCTGACACTGGTTGCTGCATGTTCCTGTGGTTACACGGACTGTTTCAGCCACAGTTTCATGGAAGACAGCTTCAATGAAGTGACCATTCAGGGTGAGATAATAGGATTTATCTGTGTCATTTCATTCTAATAAAATGAATCCAGCCAGAGAAGAGAATGTGAGTTTTCCCCACAGCACATGCATAGCTATGGCTAGGAAAGGGGGTATTATGAGAGCATGTACCACTTGTTGTGGACGTTAAGTGATGTGGGATAGTTAAAGCATATAAGACACTGAGTGCTCCCTAGTGACTGAGACACATCTTGTCACTATTATTATTATATGGAGGCACAAAACAAAGGAGAATGATTTTCCTCTGGAGGGAATGTTTCATTGAATAAGACATTTGACCTGGGTTATAAAGCATGAATAAAGGTTTTTAGAAAAGGCCGGGGCAGGAGGAAGATTCCTGGGAAACAGAGAAGCATATTCAAAGGCCCAGCAGTATAATATGACTGATGATGTCTGTGTGTAGAATGTAGATAGAAGAGAGACTGAACATGAAGCTGAGGTACAGGCTTAGGCACTGGGCCTCGTACACCGTATAAAGAAGTGTGGACCTTAATAAACCTGCACAGAGAGGGAAGCAATGAATTTATTGAAAGTGGAATCACTGGATCCAATTCGTTTCTGAAAGCTCACTGCAGAACCGCCATAAGCAACATGTATTGGAATAGAAGAAAACTGCAACATCCTCCATTGCTTTCTGGACACCAGAAATAAAAATATTCATAGGAAATTCTCATACCTTTTAAGGGTCTGGAAACTTTTGGGGAAGCTGAAATACAGGCACTTACATAATACCATCCAATGAGTATTACCTCAAAATGTGATCACAGCATCACAGGAACACTGGGAAAGACAAGTAACTATGCTAGGAAGGTGGGAGCAGGTGTGGGTGCCAGGGACATCCCCAGGGAAGGTGACATCTTAACTGCACAGTTGCTGCCTATGTTCATGGGCCAGTACCCATCCAAAGCATTTGAGACTGTGTGATGAGAGAACACGTAGAAAGAAAAATTGAAGACTGAATGGCACATACTACCATTGGCCTTTATTCAAGAAGGAAGTAGGGAGTTACCCAAGATTTCTAAAACATGAGAAAAACATTAGTCTTGGGGAAAGTTTTGGACTTTAGAAACTAAAAGGCATAGATTCATGTATAACCGTTTGCAAACTGTATGACTTAGATAAGTCTCCAAATCTTCCAAAGTCTCAGTTTACAGCTGATAAAAGAACCTACTTATCTTGTCAAAATTAGTGAAAATTAAGTGAATACATGCATGGAGTACTTGGTGGAATGTAGTTCCTGGGAAGTAATGTGGAATAAAGAATTCTGATTTTTTTTATCCATATCTTTACTTTTAAGTATAGTTATTTCAGGTATTTAGTAGCACCTGCTTCACTACTTCAAAGTAGCAGCACTAATTAAGAGGTTATGAGAAACCACGCAAAGTTCACAGAGTGAGGGCAGAGGCAGAATTTCAGAAGAGGCAAATTGGGTTACTGAGACACATTTTGGTGATAGAGGAAACGGAAAAGTGAAGGTAATGTCAAAGTGGATTCAAATTTTTTTTTAATTGGGTGATTAATCAAATGACCAAGCTAGCATTTGAGAAACAAAACAGGAGAAACTGAAACATGAATTAGATTTTGAAACACAAGATGGATGAAGACAGTTAGATGGATGGATGGAGGGACCAAGGAAGGTCCAGGGACAGAGGATGATACAGATTGTTGTGGCTCATGTCTAGATGGACCCTCAAATCGTCATGAGGTCATAGGTGGGGATTCTTCAGTGGTGGTTGGATATAGGGTGTGTGATGCTGAGATTAAGGGTGTCTGATTGCTAAACTAGTCCACTGATTGATTTGCATATCTCTGAGTGTGGGTGATGGCAAAACCCACTCTGGATATGAGTGCTACCTGCTTTATGGATGTGTAGCCTTTGTATAATATAAGGGACAAAAAGAGGGTTTTTGCTTGCTGCTTTGCAGCTTTCTGCCTGCCATGAATTATTTCTCTTTTACGACGCCCCTATGCCATGCTACCTGGTTCTGGAGCCAGCCAATTATGGGCCAAAACCTCTATAAACAATGAGATAAATAAACCTTTTCTACTTTAACTTTGGGTGTTGGGTATTTTGTCTCAGCAAAGAGAAAAAGATGACTGAGACAGGCCTAGAGAGGAAAAGAGATCTTGGCTGGAAGTATATATTTTGAAATGACTTAAAAATGGATCACAGGGTTTGGCTGTAAAGCTAGTGAGTATTTTAGGTTTTAGGGCCAGATAAACTTTGTTGCAGCTCTGTGACTCTGGCAGGGCAGTCATGGACAAAAACCTAGAAGAATGGATTTGGCCATGTTCCAGTAACAGTTTCCTTATGAAAATAAGCTGGTGGGGAGATGAGTCCATGGATTGTACTATGTGGTCAACCTTTGCAGTGGTGAAGCTGTAGGAGAGGGTGAGCCTGCATAAGGATGCAGAGTATAACAGCTGGAGGAGGAAGCCCCTGCGGCAAGGCAAGGCCGGTGTCCGAGTGGTGAGCAGAGGGGCTAGGAGCTGGGTGCGAGCTGTCTCAGTTTTGGAGCTTTGTATTTTCCTGATAGCATTAGGAGAAGATGCCGGCATTAAGTCCTTATCACTCTGTTTCTTTAATTGTAAAGGAAGGCCCGTCAAGAGGCAGTAAAGAAAGGATTGACCATGCTAGCACTTTATTGATGTTACCAGCATGCACACTTCATGAGATTTACCAAATTTCGCATGTTCTGGTCAAACTTTGTTGCTGTTTCCCCTCATCTCTTGGTCTTATGCCTCTTATTTCTTTCTCCTCCTTCCCTTTCTGAAGTTGTTCCTCCTTCTTCCTTGCTCTCCACCCTGAAAAACCTACCACAATACCACGCAGGTAACATGATAATCAGCAGGCCAGCTATTATGAGCCGTACAAACAAATGACAGATCTCAGGGCCCAGGAAAGTAACAAGAGGCTGATCAGTAGTTCTAGTTATCTTTCCTTCATGTTTATTGCAGTCCGCTGCAGTTATTTCTAAGGGCTTGACATTGATCGACAGCTTCTATTAAGGCCTATCCAGGGCAGCTGGATTGAACAGATACATTAAATAAAGCAGTTATTGCTTTTCATTGCCTTTCCGTAAAATATCACTGCTAAATAGCTTCTGCCATCAGATGCAGTTAGGTACATGGTTTTAATTTGAGGGACTGCTTTATAACACTGCACAATTGACACTGGCCTTTGTTTCCCCTACAATAATGATTGTGTACATCCTGGAGAATTGATGGGCTGTCCTTTGAGGTAGAGCTGGGGGGAGGCAGAGAGGAGGGGCACCAGCTTTGTTGTTCTGCCTCTCCTTTTTATACATGCCAGGTTTGTCACTTGTCTGCAGCGTGGGCAGGAACAATGTCAAGGGAGGGTCCTTATCTCAGGATGTTGTAATGTAGGGACTGTAAGCCTTTGCCTGGAGACGAGATAAGCACACCCTTACAAGCATGAGCAAGCCGGGTGGAGGGACACGCGATGGAGACAACAATGGGGAGCTGTCAGCGCCTGGTACAGCTCTTTCTGGTGCCACAGAAATATATGTATGTGGAATGGTGCATAACAAGCATGAAAATAAAAGTCTGGAATGTTCATCTAATAATGATGTATTTGGAGCAAGATTCTGCTGCCCAATGATATTCTTGTTTTATCTCCTGGCTAAATGCTGGGGCAGCTGTGTGCTTTGGCACAGTTGTCTGTCCCTCCTTTTGTGCACTGCATATTAATCCTTTATTGAACTAATTAAATGTGTGCTTAATGGCAATGAGCTGGCCGAATGAACGTACAATTGAATTAGGAGTTATGATTGGGAGCATGCTACAAGATGAACTAAATGCAATTACTGTAGGCATTTCTTTCTCCAAGTCAAATCTGGCTACATGACATGACTTAATTAGAGGTTGTTAGATACACTTTACTCTCTGATCTCCTCATGTGTTCGTCCTGGATTTCATTTAGCCACCCTCCCCATTTGCCCCCTGCACCAGCCCTAGTCAGGCTCTGCTCAGCCAAGATGCTTGGTTCTAGCTCTTCTGTCATGAAGATGAAGTCTAGCTTTTCACAGACAAAACAGGAGCTCACAGCGACATCTTCATTGGGCATTTCCCCTGGTAAAGCCTGCTGATCCCCAGCCCCTCATCCAGCTGTTTATCCAGGTGAATGAAGGTCCGAGCCCCAGCAGGATCTGGCAGCTCTGTGGGCTCAGCGCTTTGGATTGCCCTGATACCTGCACCAGAGCTTTATCTGGAGAGTGAGCGTGGTGTAACCCTTCAGCTTTCCAGGCTCTGAAGAGTCCATTGGAGAAGGCCACCTTCTATTCCAGAGGTCTTGTGTGGAGGAGACCTGACCACATTGTCAGACTTGAGGGGACACCAAAGTGGGCACAAAAGCCTATGCCCTGTGGATTATTGGAGAGCTCTGAACATGAAGATTCAAGTGGTGCTGTGCCATCCTCACTGAGAGTTTATGTCTCTGCCTTTCCATACATTTTGCTTAATGTTGCTTTGTCTTGTCTGCATACAAGGATTCCCTGGAGCACTGTAAAAATACTGATGGCCCAGCTCATCAGGAGAGATCCTGCTCATGTACAGCTCTCTCCAGGTGTTTTTGATTAGACCAACAATTGAGAATACTAATTTAGCTAGGATGACGTATCATTTTGAATTTTAAAAATGTGGTCTCCTACTTTCCTTCTTATTGTGCACTGAGCCATGTCTTTTCTGGAGGGCGGGTCCTGACTCAAGGGCATGAGCAATTGTGGTACCTGCAGATGGCTGTGAGTAGCAGGCAGCAGCTGCCTTCCTCAGCTACACAAAGCTATGGCTGCTTCTCATCCCAGTGTGGATCCTGGAGCTACCTTGGAAATGTGGTGCTAGGATTTATAATTCCATCAATTACTGACCTCCCAGATCTGCCCAACAAGCAAGGGCTCTCATTAGTTGTCTCCCCCCCCTCCCCCGTTTTGCTTAGAGTTATTTACCAAGAGGCCAATCAATATCCTACAAGCAGACAGTTGGGAGAAGCCCTCATTAATCCATTCCTTTTTTTTTTTTTTCTTTGCTCAAAATGGTGGATGGAAGCCAGAGGGCCACCTCACTCTAAAATTGAAGGCAAAATCCATGGTCACTTTGGAACACTTAACATGTTCATTTTGTTTTATTTTTATTTGAGCATAATGAGGCAGGACTTCTGGTCACCAGGAACTCCTGGGTCTATTTTACAGCCTTCATTCTCTTTCCCAAGGCCATAAATGAAACCCTTTCAGCCCTAATGACCACAATGACTTTCCTCGATCATGTTATTGCTACTTTGGCACATTTATTGCTTTCACATGCACTAATGGATGAGTTTGGATATGTTAACAATTTATATATCATTTGATCCTAAAAACGAAACCCTACCAAACTAACTTAGCCCCCACGATTGAGTAGCTTTTAAGGAGTATAAATGAATTTAATGCTTTAGAAAGAGCTTCTGTAAATTATGAACATGACACCTATTACATTAAGCTGCATTAAGCATTAATACATCTTCATTACTGGCAGGTTGCCCAAACCTCCAAGGTTGAAAAAGCTGCCTGAAAATGTTCAATGTGACAGTCACCTAGGTGAAGATTGATGGCTCTTTTTTTGGGGGGAAGGGGGTGAGAAATGCCTATCTACTAGGTCCCTCCTCTGCTTTCAGACAAAGAAATGTAAGTGGTGTCAACCAGAGTGCCACAAAGCCTGAGTATTAATGACCAGGCCAGAACTTTTGTATCCCTGGGGCACTGGTCTATGATCATCCCTGGACAAGGTCCTGGCAGAGAGATATGCAGGAGTCCCAAGCTTCAAAACTGAAAGTTGAGAGTGGAGACATGATGTTTTGATCTGGGACAGTTTTGTCATTTTCACTATGTTACAGTGTACAGGACTATTAGCAATACTTATTGATATTAATGGCTGGTATTTCTTGAGTATTTATCACATGTCAGCACTGCTAAGGGCTTTGTATGTTATATGTCATTTAATCTCCATTTTGACTCTGCGAGTCTGATAATATTTATTGCCCAAGTGTCCTAAGGTCTCCTGTAACAAAACATCATGTACTAGGTAACATAAGACAATACTAATGTATTCATGTTCATTGTCCTTCAGGCTACAGGTCTGAAGTCAAGTTGTGGCAAGGCCACACTCCCTGAAAGCTCTGGAGGAAAGCTTGTCTACATGCCTTTCTTTTAGCTTTGGCAGTTCTTGGCATTCCTTGGCATGCAGATGCCTCGCTCCTGTGTTTATCGTTGTCTTTCCATGGTGGTCTTTGTGTGTCTCTGTGTCTGTCTCTTCTTATGAGGACATCAGTCATAGTGCATCATGTTAATACTATTCCTTCATTATTATAGACTGATTAGGCCCACAATCTCCCAAATGAGGGTGTGGTTAAGGCTTAAATAAATGACCCAAGTGGTATGACTTAGGGCTCTAGGAAAATCAAAACTCTCTAATAGAATTCAAAAATTTCTGGGAACTAAGACAAAGATCTTCTCTGGGCAGCCCATATTTATTTCATTATTGAAAAGGGAGAGGAATACTGGAGAAAGGCAGGAATATCTCAAGGACTTCTCCAAGTAAGACATTATGTTAGTTTAGTAGAACTATGCTATCTTCAGGAATGTCTGCATCCAGGAAGTGAGATGCCTGAGGCTATCATCTTTTTGTTTCATTAACTGAGTTCCAACTGGGTGTCCTTGTCTTGTCCTTCACTTCACTGGCCACTACAGGCCTCAGTCAGCTGGGGCCAGTGGTTCATAAAGGAGCACTTGCTATGAGTCCACTACCCATCTCCAGACAAGGGGCCTAGGCCTTGGACAGATTCACAAGTAAACATGAAAATCCAATTGGTTAATATTAAATCCTGCAGAGGTGCTTCATAGTGGTCTCCATCATACTGAATTAGAGGCCCTTTATATTCTAGAGTAATGTCATTTTACCCTGAAAAACTATATCTGCAATGTCTGTATTTCAAATATAAGCTGAGGGAGGGGGTAGTACCTTGCATTTGGTCAGTTGCAGATAAAAGGGATTTATTTCAATAAAACCTAGCCTTTACTAGTGTTATAACACCTAAACAATTGTGATACCTGGGCTGGGGACATAGCTTAGAGGCACAGTGCCTGCCAGGCAAATGTAAGGTCCTGAGTTCGATTCCCAGTACCCCCCCCCAAATGAAGTGATTGTGACACTTATTCTGTGTGACTAGAAAGGTAGAATTGCTAATAAATGTCAATAAAGATCTTAAGTTTTCAAGGATTCTATTGCTTCATCTCTACTTTACTTGTGTCACGTCAAATGTCAGTACTATTAGTAAGTGGAGACCTGAACACATGCCTTGAAAAATCAGGAGAAGGAGTTTGAACTTGAACACATGTTCCTTTGAATCCAGAAAGAATTTCTTTTAACCAAGGAAAAATTCCTTGACTGCAGTTGGGCAAAAGTCAGTATATCTGACAAACATTTATTTGTCACCTGCCACACTGATGATAAGAGGACAGGCCCCTGGACTAAAGGGAGAGACAGAGGAGGACCAACAAGAGCCTGAGGATGCACTGATAGGAGGATGTGCAGGGAGGGGAGAGGGAGGAGGTGACAGTGGAGCTCGGTTGGGCTGGACTGACCACACAGCCTGGAGCTGAGTCGTGGCTGTACTCACTTCTGGCCCCAGATGTTGGGGAAGTTGTAGGACTTACCTGGGTCGCAACTCTTGATGTATACATGTGACACCACTATCTACTTCTCAGCCTTATCTTGCATTTGAAACAAAAAATCATTTGTGAATTAGTAAGGACTTTCTTGGCCATTGGTGATATCCCACTCCGGTCAGTTAAAACACAAAAGACAATTTATTGGCTGATACAATTTGGATGTCCATAGGGACATTTGGGTCCAGGCGCAGACAGAGTCAGTGCTGCTACTGTCCTCACCTTACGTTGACTTCATTCTCAGGCTATTCTAGCATAGGAACTTTGCCACTATCATTGGAAGTTCTACCCACAGTTCCTGCGGATTCTTGGAAGAATTTCACCCTCCAAATTTGGAAAGTTTTGTATTTTCCCAAAATTGGCAAGAAATTGGGGCCAACTCTTGAGATTGGGGAAACAGCGGGTTGTGTTGGTCAGGAGGAGAAGCTATGCTCATGTAGACTAGAGAGCTAATGATGCTTCTTCTGGGCTCTGGAGGTTTTATCTATGATCTATTATAGTGACTTTTTCTTTTTTAATATATATATTTGGTATAGGGTCTCACAGCTTGGACTTGTAGTGATCTTCTGGTTTTCAGCCTCCCCAGAGCTGGGATTGCAGGCATGCACCACCATGCCTGGACTTGTTCACTGACTCAGAGAGTCCTGGGGGTGGGGCAGGTGTGGCATGTGGGACTGGGGAGCAAACCCTGGTCCCTGGGCTTGCCAAAGCAGGTGCTTAGTCTGCTGAGCTATATCGTCGACCCTATAATGGCTTTTAAATTAACCTTCCTAGATCCTAATACTGGCCCTAAGAAAACCAAGGCTTTCAAATTTGGAGGTGGGTATGAATAGAATGTGCTGAAGAGCTGAATTTTAAACAGACAAAGAAAAATAATGATTACAAATAGTTGATGAGTCTATTTAGTAAGAGTTCAAAGAAGCAAGAATATTATAGATATATCAGCTACTATTTTCTGTCAATAAAATGTAGAGAAAACAAAAAGTAATTGGTTAGCATAGTCATACTTCTTTCCTCTTAAGCAATTTTATTTATTCAATCATAGAATAATAATATTTGATAGTTATATAGTATTTATTGTCTGACAAACTGTTCTAATTAGTTTATTTACATTACATTTACAAATTGTGTGACAAAATGTGTGACAAAGAAAATAAACGTGTGAAAAAGAAAACCTGTAAAAGGAGGTAAATGATACAGATATCTTAATAGTGGTAAATGATACAAATATTTTCTTGTATTTCTTTATAATCTTTTCTTTATATATGGAGATATGTTTAAAATGTATTCATATAGTAAATAGTAATAGAAATTAATCTCTATAGAGGTTACTACTTGTTTCACTTAAATTTATATTACTATACTATTATGTATTCTTTTTTAATGTATTTAATACAGGATCTGTAGGGTCTCACTACACAGATCAGACTCATAGTGATTCTCCTATTTTAAGCCTCCCAAGCACTGGGATTACAGGAGTGTGTCACCATGACCAATCTCAATTGCTGTCTCAGTGAGCCCTGGGGGCAGGGCTGCCTTGGCAGGCTGGGGATTGAATCCCCGACCCTTGTGTCTGCTTAAGCAAGTGCTTTAAGCTGCTGAGCTATCTGGCCTGCCCTTTTATTATATATTCTTAGCATGGAGTTAGTGGTTTTAAGTATATTATCTTTAAAACATGCCATAATAATAAAACATTTACTTATCTTTGGACTTCTGGTTTACTCCAATCACTTTTGCAATAATGCAGTGAAGAATTTCCATTAATATGACTTAATTGTCTGTATATCTCCTGGCCTTTGGGACTGTGGGTTCAGATGATCCTCTGTCCAAGAGCATTTTACTCCTACCCAAGGCTGCTCTGCATTCCCGCCCACTGTATACTAACACATGACCTAGTTTATATTTTATATCCCTCATAGCATTTATTACCAGCTGCAATTTTCTTATTCCTTTATCATACCTACTTTTTATGACCTATCTTTTCTGCTGTCCCAGGAGCAGGCATTCTGAGTGCAGAGAAGATCTCCTCTGGTGCTGGAGCCACACTGTGTGTGTGCTGAGGTCAGTTATTGTACGGGGCTCTGGGGCCAGGCGCGCCAGCCTCTGGCTCACCCACTGCCTGTGGTGCTGTATCCCCTTTGTCAGACACACCATTACACCTTCACAAGGTCATTGTACACCTACCTGGGGGAGTAGCAGTGAGGATTAAATGAAGGAGTGCAAGTAAAGCTTTCCAATTAGAAGCTAACATGATAAAACAAAAACATACACAGTGTTTTACAGTATGTGCCAGGCACTGTTCTGAGTGCTTTGTAAATTACAATGCATTTAACTTTATAGCACACTCTCCATTAATGTTTTCATGTTTGCGTAAGAAAACTGAGGCATGGGAAAGTTAAGTTGCCTTGGTCCATAGATAGCAGAGCCATGATTTCATCCCTGGTGACCTAGATCAGCATCTGTTCTTTACTACTACCTCACGCTGCCCCTTAAACCTATAATTACTAGAGTAAGTGCTCAACACATGTTAACTAGTACATAAAATCCCATGAATTTCTCAGGATTTTAGTCTAGAACTGGATGTATTAAATATTTGCTCAGAAACAAATTACTGAACATTTGATAATAAGTAGTTCTAAAGCCGTCAGTAGATGTTTCCAGAAGGTACTGGAGTCAGGGAACATGTCAAGACCTTTGATGTTCCAATGCCAGTTGGTTATGGTTTAGGTCTAAAATGTCCCCCTGCCCCAGTCTGGTGTGTGAACATGGGGCCTGGTTGGAAAACTTAGTCACCGAGGGAGGGACCTGACAGGATAAGTCCTTATCTCCAGCGCTTCTCTTCCGTGTGTTTCCTGGCTGCCATAATATGAGCAGCCTTTTCCTGTCTTGGAGCCAGCTCACTGTGCACCAAGCTCTCTGCAACTGTGAGTCAGAATAAACTTCTGCTCCTTTAAGTTGCAGATGTTGCATATTTCATTCCAGCAATGAGCAAGTGGCTGATCTGCCATTGGCCACTCAGTAAGTGCTTAACAAATATGTAACAAATTATCTCTAAAAATGTACTATTAGTATGTACCATTACACTAAATATAGAAGAAAAGTGTTCATCTCACCAGAAGCACAACAGTTTTCTTTTCCTGTAAAAAAGAGTTCCTTAATACAACAAATACTTCTTTTGTGTCTATAGTGTTCTGGGCACTGTTTTAGGTAATATAAATATAGTGGCTAGTGAGATCCCTGACCCTGGCTAGTGACACACCTGCCTCATGGGTGTGGCCCGATGATTAATCTATACCAATAAATATTTTATAAAACTGCAGCACAGATAAAGATGGAACCAGGGATTTAGAACTTTGTAAATGTGAGTGTGGCACAGGGAAGAGGTGGTGGGAGTAGTGGCCCCCTGGGGTACAGTGGCTCTGGTGGTCATCCAGGTTTTCACGTGAAGATGCTTTCAACAGCTGCATTGTAAGAGTTAAGGCTACCTTTCAGAATTAGGAGCCAACAAGAACTAGATCAGGCCTCACGATGACAGAATTCTAGTCTTGAGTAGAAAAAGCAATCTCTTTCATTCCCTGTGTTAGAAGAAATTAAACTCCTTCTGGTGGTTCATACCATCATCTGGAATCTAAACATTTTTACACACATATATTCTGTATGTAATCATCAGTTACTGGGAATGCTAATAATCTTCATTCCATCAGAACAAATAGCTGAAAACTAAGACAAATAGTAATAAAAGTAGATTTAGAGATGACCCGGAAATTGAAATTACTAGAAACATGCTATTAAATAACTGTTATTACTATGTGCAAGACAAAGAAGAACATGGTATATTTTAACATGGGGTTGGAATCAATAAAATTGAATCAAACAGGAAGTACTTTATGGGTAAATTGGGTGAAATACAAATAACCCTGGTGATTATAATTAGTGGTACACCAATATCGATTCCCTATTTTTGATACATGTATCATGGTCATATAAAAAGTTAACAATAGGGAAAATGGCTAAGGGATACACAGGAGCACCTTAGGCTGCCTTTCCAACTTCAATGTATATCTAAAATTTCTTCCCCACCCACCATTAAGATATAAACTATATGAAAGTAGGGATTTGTTTTGTTTTATTTGTTTCTGTTTCCTTAATACCTTGAGCTACTTTGCATGTCCTCAATAAATACTTGCTGATTAAGGCATTCTCTGCATTTATACTTTAGCTATTATTATTATTATT
>NW_004524604.1:7297655-7345283 GCF_000260255.1 Octodon degus | reverse complement strand
TTTTTTGTGGAACCAGGGATCGAACTCAGGCCCTTGCACTTGCCAGGGAAGTGCTTATTCCACTAAGCCATCTCCCTGGCCCCCTAGCTTTTATTATTTTTATAATGACTCGCCATTGGTTAAATTTATTTCTTTGAAAATTCTTGAGTTTGATGCCTACTTAATTCATTTTTACATTTTTTCTTTTCTAATCTATGGGCTTGAACCCTTAAAATACTCTCTCATTTAAGAATTATTAGGACCTTAATGCAGAATATTTCCATTCTGTACAACTGTAAATATTTTGTTTCTCTGGGATTCCTCTTTGGATAAAAGTTACATAGACTGGGCCTCTGGGTGCAGCCCCTCATGGCTCCCAGGGTGTCAGCACTGTTCATCCTCTTCCTGGCTGTCGCGGGAACTGTGCTAAGTTCTGAGGCATCACAGAGGACAAGGAGAGGGCTCCCTGAGCCCACCGATGAGTGAGACACACTTGCATGCTAGAGAAGTGTGGAGAAGGAGCAGCAGTGTGCAAGCCAGGTGCTGCTGAGCCAAGGTGTAACCTGCCTGTGAGCGCAGGGTTAGGGCAGGCATTGCATCAGAATGGCAGGACAGATGAGTGGCTAGAAGGAGCCCAATGTCCCTCTGGCGGAGGGTGAACAAACGGTGATTCTTAAGCATGGAGCAGGAAGGAGCTGGTGCTGGGATGCTTTTGGCTGTCACAGAGGGTGATGGTGAGGAGCTGGGTCTTAGGCTGCACTTGACCTCTGACATTCCTGACCTGAGCAGTTATGCAGCCTTTCTGTGCCCCCATCCCTTCATCTGAAAGCCAAGGAAATAAACTGTATATACTTCATAGGGAAAGTATGAAGTTTAAATGATAATCAATTTAAAAAGCTTACCATGTGTCTCTCAATTAGTAAGTAATCAAGGTGTTAGATGTTATTATATTACTGTCACCATTACAAAGTGAGGGAATAGTGGGAAATGAAGTAGGAAAAGTAGCTAGGAGCTAGACACTGAAAACCTGGATTTTATTCTGTGGGCAATGACTGTAGGGGTGTAGAGGGATTGAGAAGGGAAAAGACACGGTCAGATTTACTGCTTGGAAAGGACTGCAGCTACCAAGTTAAGCATTAAGCAGAGAAAATAAGACTAATTTTATGTATTTATTCACTTGCTCATTCATTCAAAAAGTGACTAGATGCCAACTACTTTGCACAACCATGCAGGCAAATGTGCAGATACTGAGGAAAAACAGGATTCGTGACATGGGGGAGCTCAACTGGAGAGACCATGAAAGGAGGGTGTTTCAGCACATGGCACCTGCTTCCCTGAGCAGAGGAAGCTGATTCTTAAATAGAAGGCTTGCACATTGGGGCAGGAACAGAGGAGTGGGAGCCAGATTCCTCAGAAACTGAGTTCAGCCTTGAGCAGGCTCGGTGTGAATGTGGAGAACAGGAGGCAGTGAGACTGTGGGGGGGGGGGTGGTCAGAACATGGTGAGCAGAATGTTGTTCTTGTTGGCAAAGCAGGGTATGGTGGTGCACATCTGTAATCCCAGGACCTCTGGGAGGCTGAGGCAGGAGGATTTTAGCTTTGAGCTCAGCTTGAGCTATGTGAAGAATGAGCAAAAACTTCTCTCCAAAAGTAAATACAGACATACATACATACATACTGGAGATAGATTCAATCCCCATTATGATGGTGTGTGTGTGTGTGTGTGTGTGTGTGTGTGTGTGTTGTGCTGAGTGAGAGTTGAGTGAAAATTATTCTCAAAGAGAATCAAGGGTTGGGCATGGTGGCACATGCCTGTAATACCAGGACTCGGGAGACTAAGGCAGAAGATCATTGCAAGTTTGAGACCAGCCTGGGCTGCAAAGTGAGCTCAAGGCCAGCCTGAACTGCATAGTGAGACCCTGGAGAGAGAGAGAGAGAGAGAGAGAGAGAGAGAGAGAGAGAGAGAGAGAGAGAGAGAATGAGCATCAAGCATCAAGGAGAAAATGATGACTAAGGACAAGGTATGGTGTACATGGTCAATTGTATGCAAATGTCACTTAAGATAAGAATTCAGTAGAGGATGCAGCTTTACTAGCCCTCCCATATAGTAAGAGATCTAACGAACTACAGTTTCCATGCAGGGATGAAGGTGGCGCTACTTTGCAGTGAGTCAGAGAGAGATAGGAGGTCATTATGGTTCACTTTTGTTCATGTTTAAGTTTTTATTAGTATATGTTTGCAGTACACGTGGCTTACAATCATCTTGTGTATAGGTGCATGTATAGAATGCAGCTGGGTTCTTTTAATCCCCTTTCCCTCCCTTCCTCCTCTAAATCTCCTTTCCTCATTTTTGTTCTTGTTGACATTATAAATCTTATCTCATGTTTATGATATATAATGCTTACCTTTATTGAGGTTATTGGGTTTTTGTATGTGGTATGTCTTTATTATACTTATTTCCTTTTCCCCAGTCCTCTGTCCTTGCCCCTTGTCTCCTGGACCCCTTCCCATTTATGAGAGATCCAGCCCTCATCTCCTGTCCATCTTTTGGTGTGTGTGTGTGTGTGTGTGTGTGTGTGTTTGTGTGCATGCACACACACTTGTTTTTTATTTGTATTTTGGCTTACTTAAATACCATAGGCTTTTTTAGTCTGTGTCTCTGATTTATTTCACTCAATATCATGGTTTCCAAGTTTAGATCCAAAATGTCACCCAGGTCTCATGTGTTGAAGGTCACTGGGTCACAGGGACCCTGCCAGCATCAGTGAATTTACCTGCTGATGAGTTCAGCAGCTAAAAGTGCCTTTAGGATGGGGGTGTGGGTGGGGGTGATCAGGGCTACGACTGCAGGGTAGATTCTTACCCTCAGCTGCTCCCCTCTGCTTCCTTGCCTTCCTACTACACTATTTCTGACTTAGAGTCAGCTGACCCTGGACTGAAACTGTAAGCCAAAATAAGCTTGTCCTCCTTTACGTTGTGGGTGTCTAGTATTTTGTCCCAGTTATAGGAAACTAACTAAGACAGAGTGAAGAAAGCAAAGAGTAAAAGGAGGCTTGAAGTTTAAGCTGTGGTTCATGATTTGGCTTGAGAGGTTCTCCGGGGAACAATGGCAGTATGTGGGGAAGGTTTTGCTGCTCGTGGACATGCTACTGGAATCTAGTGTTGATGGGGTGTTACATGACACTGGGGGGCTACAGGGCACAGTACAGCTTCTGATGCTGTGTGCTGCCTGCCCCTAGCTATCAGCAGTACTGGGACTAAGAAGCCCCACTGATAACAGAAAGGAGATTGATGATGGAATGTGTAGACTAAGTGTGAACCCTGGAAAGGGACGTGGAGGGGAGGAGAAATGGGGGAATCTCTATTAGGATCAAAAGAAGAAGCAATGAAGAGTGGGAAACTGAAGGAAGACCTGAAAGAAATGACTGATAGAATCATTGGTAGTAAAAAAAAGTTATGGAGGTGAAATCAGAAGGAATCAGGAATATAATTACATGAACTATGGTGGTCCATAGTGGGGATCCTCCCTCTGAACAGAGGCATGGAGATAGAGACTGAAATGTGAATATAGACATATTTTGTACTGTATGAAAGAAGAGAAGGTAAGGAGTTAAAAGCTTTCACTATGGAAGTTGGGTCTTGCAACATCTTTTTATGAATATATTATTTTATGTATATTAGATTGGAACTCACAAAGTGTGATATCTAATATTATAATCAATTATATTGAAACATGTCTACAGAATATTTGGAAAAAAGATAGCAGTATAGTAATATGTGTGCATTTTAAACTAACACATTAAAAAGAAATCATTGCAGTGTGCTTAATAGCTAGCATAATTTTGAAATGATGATGAGTATAAATTATATTTTGAGAGAACTGTAACAACTACAACATAATATGAAAACATCACCAACTTCTCTTTGCAAAAAATCAGTTACTGGCTGTTACTTTCGCTTATGCTGCCTGCATCTTAAGAAATGAAATATACAAAGTCAACTGGAGATTAGTCTAAGTAGAAATACTATTTTTTTTTATCCAAGTTCATGGATGTTCCAAATTCTTTGTCATGAGACCTGGCCATGCCTCATGGTCAGTCCTGTTTCTCCTCCTTGCCCTGTTCTTTAGTTTCTAGTCTTTCCCACCCTTTGCTGTTCTGATGTTAGGCCTTGGTTTGGAAGATTCTTCTATTGGCATCTGGGATGCACCATCAGGTTTTAGATTTAGACTTGATTAGGTCAATGTCTTGGCTGACATTGGAACTTCTCACTGTGCATTATGATAGTGTCCCTCTGGAGAAGGGATTGGTCCAGCAGTGAGTGGCATGACCCTCCCAACTCTCCTTACTGCTGGAGGACAACCACATAGGACCTGCTTTTCTCATAACCTGGAGCATAATCATCTCTATAGATGAGTGTGGCAAAGAATGTCCAAGAGTTTAGAACAACCCTTAAGGGAAGGTGAATGAGAGCTGACTCAGAATAGGTTGAAACATGGTGTGGAATGTCAGAAAACCTCCTTCTGCAGAGTTGCATGATTCTTTCCTGTTGTGCTGGGCAGTCTTGGTGTAGGCATGGAGAAGATGGATTGCTGGAGGAATCTGGAATTGGCAGGGGTCATGTGGCAGGAGGCAAAGGGGCCAGGCAGTGGAAGGTGCTGACAAGAGAAGGGTTGAAACAGTGCACCATGGGGTAAAGGAAGCCAGAGGGGGCTGATGGACCAGCAGAGAATGGTGATTTGTAGAGAGGAGAGTTGTCCCTGAGGTTAGCATAGTGATGAAAAATGGGAGTCAGTTGTAAGGGAGCTGGACCTCTTTATCTCCATCCCAGTTTCTGCTTGGCTGTAATTAGTTAGCATGCTGGCAGGGCCATCCCCAGTGTATACTTTAATGACTCAAAACATTATTACAAATGGGCCCTAAATGTGCCATTAAAATAGTTCTGCTTTACATTCAAGTATGCTTGAGGAGACAGACTGGACTCAATCGACTGCTGGAATAAGAGAGAAAGAAATGTGGGGAGCAAGCCAAGGGGGCGGGACTCAGTCATTTTTTGCAAATTGCTTAAAACCATTAAATAAATTAAGTTGCCGGGCACACATTTCATGGAGTTCCAATTTAGCAATTACTGTTCCTGCCACAAAATCAATAAAATATGCATCTGCAATCATACAGAGAAAACATGTCAGGGGACCTAGTCTGAATGTCAGTGCAGAAACTGCTCTGGGTCAGGCAAACCAGTTATGGTGTGATGAGCTCAGCCCTGGATTGTGGCTGCTGAAAACATATTACTGTGTTTTCCGAAGTGTAGCACACAGTGTGCAAATGATGATGCTACCAATGATGTATGCTGAAAATCTTGCCAGTGAGCACCTTTATCCTGTAGTTCAATTTCTGGTGCTTCCTGTGCCAATCCAACCAAGCAGATAGAACTATGTGTGTGCTCAGTCTCTTGCCTTTCCATAAACAGGTTGGCATGGCATAAACATTTTAAGCATCTTGATTTTGTTTTCTCACTTAATAGAACCCGAGGTATCAGTTTATAGACATGATTTTTTCTGGTGCATAGTATTTCATGGTATCAATGTGCCCTAATTTAATCAATCCAGGTAGCTTCTTTTTCTACCAGTATTCTATAAGCTAGATTACTTTATATAGGTCCAAGTGCATCTCCACAGACAGATTCAGTTATATCACTTCTAGGCTCTAGGGTCAGTGTGTAAGAATTATGGTTATTGGCAGATTCCAATCCAAAGGGATTTGCACTCCCACTAATGCCAACTAGTGTAAGAGTACCTGCTCAGGGAAATGCTGGAATATGGAGTTTAATTTCTTTTGTTTTATGCATTTGGTACAAGGTCTCACTACGCAGCTCAAGCTTGTAGTAGTCCCCTGATTTTTGCCTCTCTAGAGCTGGGATCATAGATGTGAGCCCATGCCTGGACTCGGTTGCTGGCTCAGTGCACCTGGGGGCAGGGCTGGCGCAGCATGTGGTGCCAGGGATCAAACCCAGAACTTAGTCTGCTGAGCTATCTCGCCAGCCCTGGAATATGAAGTTTAATTTCTGAATGCCACATGTGGGAGTCAGAGTGTGATTCTGAGTGTTGGCCAGATACTGTGAAAGAAATGAACACTGAGCACAGGGCTGTGGTTGTGCTGGTGCCTCATCCTGAGCCTCACTGGAAGGTTGGTGTGATGGCTGATGTAGGTACGGACGTGACAGTGCTGCGGCACCAGCTGTGGCTCCACACAGTCACTTTCGCTTTCGAAGGGCTTCAGCACTCTTCTATTTAACACGCCTTTACAAAGCATCTACTGGAACTCAGTGGGTATAAGAAGGTTGTCCTTTCCCTCTTTGCATGTAGAGCAGTTTTCAAAGTGTACTCATGGGTGCACTTTCTGAGAATCTCGAACAGCTTTTCATCTCCTTATACCTTTTAAGAGTTAGTAGAATTGTTGAAACAGTGGATATGTGCCATGCAGTATATATTTACCTTTTAAATAAAATATTGTAAGTATTTAATCTGTAAACAGAATTGTTACATTGACCTTTAAAATGCATGTAATGGAATCTAAATACTGATACACTATCAACCATCACCTATTTAAAAATATAGAAACAAATGTTCCTTTTAACAGCCTGAATGTTTACATCATTCACTTATTTTTCTTTGGAAGTATTTTCCATACCACTTTTCCCAGGCAATTTTATCTTTATGTAACACATTTTATGTTTGAAGTTCTTATATGCCTCTGTATCATAATTCTGTGCTAAAAATACACATACACATTGACATTTTAATTAAATTTCTTCCATCTTGCATCAAGCTGTAAATATTACAACATTATTGAATGGCTTACTTTATGATTATTAATAGTACACAATTGGTCAAAAGAACATAAATATAATTTTGATAAATACTTTTAAAATAAAAGCATTCATTGAAAATGCATACATTGTAGATACCTGGGCTGTGTTCATTTTATTAGTTCAATGGAATTGTGACTGTCCCAGTATTTCAGCATGAGATGAGGTCCAGCATAGTTTCCATTCAACTATATTCTCCAGTGTGGCTCAGAGAAGCCTTGAAAACTAGCGGCAAACACAGATAGTTTCCTACTGACTCTGTTGGGTAACCTTGGGGTCCTTATGCTCTTAAATCTTGCTAATACAAATATGCTTTTTCTGTGTAAGAGGAGGAATGAGAATGAGAGTGGGGAATATACACAATATAGCTTGTTTCTTACAAAAAACTTTCAGGTAAATTGGTGTTAGGAAAGCACATGCATAAAAGTCCAAGATCTGGAAAAGGACTTCCTTCAGACCTCCCAAGGGCACCTTCTGCAGGAAATTCTCATGGTCCTGCAGGTGCACATGCTCCAGTACAAAGGCCACAAGCAAGTGTGGCCTCCTGGAGGAAAAGCAGGATTCCAATGAAGCCATGAGACAGTGGAAGACAGAGTATAGGAATAGCCCCAAACAAGGAGCTGTCAAGAAACCAGGAAAGAGGAGAGAGAAGAAAGAAACATGAGCTGCAGAGAATTATCTGGAGACATCTCACAGCAAGAGTACTGCAGATTGGGTGCTCAGTACAGCAGTCCTGAGGCCAGTCAGGTTAATTACCACAAAGCCATCTAGTCAACAGAAAGCACATATGTCCTTAATATGTTATACAGTCCCTACATAGAGTAAGATCTGAGACAACCCAAAACAAGATGCTGTCCCAGGGCTGACTGTGTGGCCTTGAACTTCCATCTCAGTAGTTCACGTACTCAGACAAGTTACTATATTATTCTAACTTCCATCTTTTTATGTTTGCTGTTAGTTGTGCTAGTTCATGTATTTAATGCAAGAGTTACATAAAATAATCTAAAAAAAGCTCTGAACACAGTGCTGGGTCACTCAGTATTGGTTCAACAAAATATGATAAGTTGTCCATGCACAAACTAATAAAGGGAGACAGTGTTGCACACAGACAGGTGAGAAGGTGTCACACAGCAGCTATTTGTGGTAGGCATGGTTAATCCAGATGGGGGTGGTGGTGAAGATAAGGAAGGGGAATGAGAAAAAAGAATAAGGTGTATCGAGTAAAGGTACAGATTCCCTGTGATGAACATCACGATTATGTATATCTAAAGCATACCAGTGAAATTCATTAATAAAACACATACACACACACATGCATACATACATACATATATACATACATTCTGATAGGGAAGAAGAGACCACAGAGATTGCAGTTGTTTGCTTAAGGCTATCAGCTGGTGAGTGGCAGAGCACTAACTTGACAGAGAACAGCAGATGGACTCCCATAACCTCTATGAGCATGCAGAGGCAGCTTGCTAAGGGGTCCCATCATCTGCAACCTTCCCTGTCATTCCAGGGAGACTTGGACCCATGCACGAAGACACTGTATTGCTGAACCTCTTGGTCCCTGGCCTGTGAGTTCCTTGGCAGCTCCATAGGCCAGGAAGACCATCCTCCTATGCTTGAAGGGCATTCCAAGGTCAACAAAGTTCTTCATGCTCCATAAAAAGCAGCTATATAAATGGGGATTCTTGTTAAGATAATAAAGCTTGAAAGGCCACTTTTGAAAAGAGAGGTCGTCTGGAGGGTTACCAGGAAAAGCCACATGCCCCAGATGTGCTAGTTAACCTGTAATTTTCATAAAATATGTACATGCTAGTGGAATATATTTTAAATTATTTTACTTTTAGAAGATGATGGCTCTAACATTGTTTAGATAAATTAAGCTAATTTCTATTAGTGGATGCAAAATTACCTTGTGTTTTACAGGTGATAGCAGGGATGAGTGGAGTCACCAGGAGGCTCCTTAAGTATATCACTGCTTCTGGCTCAGCCCTTGAAACTTTGGAGCAGGATATGGTTCCAACTGTCTATGGTTGTGCATTAATAGTGAAGAGTGCCTCTGTGTATTTCCTTGTTTTGAATAAATTGTGGTATTAAATTCACAGCTTTCCTTCATCAGAAAGGGAAAATGATTTGACCCTGGCATTCCTTGGGGCTGAACTCACACTCTGGAGGCACACTTCAAAGCTCTATAAATACTATGAGTAACACTTTGGCCCCTTCTGAGGTGGGAGGGCAATTCCCTTTCTGAAGAACACCCAAGTCTTTAAAAAGAAATAGTCAGGTTTAAATATCTCACTGTTTTTCTTGTTTGAGGCTCCATGCTGAGGATTTTATTTTCCTTTGCAAAGCTTATGCTGCCCTCGCTCCTTTCTCAGAGGTTGGCTGGCGTTGGCGTGCAGGGCAGCTCCAGGTTTGCTGAGCAGTTTATTTGTAGTATGGCTGGGGTGGGCTGAGGATTACTTCAGGCTGCGGGAGACTCCCTGAGTTTGGAATATCGATGCCACTTCAAAGGGCTGGAGCTGCGAATTAGCAGTCAGACTTCTTCTCAGGCCCCAGAAAAGAATAAAATAACCCCCAGAGATGTGTTTCAGGATAGGGAAGGGGAGACTGGCCTACGGCGGTGCAACGGCACAGCAGCAGCCCAGGCCTTCACAGATGGCCTTGTGTATTTCTGAATGCAGGAAGCTGTCCTGTGTTTTGCAGAAGCTCTCAAATCTTCCAGACTGAAATCTTACACACAGAATTGGGCATCTTTCCAACCAAATCTCAGTTCTATTTATGAAAAACCCCACAGAGCCGTCAAAAAAGATAACTCAAAACAGTGTAGCCTAATTTATTTATTTCTAAAGGGTCAAACACCATTTTGATTTAGAGGTTTTTCTCAAGTATTCATTTTCCCTAAGACCTCACCTCCTTGCTTTGCTTCTTCTCCGTGCACCCCTGGCTAGAGATAATACCCAGGTTTGCAATATGAGTCAGCAACAGTCTGGCTACAGGCAGGCAAACAAAACAAAACTCAGCAGAATTGCCCATTTTCTCATCGTTCTGCTATGTGATCCAGTTTAAGTAGTTCTAGAAAGAAAATCCTTTCTACTCAGAATAGACAAGGTTTACAGCTCTAGATATCACCACCCAGTGCCTCTTTCCAATTCTATTTAAAAGGAAATGATAAGTACGCATGGGGGAGAGCTGAGCCTATAGGAGTGGTCTAGGTGATGTGAAGGTTGCTGCTCAGTCACGAAATTCCAGTGCTGGGGAGGCTGAAAACAGGAGGATCAATATGAGTCCAAGCTGTATAGTGAGACTCTGTACCAAATACATAAAAACAACAACAACAACAACAACAACAACTATAATTGGCTGGCTCTAAGGCAAGGTAGCATGGCAGATAGGCATAGTAGAGGAGAAAGAGTCTATGATGGGGAGAAGGTAGCAAATTATGCCTCATTTCTTATCTAGCCTATTACAGTGGGTAGCACTCACATTGCTAACCTTAGTGCCCTTGATTTTAGCACTGTATTATGAATTAGGCTTAGCATCACATACTCTAGATTTGGGTATCTCTGAAGAAGTCAGCCCCCCATGACTGCAGTAGGCTTTGGGGAGCATCTAAACACAAGCCATAACATTTTATCCCTTGTTTCCCAAAGACACACATCTATCTCTTTATGTAAAAGGAATTTAGTGTATTCTTAAGAGTTGTTAAAGACTTAACAGTTTTAACATTAACATTGCTGAAAAGTTTAAGTTTAAAATCCTTTCTGAGATTTAATGCAAACTCTTAGCTATAAGCCCCTGTATAAATGAAAAGAAAGTTAAAGACTTTTAACATTTAATGATACAAGATAGACATTTTTACTTTAAAAGTTATAAATGAGGATACCAAAGAATAGAAATAGAGAAAGGCTAAAATCTAGAAGGGCAAATATTAATCTCATGGCTGTAGTTTTAGCATCTCTGGCAAGCTGGCAATAGTCGTGAACATGAAAGGGCTGGGGTGGCTCTGTCCTTATGACACTATTGATGATTGTAGCTTATGGCTTTTTGGAGAACTGACTCTGTTTTCTCCTGTAGTTAGAATGAGGATACCTTTAGACAATGAATATTTTTGGGTCTTTAAACCTTTTTGGGCATGTATTATATCTTTGGTTTTAAATGGACAGCTTTATGCATTACCTTTTCTATCTGGTCTCTCAGGTCTTCTTTTGGAGTCTGGATGGAAGCCTTTTTGACTCCACAACTCTTGCAATTTACCTGTACTTAAAAAAACCAGTACCATGTGGATGATGCCAAGGTCCATCATTATTTGGCTGTAGGGGTTGAGTACATATGAATTAAATTTTGAAGAATGAGTTTTTTAAACTTGACACAGGTCTATCACCATGCATGAAGCTAAAGCCAAAATGGATTAAAGATCTAAACACTAAAACAGAAACACTAAATCTCCTGGAAGAGAAAGTAGGAGGAACTTTTGAAGACATAGGGGTAGGCAAAGAGTTCATGAACAAAAATCAAATTGCATGGGAAACACTTGAAAGAATTAACAACTGGGACCTCCTCTTATTGAGAAGTTTTTGCACTTCATAAGAAATTACCAACAAAGTGAAAAGACAACCCACAAATTTGGAAAAAATCAAGACAATTAAGTACTCAGACAAAGGTCTGCTCTCTAGAATTTGAAAAGAACTAAAAAACACTAGAGCCCCAAAATTTAAAGACCCAGTCCAGAAATGGGCATCCAAGATGAACACACACTTCTCAGAAGATGAAATTAAAGAAGCTAATAAATATATGAAAAAATGCTCCACATCACTAGCCATCTGTGAAATGTAAATTAAAACAACATTGAGATAACATCTCACCCCAGAAAGAATGGCTATCATAAAGAAATCACCCAACAACAAATGTTGGAGAGGCTGTGGGGAAAAAGGAACTCTTCTCCACTGCTGGTGGGAATGTAGACTGGTGCAACCGTTATGGAAATCAGTGTGGAGACTCCTTAGAAAACTTGGACTGGAAATCCCATTTCAACCAGCTATTCCTCTACTGGGAATTTTCCCAGAGGATATGAAAACATCATATCATAGTGATATATGTGTTCCTATGTTTATAGCAGCACAATTTGTGATAGCCAGATCTTGGAAACAACCAAGATGCCCATCACCTGAGGAATGGATGAAAAAGATGTGGTATTTTTATACAGTGGAGTATTACTCAGCTGTAAAGAATGAAAAACTCAAAGCCTTTATATTGAAGTGGATGCCACTTGAACATATACTTATAAGTGAAATAAACTAGACATACATGTGTAAATATCGTATAGTCTCCCTAGTATAAGAACTCAAAAGAAGAAATACAAATAGAAAGGTATAATATGGATCTGGGGAGATGGCTCAGTGGAATAAGTACTTCCCTGGGAAGTGCAAGAGTCTGAGTTCAATCCTAGGTTCCACAAAAAAAAAATGTATAATACAACTAAAAGGAAAGCAAGAACTTGAGGACTAACTAATTAAGAGAGGGAAAGGAGAAGAGCTAGGAAACATGACAGTGGCAAGCCATATGGTTATATGTGGAAGATGGATAAGGCAATGATCCTGAGAATCTTCAGAAGAGTTTTGAATCTAGCAGTTAATTGGAATAATTCTCACCCTGATTCTCATGTGTGAACTAAGAAAATGCACTGAAGATGGTAATTTGTAATAGTAGGTTCATGCTTAAAGTGCCTGTCATTCTGATCTTCTGAATACAGGCTGCTTGAGATGACATGCCAGTTGCTGCCATTATGTCTCTCAGGTAGATAATTTTTCAAAAAGAAGGGGGTAGTGAATGAAGGCAGAAGACAGGAAAAAGAATGTTGTGGGACTGTCCTGCAAGGTTGTTTAGATTTCTGGACTTATGTATAAGCATAAGAATTATATAATATTTTATGCCTATTTTAAAAATATATTTAAATCTTTAAAATATTTTTTCATCATATTCTGTAGGGACTTAAAGTTCAACATATCAATACTTGATGAAAATTACCTGTTCCATGTTATGCCTAAGATGTTTGAATATTCAGGCAGATAGTGAGGTTAAGCTTAACAGCCTAGGTTTTATAGTAATAACAATAAGTTTCTCTTCTGGAGGGTTAACAACCTAAGTTTGCAGACCAAAATTAGAGAAAAAGGAGGGCAGCAAGGAAAGCCAACATTTTGGCCCTAGCCTTCCAAGGTCAGTTATGTCTCAGGACATATGAGAACTTGTACTGTAACATCATGTAACTCGGTAGTGTCTCAAATTTTCTGATCAAGGACAATATAAGGCTAAAGAGGAAAGTGATCAGTGATGTAGAGTGTGCCTAAGAAGAGTCACATGGAGAGAAAAACAATCTCTCAGGCTTTCACAGAGAGCACATTGGCCAAGCAATGGCTGTGACTCATCCACATGGCTGACACAGACAATGGTTATACAATCTGAGGTACAGGATCTCAGGATAAATTCTGAAGGGTTTTCACTGACCTTATCAGTCCCAAAAGCTACAACTCTTGTTGCATAAGTCTTGCTTTACCTTGCTCTTTACTATCCAGCCGAAAAGTATAAAAACGAAGTATAAGAAGTAAAGCCAAGCTTTTATGTTGAGCTGTAGGGGACTGAGGTCAACAATTTTTGACATTGCCAGTCAAGCAGAAGACCCAGTTCTATTATGGACCACTGGACTCTTTTGGAATATTTTGCTGAGTTAACACACCTATGATATTCAAATAATGGAACTAAACAAAAAAAGCGGATACAGATGAATATCCATTTTGTGTCTGTATATTCAAAATGGTTAGGATAGATATATAGTTAGATTCTCTTAATGAATAGAGGGATTTGTTCTAATAGTGTTTGTAAATAGGATATCATGCCCGCATCTTGTACAGCAATTAACCACTAGGAAGAATGTATGCAATGTGTTAATTATTGAAACTGTCCTACCAATTTGGTTTGAAAAAAAAAAGCAAATGTAAATTTAACTATTATTTTACCTGAAATATTCCACCAAGAGCAGATTGACAATGATTAAAATAAATGAATGGGCCAGTGAGATATCTCAGCTGTCTAAAGTGCCTGTTTAGGCAAGCTTAGGCAACCACAAGAACCGCGGTTAGTCCAGAAATCTAACGATATACAACATTGTAGCAGGACAGTTCCGCAACACTCCTTTTCCAGCCTAGGTTGTATGGTAATAACAATAATCTTCTCTTCTGGAGGGTTAACAACTTAAGTTTGCAGACCAAAAATTAGAGGAAAAGGAGGGCCACAAGAAAAGCCAACATTTCGGCCCTAGCCTTCCAAGGTCAACTAAGACTCAGGACACAGGAGAACTTATACTGTAACGTCATGTAACTCAGTAGTGTCCCAAATTTTCTGATCAAGGAGATTATGGGGCCAAATAGGAAAGTGATCTATGATGTAGAGTGTGCCTAAGGAGAGTCACATGGGGAGAAAACATTCTCTCAGGCTTTCACAGAGAACACATTGGCCAAGCAATGGCCGTGACTCATCCACATGGCTGACACTGACAAAGGATCTACAATCTGAGGTACAGGGTCTCAGGATAAATCCTGAAGGAATTTGACTGACATTATCAGATCCAAAAGCTACAACTCTTTTTGCATAGATCTTGCTTTATCTTGGTCTTAACCATCCATCAGAAAAGTATAAAAATGAAGTATAAGAAGTAAAGCCATGCTGTTATGTTGAGCTGTAGGGGACTCAGGTCACTTACCTATTTTTGATTGGGTCTTTTATTTTGAGGAGGTCTAATGTTTTTGAGTTCTTTATATACTTTAGATATTAGTCTTCTGTTTGAGAAGTAGCTGGCAATTATTTCTCCATTCTGTAGGTGGTCTCTCTACTCTGTTTATTGTTTTCTTTGCTGTACAGAAGCTTTTTAATTTGTTATGATATCATTTGTTGATTCTTGGTACTATTTCCTATGCAACCAGATTTCAATTCAGAAAGCTCTTGTTCATGCCTACATCTTCAACAGTTGTACCTAGCTCTATCTCCCAGCAGGCTAAGTGATTAGTTTTAACATTTGCTCTTTGATCTGTTTTGATTTTTTGTTTAGTACATGGTGGGAGTGATATGGGTCTAGACTCAATCCTCTGCACATGAGCAACCAGCATTCTCAGCACCGTTTATTAAAGGGGCTATCTTTCCTCCAGTGTTTCTAATTCTTTAAATTGTGCTACATCCTGTTCATTCATTTGTGCTATTTGTTTAGCTCCTGGGTATTTTGATCGATATCTGATGGCTAAAAATCTTACTTCTAAGCTTTCACCTTGCTGGGTTTTCCTGAGATACTCTCTCTTTTCACTTGGTTGGCTCTGAATATGATGCTTTGAGACAGCAATAATCCAGAAATGTGTTAGTGTTTGTCATCTTTGGTATTCTTTGGCATCTTCTAAGTTCCAATTATAGGTCCTCTTGTGCTAACTAAGTAATTATGGGATCTCTTGTTGTGTGGGAAGCTCACAGGACAGGAATTGCATCCATTTGATTTATTATTTTATCATGGGTACTTAGTGCAGTATCTGGAATGTGGTAGATGCACAACAAAATCTTTTGCAATAATTATTTTTTTCCCATAATTTTGTTGAGAAATAAATAGCAATGAGACAGTTTCAAATCAAATTGGTAAGACAGTTCCAATAATTAACACATTCCATACTGCCTTCCTAGTGGTTACATGTTGTACACGATGCAGACATGATATCCTATTTACAGACACAATTAGAACAAATCCCTCTATTTCTTGAATTAAGAGAATGTAGCTATATATCTATCCTAGCCATTTTGAATACAGATACAAAATGGTCATTCATCTATATCCCCTTTTCTTGTTTAGTTCCATCATTTAAATATTATAGGTGTGTTAACTCAGCAAAATATTTCAAAGTAGTCCAGTGGTCCATAATAGTACTGGGTCTTCCACTTGACTGGCAATATCAGAAGTTGTTTACTTGAGTCCCACACAGCTCAACATAACAACATGGCTTTATTTCTTGTACTTGGTTTTTATACTTTTCTGCTGGATAGTTAAAAGCAAGATAAAGCAAAACCTATGTAACAAGAATTGTATCTTTTGGATCTAATAAGGTCAGTTAAATCCCCTCAGGATTTATCCTGAGACCCTGTACCTCAGATTGTAGATCCTTTGTCAGTGTCAGCCATGTGGATGAGTCACGGCCATTGCTTTGCCAATTTGTTGTCTGTGAAAGCCTGAGAGAATGTTTTCTCTCCATGTGACTCTCCTTAGGTACACTCTATATCATTGATCGCTTTCCTCTTTGGCCTCAGAAAATTTGGGACACAGCTGAGTTACATGATGTTACAGTGCAGGTTCTCCTATGTCCTGAGTCTTAATTGACCTTGGAAGGCTAGGGCCAAAATGTTGGCTTTCCTCATGGCCCTCCTTTTTCTCTAAATTTTGGTACAATAATTAATTAACCAATCCATCCATGGCACTTTTAACATTATTCTGAATTTTGGAAGGTCATTAAAAAATGTATTCCAATATTTATATGCCTAACTGAAATGTGTTGAACTGTTAAAAAATAACACAATGAATGGCCCTATGGCCTTTACTTAGATTCAACAACCATACTGTCTTTTGCCAATAAATTCAACAACCATACTTTTTTGTGTATAGAAATGGATGATGTTTGCTATTAAAAAGTCCATTGCCCATGTCATGATACTTTATGCCTAAAGACTTCTGCATGTCCCCTTGAAAAATAAGTTAATATATTAGTCTTTGATATGAAGCAATACCATTATAACACTTAAGAAAAATAATAAGTCCATAGTGTCATCTAATATCAGTTCATATTTAATTCCACCAAATTTCAATACAATTTTATTTTTTAAGAAGTCAAGATGAAATTCCTTACCTCACATAAGAGGAAATTAGTTGTTTTAGAGTGTACAATTTGAGGCATATACGACATTTCCAGTGTTCTCCAATCATCATTTCTTTTGAGGTCCAAATCACTTTCACCACCCTCAGAAGGGGGTCACTTACTCAGCAGATACTTGACCCTGTCACCTCCTACTCCCTAGAGCTTACTTTCTGTCCTTATAGATTACTTATTTTATGTATTTTAGGTATAATGAAATCATAAAACATGTAATCTTTGTGTTCCCTCAAATTGCCTGATACCTATTTTTTTATGAAGAAATTTTGAATAAGAAATTTAAACTTTTGTGCTGTCATCACCTCACTAATCAATTTGAAGGGACAATGTTACATTTGGTCTGAGGTTTTCTCCAGCCTTACACTGATGTCTCCTACCCAGCCATGAGAAGGGAAAACATCTGTGTAAACTGAGACACACCGTCTACACTTTCGGAAAAGGGTCTGAAGCATTTGCCCCCAGTCTCTGTGGCCTTTAGGGATATCAGGAGCAACCACAGACTGATCTCAGCTCTAAAATCATCTTCATGGTTACTCTGAAGGTTGTGTCTGTAATTACAGGCACAGCAGGGTCAGGAGGCCCTGATCCATGTGAGTGGTGGCGACTTATTTGCTTACAAAGTCATGCTTCTCCCCTGGACTGGTTCGACATGACCAGTTTGAATGGGTTACTTTTTTGCTTCAGTTTCCAAAAATATATCCCTTAACAGTCCTTGTTCTTTGGAAAAAATCACATTTGCAAGATCTAGTCGTAATTCCTCCCTATCTTAACCTACTGTCCCAATTCACCTGCTTTGATCCGAAGATTGGGACTCATGTGTACTGTTGTCCAATGGGCAAAGCAGTTTGAAAGAGCAGCAGGGTTTACAGGTTTGGAAGACTTCCTGGCTCAGTGTTTAAAATTCTCCTGAGCAGTGCTGCATGACTTTAAATTGGTAATATGTGTTTTGTATATACCAAGAAGGACAAATATCTGGCATCACACACATTTCCTTGTTCCCCTGCCTGCCTATGACAGCTGTCCTTATTTGGTTGCAGAAATTTTTCTCGTTGAGCTTGAATACTAGCCTACTGTATTTTCAACAAAGGCCTCAAGGGAATCAACAGATATTTAACTGGACTTGGCATTAAAGAGGAAAGTCTTTCTTTCTAATGCCATGGGACAGCCCTCCCAACTCTCCATCTGTCTGAATAAACAGAAACGCTGATACTCTAGGCACCAGAACTTAAGGGGACTCTCAACAGGAGGCCACAAGTGTTTGTGTTTATTGGTTAAGATGCCATTCCCAGCAAGTCTTTAAAATGCTAATCCCACAGCTTGCTGGGTAATGACACCAAATTTATAGCGAAAAATAATTATGTGAGGATGTAGTGCGGTACATAATTAATATTCAGAAGTAGGCTTGTGTAAATTTACACACCAAGATGCTTGCCCTCCCTGGGGACCTGACGTGGGAAGTGATGCAGCATACCTTTTTCAGAGATAAAATTTGTGACAGATCTTATTTTTTTTTAATTTTATTTATTTATTTATTTGAGAGAGAGAGAGAGAGAGAGAGAGAGAGAGAGAGAGAGAGAGAGAGAGACCAACTCAGCCCACCAGGGGGCAGGGCTGGCTGGCATGTGGTGCTGGGGGATTGAACCGCGGTCCCTGATGCTTTTGCTAAGCTTGTTCTAAGTAGGTGCTTTAGACCACTGAGCCATCTCTCCAGCCCAACAGATCTTATTTTTGAGGCCTCGTTAAAGGACAGGGTGATGTTATACACCCTGATGGCAGAAGACTGCAGTGCAGTGGAAGGCAAGTTGTGTGGATTCTCCCAGCCAGAACCAGCTGAGTTTGTGTCATTCTGCCGTTGGTCCTTGTGCCCCAGAGTGTAAAGTTTACTGCAGCCTGTTTCCTGATAACTGGTTTTTTCATGGGAGCCAGAGCAGGAGTCTGTGACCTGTGTAAAATGAAAATCAAGTCTTTAGTCTTCCCAAGAGTCAGTTCAATGTTGCTAAATTGCCCTTGGTTTTAATTTCTGTTGGTTGAGTATTTCATGAGAAAGAAATCCGAATTTCAATCTGATTGAGTCACAGAGTAAAAATGGGTTTTTGAAAAAAAAAAAATCCCCTATCTTTGACCTGTTTGTTTCTTCATCTCACTTATGACTTGTGTTATTTTGCCACATTTTATTTATTTTTATAGGTCACCTTATATGTCTTCTGGGACAAGGGACGGTATAAATCATCAATTGTAGCAGTAGAAATAATGACAATAAGCTGTAATTTATGGGATGGTCGAAGGCTCGCTTTAGTTTAGTGCTTCCTGTGTGGGGAGTTTTAGTGTCTATGTGCTTCAGTGTGATCTTATTTTATCTGCTCCTGGTTCCATGAGGAGAGCATCTTTATCCCCACTTTATAAAGAGGGAACCTGAATCTCAGAGAAACTTCTTTACCTGGTGAACACTGGGTCAGGGACGGGAACCTCGTCCTCGAAGGGCCCGCCCAGTGGGTGGGAGCTGCTCACCTCTTTCTGACCCTTCTGCTGGTTTCACCAGCAGGACTGAGTCTGAATGCGCACTTTTAAAAACCATTCTTCTCCAGCACTTCTGGGTTTTATGACATTAAAATAAATTGAGAAAAGTAATTTATATGACTCTGCTATTTGAAAAAAGTCAAACAGAAAACCGTTTACTTCATGTATAATGCAAGCACCAAACCCTAGTGAGCCTAGGGCTCCTCAGGTCATCGCGAGCATCTCCACCACAGCAGCATCAAGGCGCACCGGCCTGGACTGGACCAGACCCCATCTGTTCCCGCGCCTTGCTTACTCAGGCACAGGCAGGTCCAGCCCTGGGACTCCAGGACCTCTGGGACTTGGAGCCTCGTGGGTCCCTTCCGTGCCAGGGATCTGCCTGGCCAACGCAAAAATCCAGAGGCACTTCCTCCCTTGGGGAAAAACGTCTGAGCCCAATCGCAGAAGGAAGTGCACCTCTGTCTTTTCACAATAAAACCTTAAGCACAACTTTGGGAAAGAGGCTTAGTGGATAACCGTACCCTCCTTCCTTGGACCTGGTTCGCAAGCTGCATTGCTGAAGAGCTGGCACAGCAGGGCTCTGCACCTGCCCAGCGCCTCTGTCCTTCTCTCCTTCCACAGTCAGCTTGGAGCAGGGGTCGCGGCAGTTGGCGGGGGTTTGAGACCCACGTCCTAGTGACTTTCCCCCGCTGAGGACAACTGCGGTGGTCTTGCTGACGTCTCCTCTCCCTTAATACTTATAGATCATTTACAACCAAGGCCGCTCCTGCCTCAGGGGTCACCTCAACCCCTACACACCTCTTCTGCTTAAAGAAGGCTTCGTACAAAATGAAAAGGTTTTAGGTGACAGGTGGGCACGGGCTGGAAGCATCACCTTAGGAAGCACGTAAACACGCTTAAGAGAAAATCATGAATAATGTGCAAATCCCTCAAATCATAATACACACACATAAGGTGGGTACTAGGGCAAACTTTGATTTGTTATTTTACAATCACATTTGTCAGAGAGTGTAATGTGTCAAGGGATTGATTTTATTCCTGCTTTTCTAACATTTATATTGTATGTTATTTGTAGCTGGGAGAGTAGAAAGCCAACAGAAGAAAGCTGAAGCTAGAAGATCAGAAGTGTGAGCCCATTCTGGACAATTAATGAGACTCTACCGAGAGAGAGAGAGAGAGAGAGAGAGAGAGAGAGAGAGAGAGAGAGAGAGAGAGAGAGCTGGAGAAAGAGCTCAGTGTAGATCATAGGTTACAGTCCTCTGCCACATGTGCCAGTACACACACACACACACACACACACACACACTCATTCTATTGTGGCACGTACCTAGACATTACCCCAAAACTTTTGGGGCTTTTGGCAGTGACTAGATCATGGCTGTGTGACACTGGCTTAGTCTACTGATTGACTTAGCACAGTTCTGATGTGAGCTATGGATTTATTGCAGAGGGAATCCTCCCCCTGGGTGTGGGTGGCACCAACCAGAAGGCTTAGAGCCTGGGTGGAGTAGAAAGGGAAAGCAGAAGGAAGGTGATTTGTATTCTCTCGCTCCCCACCCTTTAATTTTAGTTTCCAAAACAGTAAGGGAGCATACTATCTAAACTGTGGAGAAATCTTACCCACGTTTTGTAGCATTCCAGAAGACTCCAGTTCTGAGCAATACCAGTGCCAGGAAACTCTTAAAGGGGTCTTCTCCATATTTTATGTTTGTCTTGGCCTTCTAGTCTGTGCGGATGAGCTATTATAGCAAATGCTGTCATTGCCGTGTGTGTCATTCTTTCATGGTGCAAGCAGAGATAAAGAGATACTTTCACTTGGACAAAAGCTGCTACGTAAATGCACTTCAGCTGGTTTGTGTTTTAAAATAGAGATGACTTCTTTTCTTTTCTTTTCTTTTCTTTTCTTTTCTTTTCTTTTCTTTTCCATCTTCAGAGTTAAGTCCTATCTGTATTTATTTAGCAGCATATATGACTTACTGTGTGTTTTTTTTCCTTGCTCAGGAAAATGTGGAGACACTGGAAAGAGTCATGAAAGCTTCTAGAAGTTCTGGAGAAAAGGGGAGTGTGGCATGTGTGTGCTATTCAGTGATTCCAGGGTTTCTTTAGAGGCCAGCAGGCTGCTCAGCCGCCCTTGTGTGAAGACCTTGCCTGGGATGGACAGTGCTCAGAGCACTGTGTGACCTCCAGTGATGCTTTTGTCTGCACTTGGGTTTGCTGTTTCTGTTTTAATGTTTAGATCTTTAATCCATTTTGACTTTAGCTTAGTGCATGGTAATAGAGCTGGGTCAAGTTTTAGTTTTCAGCATGTAGGGAGCCAGTTTTTCCAGCACCATTTGTTAAGTAAGCTATCTTTCTTCCAGTAAGCATGTTTGGCCCCTTTGTTGAAGATAAGGTGGCTGAGTGTGTTTGTAGAGGCTTCTGCATCTTCGAATCTATTCCACTGAGCCTCAGGTCTATTTTGTTGCCAGTACCATACTGATTTTATCACAGTAGCTTTGTAGTATAATTTCAAGTCAGGAATTGCAATGCCTCCTGCCTTATCTTTGCAGGAGGCAAAACTCATGGAATTATTAGTTTTCCATAAGGTGGCACTAAAACATGATAATTTTGCAGAATAACTGCTGAAACTTCCAAGTGCAAAGGGCCACATAAGTAATTAGTGTATGTTATTATATATAATGTTTCTACAAAGGCAGAAAAGATCTAAGCAATGATGAATTATTTAGTACTATGGTTTTTCCAAGAAATAAAGCAGAACTAATTGCCTTGTTAAAATTTGTTTATGTTAAAGCTTTTTATCGCCAAAATTAAGGATATTAGGACATTGTTCTTGGAGTGATGAACTCTTATTGTTAGGCTTGGCTATGCTACTAATAGCTAAGTTTGAATAATTGCTTAGCTATTTCATTATAAAGCAATTTTTTGTACTTTACTCATTAGAAAAGCCCTACAATAGAGTTGTAAAGACAAACAAAACAAAAATAAATCCAAACAAATCTTGAAAAACAAAACCCTAGTTCCTTTAATGTATATAAGGAGTTAAAAAGTAGATCAATTTGCTTTGGACAATTGAAAAAGTATACAATTCAAATGGGTAGGGGCTGGGGAGATAGCTCTGTAGAATAAGTGCTTACCTGGCAAGTGCAAGGGCCTGAGTTCAAACCCCAATTCCTCAAACAAAACAAAACAAATGAACCAACTGACCAATCAAAAACCCAAATGGATGATAAAGCTAAAACAAATAACACCAAATTCCAGGAATAAAGTCAAAGCAAATCAGCAGATATCATTTTCTTACCTATCAATTAGGAAAATAGTTTTAAATTTAATGATGACTATTATTGATGAGGGGATGAAGTTGATACTGAGATACCATTTGGGAAGGCTTGACTTGTTAGTATAAAAGCACTTCCCACCTAAACCAGTAATCAACTGTTATGGCTCAGCTGGGGCCTCACCTGCTCACAGGCCAGGTTTTTGGAAGAGGATTGGGCCAAGAGGGAAAATAGCTGACTTGTGGGGACAGGGCTTGTTCCCAGGAGTTGAGCTCCTGGGGTGGGGCTGGAAGAGCATCCCTCCCTCCTAGTTCCTCCCTTTGCTCTGCTCTAGCTGTAGTGTTGATCCCTCCACTGTGCCTTCTGCCATACTGTTTTGACCTCATCACTGGCTGATCATGGACTGCAGCTGTGAGTCAAAGTAATCCTGTCCTTACGCTGTGGGTATCAGGTGTTTGTCCCAGCCAGGAAGAATGTGAGAAAGACACCTGCTTTTAATAACACATTCCAAAGAAATAGAAATATGTGTAGTGAGTTGTATCTCAGTATAGTATTTCTAATGATAAAGTTTTTTTTTTATTTTAGGGAAGGGTCTACAAGCTGTTCAAGGTCTCACTACTAGATCAGACTCATAGTGATTCTCCTGTTTACAGCCTCCCAAGTGCTGGGATTACAGGCATGTGCCGCCAAGCCCAGTCTCAATTGCCATCTCAGCATGCCTTGGGGGCAGCGCTGGGATCAAAGGACTGGGGATTGAACCTGAGCTTGCTTGCAGGTGCTTTAATCCACTGAGCTATTTGGCCAGCTCTTTCTAATAATAAAGTATCAAAAATAGTCTACATGTCCTATTAAAAGGGTACATTTTAATTATGTATTTTTATTCTGAGATACTATGTCATTGTTAAGAATGCTATGGTAAAAATAACGTTCAAAACCATGGAAAAATTTAGAAAATATTATTAAATGAAAACAAAAGCAGACTACAAAAATATACCATCGATTATAAAACATATAATTTTGAAATAAAATGCATAAACATCAAAATGTTAATTTTGGGGGTACACAGATTGTGCATAAGTTTTCCTTCATTTATAGTTATATTCATTTCTCACATTTTCTGCAAAAATGCCATTACTATTTGAAAATAAACAAATATGTAAATAAATAAATAGATACATAAATGGAATGGAAAATGACCAGGATGTCTGGGCACCTAATAGCAAATCATCTGAACTTTTAGGAACTGAGCTGTGAGACAAGCCAATTGATAGACTAAAGATTAGCTCTGTGAGTCTGTGCTATCCAGTTTCTCAGCAGTGGTAACATCTGCACTTCTGCTCTTTGTCACTTTGGCTAACAGGTATTGAGGGAGACGGTAAAAGGCATTATTCATTTTTAAGCATTTGGCGCATTTCCAAAACACTGAGTCAATTTAATGTAATTACTTTTTCATAATTATAATTTCAGAAGTGCTTCAATTTCAGTTTTGACTAATCTTTAGTCAGCTCCTTATATTTCCTGCTTGTGAACTTGGGAGGCTTAAAGGACAGTCAGCAAACCAGCAGATACACACCGGATACCCACCTTTTAAAACATACTTGTGGAGAATATTTATTTGAATTTATTTGCAGTAAATCCTCTTCTGGTAATGCAAGCAAGCCATGAATGTCTGTGCTGTTTGTTGCTTTGCTTAAAGTGGGGTTCACTGGAAAACAGGGGAGATTCATTTCCCCTGAATGACTCCTGGCCACAAGCCACAGTGACTTCTTGGCAAGGTCCAATGACAAAATTACAAGGTGGTGCCTGGAATATGAAGACGTAGAACTGGGCCATGTTTCAAAGAGTTGGCGTTGTGACATACTTTTGTCTTCATCTACATGGGTGACTTTGAGAAACTGATTACTAGAATTCTCCCTGTGAGGTTCCAATACAATTTCCGTAGTCTTTCTAGATTGCTGATACCTCGGGAACCCCTGTCTGGCTTGTTTTAGTGATGGCTATTGTTCTGATGGCTGAGGTAATGTATAAGATCTCTGCCCCAATTTTGAACTACTAAATAGTTTAAAATAGTATTCAAATAGCATTAGGATAATGAGAAGTAGTTCAGATAAAATTTTATTCTTTCTCTTGTTTTTCTGGGTTAACTTTATATGTGCATATGATTTTTATGAAATTTCAGTTAACTTTTAGTTTCTATTCTCTGTGACCCTAGATGATCATGTTTTCTATTTCGTGGTTTCAGGTAACTTCCTTTGGCATATAACCTGGGAGTGCATCCTGATGATTGAACTGAAGCATGGAGTAGTAACTTGCAGTTGCCTCTTGGGAGCCTGCTTTCTTTCAGGCTCAGGCCCAAGCCTGCAAGAGATAACAGCAGCCTGTTGTCTGGCCCCGAGCTTGTGCTCTGTCATCTGCCACACACCCTCAGCTGTTCCTGACTGCCTGAACAGCATGGGGTAGGGAAAGAAAAGGGCCAATCCGAGGTTTATATAGACAAACTGTATTTGTGCAGCCTGCAACCTCCCAGAGGACACCCCTGATCACACTTTGGCAACAGGACTTTCATGGGAGCTGACAAAAAATCCAAGTAAGATCATGGGCAATGATTCATCACTCAACTAATCATATTTCCTGTCTTTTTCTAAAATGAACGAAGCTAAATATTTTCCAATATCATTGTTTCTCGTACTTAGATCCATTTCTTTCTAATTTTAAAACAATTAAAATTTTCTATTTTATTCTTAAATTTTTGTTATAGTCACCACATTTTTGAAAACTCAGAGTAAAGGCTGTATGGATGGCCCATGCCTGTAATCTCAGCATGGGAGGCTGAGGCAGAAGGAAGGCTGCAAGTTTGAAGCCATAGCAAGACCCTGTCTCAAAAATAACCCTCAGGGTAATGAATTTTTTGTTTTGATTTTGCTTTTTAATGCTAGCTGGTATGGTAGAGATGCTTTCTTAAATATTAGAGATGGAGGAAATCTGATAGTGATATTAGAACAGATCAAAGGTTAACCCTGGGAAGGACTAAGGGTTTTCCTACCTTCTAAATATTTATGACTTTTTATTTATTCAAGCACTTATTATTTATGCTTTGTCTGTTTTTTAAAAATTCAAATGAGATGATGAGCAATGTCAAGACTTCCATGAAAGTGGATATAGACTGTCCTTGAAAAAATACTTTGGTCAGTAATATGCCCATTTCAACATTATTGTTGGCAATGAAAAACACTAAATCTCTGGGAGCAAGGGGTAAGTTAAAGTGCTGATTTTTTGGGCATTATTGCCACTTTGGGATGCATAGTTCTCTCTCCTGGGGGCTGTCCTGTTTATGGTGCAATAGTAGCAGCTTCTGTGACCTCCACCAACCAGACACCTGCAGAACCAGCCTCAAGTAGGATAACAAAAACTTCCCTAGATGCAGTCAGACTCCTCCTGGGGAGCGAAGTCACCCCTGTCCAGAAACAAGGCTTCACAAATGTGTTCTGTTAGTGCTCTGAGCTAACATAACAAATTATCACAACTTAGGAGTAGAGCAATGCACCCTGTTGCAGGTCAGGTCGGGAGTCTGCAGGAGAAACTCCTAGTGCCCCGTTCCCTTCTGCAGGTGTCAAGGGAGACTTTGTTGCTTCTTCTCTTCCAGCACCTGGGACTTGCTGAGAACTCTTACAGTTCCTTGGCTTGTAGATACGCCTTTTCTGCAGAATGTTTGCTTCCCATGACATTCTGTTCCAGTGTTTGGGTCCAAATGTCTCTGATCTTTAATAAAGACCCCAGTCACTGGACCACAGACTATTCTAATCAGTTTCACTTCACCTTAATTCTATCAGCAAAGATCCTACTTCTGTTTTGGTGTTTTTTCTTAGTGAAAGATCCTATTCCTAAAGAAGGTTGAACTCACAGGTTAGTGCTTGAATATTACTTTTTTTGAGGGACATGATTCAATCTATGGCAAGAATGTACTTTATACTACAGAAGCATCATTTAATTATTGATAATAGTTTTCATTAAGAAATATAGTCCTATATTGGATTATTTTGCTGAATTCATGCATCTACAATATCTAAATGACAATGGAATACCCATCTCTGACAAAACTAAACAAAAAAGGGGATACAAATGAAGGACCATTTTGTATCTGTATATACAAAATAATTAGGATAGATATACAGCTACTTTTTCTTAATTCAGTGAGAAGAAAGATTTGTACTAATAGTGTTTGGACAAGATATCATGGCTGCATCTTGTACTATGAATAACCACTATGAAGACAACAATATGCAATGTGTTAATTATTGAAACTGTTCTACTAATCAGTTTCAAAACTGTCTCATTGCTATTTGTTTCTCAATAAAATTAATTAAAAAAAGAAATATAGTCCTCACATATAGATAGAGAATTTCTCAATTGTCCTTTGGAGGAGGGTTCTGTGAAGTTGCCACCCACATGGATGCAAATGCTAGAGATAAGACATAGCATGTCCCATCTCTTTAGGTTGCATTTATATGTGTTTTACTGAGTTTGAAAAATAACAAGAATACATTTTGCTTTAATAAAAATTGTGTGTGGTTGGTTGTTCAGAACTTTTGCAGTTCTGGAGTTTTTACTCTCAAACATCATTCAGCAGACGATCTGGAATATCTTAGAATGAGGGAAGAAATAACTTCATAGTCTTGAAGCCAAATGGGAAGGCAGGGCTAGACCTTGGGGCTACAGTTACCTATAAATAGTTCTAGGTGGCACAATCCATGTGGAGAACCTTAGAAAAACTCACTTGGTAGTTACTAAACTATTAACCATAGCTTTTCACTAAAATCCTGTGTAATTTTCAGCCTTATTTTAGCTGGATGTCAGGGATAAAAGGCAGAGGCATGTATTTGCATTGGGTCAGAGGAAGGAATAAGGGAGCTTTCATTCTCTACTCAACTTGGCATGGTTGGTAATGGCTATATTTCCTCAAGAAGAAAGGGGCCCTGGATGTCCTGGAGTGAAGGTCCTTTCTTAACCTTGCAGTGATGGTCCCAGCTAACAGTGCAGGCATAGGTTATGGAGACAGATGTCACAAGGATAGTTTCTTGGAATGGGTGGGTAGCCTTGCTTTGGACCTCTCAGTACTGGGTAAGGAAATCCAAATGTCCTGCATATTAAATGGGAAAAATCATTGTTATTTGGACAGCAAGAAAAGGTGATTCCTGAAAGTTGGAAAACTTGCAAATCTAGGAATTATAATTAGTTAAAATGGTTTAAATCATACAACTAAAAATAATTAATAACAAACAGATATGTTCTTTTGAATGTGATGTGAAGGCAAGAAAGATTTCAAATTGTATATACAATGTGACTCTAATTTTCTTTACTAAGTATTAGGAGAAAACTATGCCAAAATGTCAAGATTTTTGTTTGTTTGTTTGTTTGTTTGTTTGTTTTGTTTTTCAGAACTGGGGATTGAACTTAGGCCCTTGCACTTGCCAGAGAAGCTCTTATTCTACTGAGTCAGCTCCCTGGCCCCAAATGTCAAGATCTTAATAATGATTATTTTTGAGGTGGAGGAATTATTGGTGAGTTTTTCCTTTTCCATCCCTGTGATTTCTGAAATTTTCAATGAACACACATGAATTTAAGAATGGGGGAAAGATGCTATGGATGGTAGAAATAAAAATTCTGCTGACTAAAACAGAGGAGAAAACCCAATGAACAGTAGTATTTTTATTAACACTTCAAGAAAGATTGTGTTCCTCGTGGTTACAAGTAAATAACAATCCCTAACAGGCATTCTCTCTTCTACCAGGGCACTCAGCCTGGTGTCTCTGGGCTCAGAGGTGACTGCATGTGTCACACGTTAATTCCAAAGCGGGTATTCCTGATCTTTCTTTGCACTTGGCTTCCACCTCTTTCTTCCCTAAAGAATCTTTTTCGTGCGTAGGCCAAGAGCCACCCAGAAGCTGTAATGGCAGGCCTCACTACCGGTGAAATCCCAGATGACAAATTCGTCCTTTGTGCTGATACAATTGACTTGTCACCTCATTTTTACAGCTAATTAGCTCTTTAGTAAGCAACGGCCAGTGTCAAAGGTCATCTGATACCTGATTCTGGTAAATTGACCGTAAATATTACTGTGCATCTGTGTTTGCTGTTCAAAACCCTGCTTAGTGACCAGATTTTAAGCTCTTTTTTGTAAGAGATCCTGCTTATTTTTGTGGCAAGATAAAGTTTCCAGACAATGAATTTCATCTTCTGCTCCACTTCTCCAGATGCTGCTTGATTAGCTCTTCAGTTGGTCTCACCACCCACGGGCATAGCGCTGCCCCAGTGTTTCCCAGAGTTCCTTACTTCTTCCTCTAAATTAAAAAGTCACTGAGGGAACTCTTGTTCTGACTGTCCATCTTAGTACATCTTCTAGGAACATATGATTGCTTTAAAACAGAAGCAATGCCAAGAGCATCTAGTAGTTACGGAGGGGTCACTACATACCAGGCACTATGCTGAAATGATCATGTGCTTTAATTCTAACATCCCTACAAAGAGATATTTCTAATTCTTAAATAAATAATGGATGAATAAATTGAGGCTTTGAGGGGTTAAAATTTTGCAGTCATACATAGAAAAATCTGGGCACTTCTCAGGTCTGCCTGGCTTTTAAGCCAGATTTCTTAGCTTCTTAGGTATAGAGTTTTGTGACTGTAGTTATTAATATGTTTACTGCCTAAAATATTAATCATGAAAAAATGCATGGGGTAGAGTGTGTATCTAAACTGTTATTTGTAATGGGACATTTTAGAGAAGAGGCATATCAAAACAGTGCTGGAAAAGAACAAGCAGAGCACCTCAGAGATGCACTACTGGTCACAATGCAGAGGGAGTTTGGTACCCTGGAGAGGAGCTGGCAGTGGGAGGGAGACCAGGCTGTGGGTAGGGTTTCTTCTCTCTGATTCCACTTGGAGGCCCAGAGGTTTGGAACAAGGTGACAGCAGCAGTGTCAGATGGGTGCACATGAGAGGCACAAGTGCTTTTCATCCTTGGGAGGGCAGATCCTGGCTAGTTTTGCAAGTACTGGTGAGCATGACCTTGTGTGTCCAAGACTCACTTGTTCTGCACCCAGGATGTATTTACTGAGAAGTCAGCAGCCTTCTTCACTGCCCTCCCCACCCATGTCCTGTCTCTTCCTAAGGGAGAGTGTAATGAGGAAGCTTTCTTGGAAGGCATATTAAAAGGATTAGGTCATTGATCACTAATGAGATGATCAGGATTGAGTAACAAATAACATCTCAGGCTCTAGGCTTGCCTGGATTGTGTGGTGATGATAACAGAAATCAAAGAATACAGAGATTGCACTCTCCTTTAGGACAGGATGAATAGATGGTAACACTGTTGAAAATAATAAAAGACATATAATGAGCAAGACTTTACTTGTTTTTTAGAGTCAGATGGAGCCACTTCAAATCTAGACTGATATCATAGACTTGAAAATATGAGAGGTTAGGTATGCAAATGTGGGACTCAGCATAATCAATCAGCCAGCCTCTGAGTGTATTGAATAGCTCCATGTAATGCAGCTAGCTCTCCGTGCCATGCCAAATGGTGACACAGTCTTTGACCTTCTCTAGAGAGGCAAAGAAGTGGAGCGGAGACAAATGAGGACCTGTTGAGAAGAGAGACTCTACAGACAAGGGAACTTTAGAGGTCAGCCTGAATTAAGAGACAAGAGATTTGAGTTGAGAATCATGATTTTATTCCTGATTTTGCCACACTAGTAGAAGTTGGAACAGGCAAAAATTTCCCTTGGGCTTTTTGATTTTCCACCTATAAAATGAAAGTGTCAGAGATGGTGATCTCTAAGGTCTTTCCAGAGCTAATGTTCTAATGTCATGGACCTGTGGGTCTAAATCACCAGAGGAGATAAATCATACCTGAGGTTAGAAGTAAGAAGAATGGACAGTGAGTGTGTGTGTGTGTATGTGTGTGTGTGTGTGTGTGTAAAATGGTGGGGGGAGAAAGAGAGAGAGAAAGAGAGAGAGAGAGGTGTGAGGAGGTGGCTTGGGAACATGGGAGGGAGGAAGAAGGACTGGTTTAGAATCTCACATGTGGTAGGAGTGGGAGGGTGTCATAAGCAGCAAAACCAGCCCAGCTAAGCCTCAGCGCCTTGCTGTGAAGCAACAACACACTTCAGCCCAAAGCCAAGATGTCATGTTGAATTCCTCTCTTTCCCTTTTTAATCATATCTAAGTCCATCAAGAATATATGCTCAGATCAATTGACTTCTCTCTGTCACTACCCATTTAGTTCAGCTGCCAGCAGCTCTCTTTTGGAAGAAAGTAACAGCACTGGATTTTGAATCTGTCAACTTTGGAGTTCCTTCCCTAGGAAAGTGCCTGAGTAGTCTTTGAAGATCTTGAATGGATCACAGCACTCCTCTGCCTGAGACCCTCCACTGCTTTGGCTCCCACTCAGAGTAAAAGCTGTTCTCCATCTTCTCCTCACCCCACTCACAGAACCACTCAAGCCTTCTTCCTCACTGCTCTTGCCTCATGGCCCATTCACTCTTGTCTTGGCCTCTTGCTCATCTGTGTATATATTCTGTCTCTCTTGGGGATGTTACACCTGTTCTTGTTTCTGCCTGGCGTCTTCTTCCTTGAGATCTTTCCCAAATGACCTTTGTCTTTCTAAATATGTGTCCAGCTCACATCTCTCCTCAAGCTCCAGCCCAGCTGTACTTTATTTTTTTTTTAATTTATTTTTTATTTGTGTGTGTGTGTGTGTGTGTGTGTGTGTGTGTGTGTGTATGGCCAGCTCAGCCCACCAGGGGGCGGGGCTGGCTGGCATGTGGTGCTGGGGGATTGAACCGCGGTCCCTGTGCTTTGCTAAGCTTGTTCTAAGTAGGTGCTTTAGACCACTGAGCCATCTCACCAGCCCCCAGCTGTACTTTATCACAGCACTGTTTCATCAAATCCGAAGAATATTGGGAAATCCCTCCAAGCATCCACTAGATGTTTGTTGGCTGAATGAAAGAATACTTAATAAAAGGAAGTAAAGCAGCAATATCGTATGATGGTTTCTAGAACCATGCGTCAGTTATTGGGCAGCCTGTACTCATATGCTAACGTTGCCACTTCTCTGGCAGCCAAATGACCTTGAACAAGTTCTATAACCTCTGTACCCTAGGTGTGACAGGCCAGAGAAATGGTGTGAACATCACTGAGTTTGGAGGTGATGAAGTGGAATGATATATGACCCCGAGCTCAGTGCAAGAAGAATTAACTTCTTTCTTTTTTATATTTTTCATATGGCCTCTTTTTTTAGAATAATAAAGAAAATGGTGTATATTAATAGAGAATTCTTCATCTCTCTCTTTTTCTCTTCAGCTCTTCTTTTTTTCAACTTTCTCTATTTCTTTCTTCTATTTCCCTCTCTTCCTTCCTCTGTCATTCTTTTTTGTCTTTTGCTCACATATTTCATATTGCTTATATATATGTATATATATATATATATATTTACTATATATGTTTATGTGCTTATAGGAAAGTGCTAAACTTATGCATTAGATAGAGGCAAATGTGATAGAAATACTTTTATTGTTATACTATTAAAATTTTATTATGAGAAAATATGGCTAAGATAATACATTATCTAACTAAAATCAAATGAGTAAAATGATTTTTAGTATGTTACTAATAAACATTTACTTACTACTTTGCTTTACAAATGATATTCAGTAGCAGATTTAATCTGATTTGATTTGAGCTGACAGAGTTCTCATGTGAGGCACAGGAAAACAAAAATTTAGAGTATGAACTGCACAGTCTCTCAAATGGAAGATATGTCCATGTTGTGTGCTCCAGCACCTGGGAGGGAGACCTGCAACTAAGATGCAAGTAAGATCTGGGGCAAGATCATCCTAGCCTGAGAGTGGGCTCCAAGCTCACTGAATGTAGGAGAGGCAGGGAAGGGGGATTTGAGGCCCAAAAACACACAGGAGCAAAGAGCATGTGAAGACAGTAGGGACTGGGATGATGCACAATGTTGCAGCAGCCACCAGATCTGAGAAGACAGCTGTGAACACATTCTCCCTCTGAGCTCCAGAAGAAACCAGCCCCAGTGATACTTGCACTTTGGGCCTCCAACACTGTAGAGAATAAATTTTTTGCTGTATTAAGCTACCAAATTTATGGCAATTTTTAATAGCAGCCTTAAGAAGTAAATATATCCAGAGAATACACAAAGGTACATTATTGAGGATGGAGACCATCTATGAAATCAGTTGAGTGATAGACATATGACTCATGGAATTAGAAAGATTTTTCCGGCTGGAACCCAATCTTAACTCTGGACTTAGCAAGTTATAACAAATACAACCTGCCTTGAAGGTACATTTTGGTTCTGTGCACTTCTGTTTCTACTGCGACCCCAATTCACTTAGTTATCGCTATTTCAAGGATCCTGAAACAGACTTCTAGCTGGTAACTGTTTCTACCCATACCTTCTACCAATTCTTCCTTCACACAGACGCAAGAAAGAGTTGGACCCTAAATGGGTCATGATATTCCAGGTGCCTTGAAATGTCAAAGCTTTATGATTTCAGTGGCTTTTCATTTAAATTAGAGTAAAACATTCACTCCTTACTATGACCTTCAGGGCTCTTCATGACCAGTGCATGCCTTCTCTCCAAACCCATCCTACTCTTGCCTTCCTTATGTCAGCTTTTTATACACTTACACAGCCTGAGTGAGAAGAGACCTTAACTGTCTTGTTCAACTTTACATTCTCAGGGCCTAGTGAAGTGTTTATACTTGGTAAATACTGGTATTTGTTGACTTGATAGATAAACAGATGACTTAGGAAAGTTCTCCATTTCTTTGAAGTGGCCTGCTTTTTTATGGTGCTGGAGCCTTTCTGATAGGAGTACATTAGTTTTAGATGATAATTTTGCTAGAACAATTTCATTATCTACAGATTGCGGTTACAGTGGTTTTTTTTGTACTTGAACAACCAACCTAGGAATCCAGCCAATTGGAATAGTTAAATAGGATATTGTTCATTAAAGTGGGATTGATGAATCTTCCATTTTTATAAAAGCTTTCTTTTCAGTCTTCAACTGTCATGTCTGTGTCTTATGAATTACCTCTCTCCACTCCTCTAGTTTTGCTTTGATTATTCCTCAAGAGACTGGTGATCTTACAAAGATCATCTTATCCTGACTTGCTTGACAACTGGCTTTTGTGTTTTCAGCTCATGGTAGGTATTGGTAGGAGAATGGAGGCTGGAGGAGAGAAAAGGCAGGCTGTTTCCTTCCCCTCCCCTCTGTTTTCTGGGCACATTTCTTGCTGTGGCTGCTTCCCTCCAGCATTGCAGCTCCTTTGTGTTTCTGTGCTCATGCTGCTGAGGAACATCAGGTGTCTTCTCCTTGCTCTACTAGGAATGCAGTATAGGTTCTAAAAGATTCTTGGCCTCTGGGTGCCTTGTCAGCCGTTACTGCTTCCCTTGACTCTTTTGGAAGCTTTACAAGTAGTTCCTTATTGAAACTTCTTCAGCGATGGCTGTTGGATTTTCCTTCTTCTGGAACCCTTATTTTATTTTTTGTTGTTTTTTTTTTGGTTTATTTTCCCATAATTTTACTGATAAATAGCAATGAGACAGTTTCAAATCAAATTGGTAGGACAGTTTCAATAATTAACACATTGCATACATTCTTCCTAGTGGGTAATTGCTATACAAGATACAGACATGTTATCCTAACACCATTAGAACAAATCCCTCTATTCATTAAGAGAATGTAACTATATATTTATCCTAACCACTTTGAATACACAGATACAAAATGGACTTTCATCTGTGTACCCTTTTTTGGTTAAGTTCCATTATTTGAATATTATAGGTGTGCAAACTCAGCAAAATATTCTAAAAGAGTCCAGTAGCCCATAATAATATTGGGTCTTTCACTTGACTAGCAATGTCAGAAATTGTTGACCTGAGTCCCCTACAGCTCAACATTAATGCATGGCTTTACTTCTTATATTTTGTTTTTATACTTTTCTGCTGGATGATTAAGACCAAGATAAAGCAGGACCTGTGCAACAAGAGTTGTAGCTTTTGGGTCTGATAAGGTCAGTGAAATCCCCTCAGGATTTATCCTGAGATCCTGTACCTCAGATTGTAGAACCTTTGTCAGTGTCAGCCATGTGGATGAGTCACGGCCATTGCTTGGCCAATGTGCTCTCTGTGAAAGCTTGAGAGAATGTTTTCTCTCTATATGACTCTCCTTAGGCACACTCTACATCATCGATCACTTTCCTTTTTGGCCCTATAATCTCCTTGATCAGAAAATTTGGGACACTACTGAGTTACATGACATTACAGTACAAGTTCTCATGTGTCCTGAGTCTTAATTGACCTTAGAAGGCTAGGACCAAAATGTTGGCTAACCTTGGAGCCCTCCTTTTTCTCTAATTTTGGTCTGCAAACTTAGGTAGGAACGCTTATTTTAACACTACTAAATGAAGACTAAGGCTCTTAGTTTGAGCTTTGTTTTCTGGATCTCAGCTCATCACCAGAATGTAACTCTATCTTTGTCATTGTCAGCAGATACTCATTTTAATTTTTTTTTAAAAAAATCTTCAGTCTAATTGAATGAATTTCATTCCATGTTCTAGTTGACATTCTCAGTCCGCATCACTGTTGCCTTCCTCTACTTTTGCAGAACACATTGACGTTTGCTCAGTATCCACGTTTTGGGCCTTGTGACTGGATTTTGTCCTATAGGAGGTGTCATTGATATGAACTGATTTCACAGATGGTCTGAAACATCCCACTGCCTCCATGTGGGCCTCCTTGCCCATGGAGACATCAGAGCCAAACTTACAGATGGCCCATTCCTGCACGAGGGCTGACAATGTGCTTCAGACTTTGAGTGACTTCCACATATACTTTTATTCTGTCAATCATGGAGATTTGGATTACATTTGTTATCCCAGCCTTGCCTAACCTATTGTGACTAATACATGTACCAAGTAGATGTAGTCTTTCCTAATTTTCACAATTTATGTTGATCTAAATCAGCATTGAAAACACCTGGCCTATTAACCTTCTCTCTCTGACTTGAAGGCCTTAGGAAACATTACTGGCCTACAAAAGTCCTCTATCTTAGTTATCTTAGTTGGATACATAATAGATTTTAAGATGCTTAAATAAATATTAATAAATAAAGAGATGAATAAGTATTTCCTGAGGTTGTTGAATCCAAATAAAAAATTCACTAATTCATAAAGATGTATATTTATGGAGTACAGTATGAAATATTTATTGTATACATAGTATGTAATAATCAAATCTGAGTAGTCAACATTTCCAGAACCTCAAACATTTAATGTTTCCTTGGGGACATTCGAAACCTTCTAATTGTTTTGAAATATACACTAAGTTATTGTAAGCTATCATCACTTTGCTGTACAAAACTAGAACTTAGTTTTACTTTGGGCTGCATTTTTGTACCCATTCACCAGCATTTCTGTCTTGTTCCTTCACTCCTTTCCATCTCAGGTTCTGGTAGCATTCTGTTCTCTACCTCTCTGAGATTGACTTTTTAGCTTCCACGAATAGGGTACAGCATACAGTATCTGTCTTTCCCAGCCTGACATATTTCACTTGACACATTGTCCTCCAGGTGCCCCATGGGACCACAATGAGCTAGATGTTGAACATCCCATCCTTTTTGTATATCATATTTTAGATATTTTGTCTGATGACCTAAAGAGATGTTTTCAATATTTTAAATTGCTTTTTGGTTCAAGCTGTTCATTTGTGTCTCTCTTAAAATATATCCATAATTCTGACAGTCTTTTCAAAATTGCCTGTATCAGACAGCTTTTTATAAAACAAAACACTCCAGTTTTCAGCGATTAGACAAGACTCAAACATTATTACTGCTTGTGTCTGTAAGTCAGCTGTGTTGGTCTATTGATTTGAGTTGGGCTCAGGGGACCTCGGCTAGACTCACTCAGACACCTGCAGTTTCCTGCTGGCTCTCTGGCTTAAGATGTTCTTACTACATGACTGGCTGGTGGCCAGAGTGGGAGAGGCCTTGGACTGAATGCATATCTCTCACGACCAGAAGCCTTGCTGAGGCTGTTCATGAGAATGGCAGGGTTATATGAGAGTGAGAAGTGTCCACACCAAGCCAAGGCTAAGAAAGTGCACAGAACTATTCCAGCCACATTCTAGTTTCCAAAGCATGTCACAAGGCCAGCCCACATCCATTGGGTGTTGTGGTATAGTACAGTCCACTTCTTGATGAGAGGAGATACAAAATCCTCTTTCCAAGTGAGCAAGTATAGGGAATTGTGAGCATGACACTATTACTGTAATCCCTTGGGCCACTGCCAGATCTTTTCACTCCTATTGGCTTTGTGTTCTTCTCCACATTCAAAGCCTAGGAACACCATGCTTGGTTTTAATTTTAAAGGGGAAAAACAATAAAAACAATGAAACAATATTTTTTTTTGACGAAACCAGGGATTGAACTCAGGCCTTTGCGGTTGCCAGGGAAGCGCTTATTCCACTGAATGAAACAATATTTTAAAACAACATAATAGGAGAATAACAATGGTTAATACATTGAGTAGTGCGATCTTCAAAGTAGTTGCTCAAAGTGCAATATATTTGTATGCAAAATTGACCAAATGCACCTTTCTTTTCAATGGAGTAAGATACATTAGTAATACAGCTATTTTAATATATATATATATATATATATATATATATATATATTTTGTTTTTTTTTTCCTTTCTTTTTTCCTTTCTCCCAACCTAGTTTCTTTTTCCTTTTGCACAATATCTATTGTGCATTTTGGGTCTTATTTACCCTTTTAGAAGTACCTCAAATTCCTAGAATTCCTTTATTTATTCATTTATATCCAACTCTGCCAGACACTGTGTAAGATACAGAGAACTAAAGACAGAGTTCCTAAGCTATAGAAGCTAAAGTCTCAGAGGACACAAGCAACGCAATAGAAAAATTGCAACCCTTGGGTATAAAGTGCCATCATAGCGGAGGTCTGCAGTGCAGAAGAGGGATGATTTGCCTATGTACAATGAGGGATTAGTGGCAGAACCAGGTAAGAAAAGATTTTTGAAGAAATAGATGATTAGACTTATTCAGATATGCAGTTGTGTATAATTGTGTCTGATTATTATGATTTGTGGCCATGTAGCATACCCTTAAAGTACTGTTCTTTTATAGGTATAACCTTAACTTGATTGTGTTTGTTATTATTATGAAAATAATAACTCAGTATGTTTTTTTCCCTTATAAAGTGAAGATAAAAATTAGTCTACTGGAGAAGGTTGTTGTAAATATTTACTGAAGTTAAATATATGGAAGGCTCTTTGAACAATGCCTAGAACATCATAAGTACATTTTAAACATTTATTATTGTCATTCTGTTGATATTATATTGAACTAACCAGAGAATTAGAGTCATCTCTTAATTTTCAGGAGTTCAGAATCATTATATTTCTTATTTTATAGTACTGTCTTTCACCAGACAGAGGTTATAATTTACTTACTTATTTTCCATTGAGTGAAAATACAGTTTTCTTGGGAAAAACATTGATTCAGTGTTTCAGGTAATGGGGCTTTACATGTTCAAATTTATGCACTAAGTGAGGAAAAGGGGCCTTCAGGTCATAGCACTTTAGAGAGATCTGTCTACACAGCCTTTCCCTTGCAACCACCATCCTGTGTCTTAGCCCCCACTGCACCTCCTTGTGCTTTTTGATTATGCAGAAAGTAGCTGATCCCAGATTGCAATGTTTACTGTCTCCAACAGGTATTAGCAATTTGCTGGGAAGATGCTAACACAGGTAATCAATAGAGCAAAGAAAGATGAACCGCTGAAAAGAATATAATGAGATGGTAGAAGTCACCTCAAATATATTGTGGTTGCATTATTATAGGATTTTTCTAGCTAAATTTAAAGTGATTCAAATAGAGTACATTCACAGAATATCTGGCACATAGTGAAAACTGAATAATTCTTAAATGAATGAATGATGAGATTATAAAAAAGGCTTACTCACATTGAATCCATATTACTTAAAAAATGCACTTTGATTATTTTACTAAGAATGAAGAGGTTTTCCTAGCACATTGAAATATCCATCAGAGTTGTTCCCCTAAATACTTAATGAGTTCCCTAACATTGTGGTGGCCTGATGGAATTTGCAATTTAAAAACCAGAGGTACGGAGCAAAAGAGAGCAGGCTTAGTCATTTTCCTGAATGAAGGGAACAACCTGAGTACCAAGTATGCAAGATCTAATGAAGTTGAGATGCCATCTATGCCGAGGCCTTGCAGGGTCATTTGGCACTGTATTTGATGAGACTCTAAAGGCTGGATTCTAAAGCATTGCCATGGGAAGTGTACTGGCTTTGGAGTCCGGTAGACCTGAAAGTCACGGCTAAAACACACTGGCTAGGGGTGTCACTGTGGGACTACAATTTGTTGGGCCCTCCTCAGTGTCATGCAGGGACTTGGACTTGCATGAATTTAAATTCCCACTGTTGTGTACTAGCCGTGTGACATGGAGAAAGATAATTAAACTCTCCATGTTTGATACCCTCTGCTGTTAGCATGAGAGCTAACCTGGGGATCATAGTAGCATATACAGTTATTTAGGGCAGTGTCTTATTCATTGTACTACCTCTTGTTAATTAACTGTGTGAGGGCATTGACTTTGGATCTGTGCTGGTACAGATATTTTTGTATCTGAATATTTTACCTCATGCAAGGGACAGTTTGGCAGAGCGTAATGGATTTGGAGCTAGATCACCAGGGTTGGCATTTTGGCTCTTTCATCTAACAAGCTTTGTGACCTCAGATGTATTAAGTTCTTCTCCTCAGCCTCCTCCTCTGTGCAACATGGCAATAATGGTAGCATACACCTTGCAAAGTGCTAGGAGGACTGAATGCACTAGCATGCACAGGTGCCTGGGACAATTTCCGTGATATATTTAGTAATAGATAGATATCTGTTTAAATAAAATCTGAAGGGACCCAAGGAGCTATAGACTGGCATGGTGAAGAAATGAGTGACTTACTTTGTGGATGGTGGGACCACTTTTTGCTGTAACATGAGTTAATCATGTTGTATGGCTTGATTGGTCATCAGAAGGGAGTGAGCTTTCCATTTGCAGTTACTATTTTGGTTAATATTCTCATTATATCAAAGTTCAAGCATCAGTGAAAATAGTGGACTTAATTATGATTTTAATCTGCAAACATAAGTTAAAATAAAATAAATAACAAACAGTGTTTATGTTTTGAATTGAGGCATAGAGACTTGATAGGACCCTGTCGTGTGTGTGTGTGTGTGTGTGTGTGTGTGTGTGTGTGTTCATACATGTGACTCTATGTCTATACAGGTATATGTATGTTTGTATTCACTCTTGCACTCCCGATAGTTCTCTTCCTGCCTCATTTCTCTGTTTGGTAACCACTGGCATGTATTCAGAATGCGTGTTTTGTTAGAATATATATTCTTGTTCTGTGTATGTATATGTGCCATTTATATAAAGCTTATTGTGAAACCTACATTTCAGTTTAATCCTTAATTTTCTTTTATCGCTTGCTCTTGAAAGCAGTCCAATTATTCTGTGCAAGTCTTGCTTCTAATGCTGTGAGTGTTGGGGGAGGCTAACATTGCTGTCACCTGTCTACACCCCAAGTGCTGGACACTTAGATTGCTCCCAACTTCCTCCCACCACAGGAAATGCCTTCCTTCACAGCTTGTGACACATATAATCTGTCACCAAAATTGTGAAGTGGTTACTCTCCTGTCTACTGCTAATAAGAATTCTGGTGCCAATCTGATCATTATAGCTTTATAGATATGAAAAGAAGTCCTCCTTTATTTGGGGTACTTGGCTGGCTAATTAAATTTTGTTTACACTGGGGATTTGTGAAAAACTCACAGGTCATTTAAAGATTTGGTTTTTCACTTTGAGTGTTTTAAGTGTACTTTCATAAAAATATAGAGTCAAGGTATTTCTTTTGTGTATACATTTGCTTTTGGTTTTGTTTTTGCATGGATCAAGTTTTGAGATTTATTTTCATGTTTCTTTTGTAAATGAACATATTAAGTGCCTTACATATTTTCCTCTTTACTGTCCTTAAAGTGAAATAAAATATTATGAAGAAATCAGCTTCTCATTTCTTTCTAAGTTTTAAATTTTGCCCTTATTAGTTATCTTATCAAAGATATTTATCTTTATCAAATATCTCCAAGGGCTGGACAGATAGCTCAGTGGACTAAAGTGCCTGCTTAGGCAAAATACAGGGAGTGAGTTTTGATCCCAGCACCACATGTTGTGCAGGCCCCACCCCTGGGGAATGAGACTGGGCATGGTGGCACACGTCTGTCATCCCAGTGCTTAGGAGGCTGAAAACAGGAGGATCACTACAAGTCGGATCTGTGTAGTGAGACCCTGTAGACCCTGTACTAAATATATTTTAAAAAAAGTTTCCTAAGGATTCAGCTTACTTTTCATGATGCTAATTGCTGTTTTCCTCTTCATTGCCACATTTTATTAAGTTTTAAATCTGTCATCGATAGCTGCACAGAACAAAAGAAATGGAATTCTACAAAGGGCTTTAATTTGGAGGCACCTCAGTTATTAATGCTTGTTTCTGAACCTCGGGCTTTCTTTAGTTACTAGGGAGCTTGGAGTCTGTAAGTCTTGTTTTGATATTTTTAATAAGCATGAAATTGTGCTTCAAAGTTTAATGATTCAGTAGATATGAAGTCATATTCTGCATTGCTACGTGAGTTTGTATAAGGGGGCTTGCATCTGTCTTTTGTTCTCCTTACAACTTCAGTGTTTGACCTAGTCTGTGGTGCACAACTGGAGGCTAAAGTAAACATTTGTTCAATAAATGAATGAATTAAGACAGGGAGACCCCCTTTTGTCTGATGCCTGAGGTTATCCTATCTTATCTGAACACTTTGGTGTTGAATACCACATTTAAAGGACACCTCTGGGCAACTGCATTTTAAATAGAAATTCAAGTAGTATTTTCTTTTGCTTTCCTAATAAAAACAGGCGCTACCTTCCCATTTCCTCTATGTTAATGATGCTTACATTCTAACAGAGGTTGCTAAAGATTTTTGTGCAGATTTATTTTGCACAGAGTTTTTATTATTGATTGAACTACTTTGGTTTTTCATAATGGAAAGAAAAAGTTAGAGCAAGTTTTTTATTCTGTATTTTAAGAAAGACAATTATACTAGATGTCTGGCTTGGGAAATGCCAATTATATATTTATTTATTCCCTTATTCAACAGATATTTAGTATTATTTGATTGGCCAGTCACTATGATGAAAATATTGATAAAACTACCTGCCTCAGGAGGCTTACATTCAAATCAGGTGGAAGTTTAAAAAAAATTAAAAGGAGCCAATAAATGATCAAACATAGTAAAGATACACTATGAAAGGAACTAGAGTAGATCAGGGAAGATGTGATAACACTGAGTAACAAAAAGTACAGGCCTGCATTCTGGGACAGGTCCTGTGCTGTGACTCGGAGGGTTGGAAGAGCCAACCACGTTCTCAGAGGGAGCTTTGGCTTGGGGTGCTCTGCGGTGTTCATGAATTGCTTCAAGGAAGCTAACAGGTGTGTGAAATCTGGTAAAGGTAATCTATTTTTGAAAAGTGATGTTGGTGGAGATCCCTTCCCCTGCCAAGGCCATTTAGGACTCCTTTGGACACTGTCCCCCCTGAGTGGATACCCCCACCCCAGTGGAACTGTTTTCATGCTCACTTTTCTCTCAAAGAATCTTGTGTATAAGGTTAGACATTTCCCTCTCCCTTCCACCCATTGTTTTAGAAATATGCAGAGTGGCAAAGGAAATAAAAAAGGACCAAAGTGTGCCCAGTCAGTATTGAGAACTGGGATAGCTCATTCTCAGCAGATTAAGGGCTGTTCTCTAGTTCAGATCATTCTGGCCTGTGATTCTCCCTTTTTCTCTTTGGCCTCCTTTACATTGTCACACTGCTCATTAGCATTTCTATTAAGCAGTCCTGAAGAGGAGAAAAATCAATCAAAGAAAGGAGCTGCAATTTAAGGCTTGGTGGTGAGATGTTGAATCCATTGGCTGCAATCAGCTTACTTTTGGATTCTCTGTGGATTTTCCTGATCCACATTATTTCTGTCCCTGCATAAACCAACATGAGTTGATGGTATTGCATAGCATGCATGTATACCAAGTTAAGGATTTTTGGAGGATGCACACACTTAAACTAAAACCTCTAGATCACAAAATTATTTAAATGATTTGATTACTACATGAAGAATATGGAGGGGAAGCTATGGCGAAAAGAAATTCTACTTAAAAGACTTTATTTCTCATAGCGATGGGTCCAGCACCTTACAATATGGGATCCTTCATGTCCTAGAAGTAACTGACCCTGCATATTAAAAAATATGCTGGTTATACTTGCAGCCCCTTGTTATTTTTGACAATGCCCTTTAAATCATATCAGCTGAGTGGCTGTTATTTACTGTCTGAGGCATCATAAATATTATATTTGAGATATTGACAGTGTTAGAAAAGCCCAAGCAAATAACCCCCACTCATGATCATCCATCCCTCTCTTTGGGTTTGTAAATCTTTAAAAATTTTCTTTGTTTTTTCTTTTTCAGGCCTGAGGCTTTTTCTTCTGACCTTCCATGTTCCTGGAAAGTTCCAGAGCCACACACTTGTGGATACTTGAGGAAAAGGAGAACCTAAGACCAGGTTCCATGGGTAGGACAGAAAAGGACGCAGGTTCTGCGTCCTTGGTGGAGATGGGCTTGTGCTGAACTTGCAAAATGTACCAGTTCAGTGTCATCTGTTTTCAGTATTTCCTGAACAATTGATTTATCCCACATTATTAATGAACTTTGCAGCAGTTCCACTTGTCAGAGCCTACTCTATAGGGGTCAATAATGAGAGGAAACCTGATGTTAGTGAATCCAGCTTAAGTGATTCTGTCATGATAACGATTCAATATATCAGGACAAATGTCAGCTTCTTCCAATATGTTAATTCCTCTGATCCTATTTGCATAAACTACAGTCAATGAAATACAAGCTCCCCCTCTAAGACAGCTAATGGAGATTTGTAAAGGATTTTTAATTTACTTTTTTTGGTCTCCTACAACATAAATTCTTGAGAGAGACAGAGAAAGAGCAAGAATCACAGACTGGAAAAAAAAATGAAAAATATTTCAAAATCCAACATATAAAAGAATACAAAATGTATAGACACAGTTTAGTCCTTCCCTAAGAATTGCATGCATTTGCATTTACTGTGTTCAGTAGCGATATTAACTTTCTAAGGAAACTTGATCACAAAGCTTTGATGAATATTTCTTATGTTTTGTGTTGAGGTTTTAGCTTCTCTAGTTTCCTGAAATAATTTACCAGTTCATGAGTTTTCCCAAAGGATGGTTAAATCTGAGTTTCGCATCTCTACCATTCCTATCTCCTGAGGCCACTGACACATGATAGCAATGTTTATTGTGTAATTGGTCCTTCTTTTACTCTCAGTTACAGGAGCCTTCACATCACAATTTACAATTAAGATTAAGAAATCAGAGTTTCTCTTTCTGTGACAAAATACATAGTTAACTCATTTGTCCAAATAAGTCATATTCTTTTTTTCTTTCTCCTAGTTCTTTTGAGCTCTAAGTTTTCTATTTACTTGGAATATTTTTATAAGCTGTATCAATTGATGAACAATTGGGATTTATATTCTTTTTGTGCCATTATTTGTACCACTAACAATTATAATTTTTATTCATACAAACATCTCTCTTGTTTGTTTTTGTGATAGGGATCAACATTTTACTTTTCTTTCTTAATATAATTTTATTTTTACTCATTTTAATGAGGAAAAAACCCACCATTTCGTGTAGACTACTTATTCATGCAACCTTGGTAGAGGCTTATGATAGACCTAGAATTTTATTGTTGGAATTTGTGTAAGTAGTCTGATGTCCCCTACATAGTCCCTGGGGTAGTTTTCTGTGTCACTTCAGGTGAGACAACAATAATACAGTGAATAGCAGTGGCATCATCAATCAACCAAGAGCAGCCTCAGGAATGGAGACTGCTTTTTCCATTTTTACTGCGGTGCTTACGCCTGGCAGCCTGAGGATTTGTTCCTTTGTCTATGTTTTAAGTTGCAAAATTAGTTTAATAAAGTTATCAAAATCATTGCCCTTATCTAAGTTTCTATGTGTCACACACAGCCTTCCATGTTAAGTTTCAAATGTGTAGAACTTTAAGATGTCAGTGCACTGCATTGTCTGCGTTGTATTACAACCATTATTTTCCCTAATGCGTAGAACTTGGATGAGCATTTTTGCTGCCTATGATGAATTGGTAGGAGTATTGGACTAAAGGCATCTGTATGCTGTGAAGAAGAGGACTCCGGTCCTGGATGGCTGCTTCAGTTAAAAAATGAGCCATTAGCAACACCTTCACTTTCTGAAGGTAGCTTCTGCCATGCAAATAAAGGAAGTGTTTTCATAGGTAACTTTAGAGAGTTCATTTGATTTTGAAATTTACTTTGATAAGTCAGTTAGATTTTAAATTCCATGGGTCCAAAGAGTGACTTTTCTTTGCTTCACATGAAGTTGAGCATAATACCATACCTTGTAGTAAAGCATGCCTGGATTTGTGTGGAGTTTTCTTTCAAATAGTAATATGTCTTTGTGGCATCTCCAAAAAGTATTGAAGTGGCAATTGGTATAAGAAAAACCATATATACTTAATGTATAGAACTTAATGAGTTTGGAGATAAGTATATACCATAGGAACATCGCCACAATCTGTGTCATGAACTTATCCATCATCTCCAAATGTTTCCTCCTGCTATCATTATTTATTATTTTATTATTTATTATTTATCATTATTTGTTATTTTTTAAATGCACACTACTTTGTGTGCATTTAAAAAAGGTTAACTTCAGACCTATCATTTTTAGCAAATTTGAAGTATACAACACAGCATTGTTAACTCACTACAGGTACTATGCTGTACAGTAATATCTTGCCTTACTCATTTGACATAACTGAAGCTCTATGGTTTTAACTAGTAGCTCTTGTTTAGCTCTCTCCATAGCCCCAGGTGACCACCATTCTACTTTGCTTCTTTGAGTTTGACATCTTAGATTCTTAGATAAGTGCCCTCCTGTAGTGTTTGACCTCGAAGGTCTGGTTTGTGTCACTTGTTGCAATATACTACAGGTTCATTCACATTGTTATAAGTGGCAGGATTTGATTCTTTTTAAGGTGGAATAATATTCCATTGTATATGCACACTATATTTTCTTCATCTTTTTATCTGTCTGTGGCCATTTATGTTGTTTCCATGTCTTGACTATTGTGAGTAATGTCTCAATGTATATGTGAGCATAGATGTGTCTTTGAGATGCTTGTTATAGACAGAACCTAGGCCTATTGTGTATGTATGGGCCTCCTTGCCTGCTCACTGGATCCCTTTCCAGCAAGCACCCAGGCCTGACATTTGTGTGGGACCATCTGCACACTTGCGGGAACCTCCTCCATCAGACAGGCCTGGTGTAGAACCCTGTGGCAGAACTCCCTGCAGAGAGGCCAGGGGCCAGACCCACCCAGCTAATCCAGGAGCTGAACATCTTGCCAGAGGAGCACAGCAGGTTCACTTCCACAGGCTTCAGCAGGAAGAAGCTGAGCACAATAGCCAAACCCAAGCCAGGTCCACCTGGATGAGTTCAAACTTGCTAGATCCAGACCCGGTAAGCTGAGACACTTTGCTAGACCCAGATCTATGAGAGGATCCTCTCTATTTCTCTCTTGATTGAGAGAGGGGGCAACAGGTAACCAGGGTGAACTAGTCTACCTGGAAGACCTCAGGGATATCAAGGGGAGATGATCAGACAGAACTTAGGGGAAAGTAACTTAAATACAAATTTCCAATTTAATATCTGCTTAACCACACAGACATAATGTTTGCTCTTATGGTCTAAAATACAACTGCATTAGTTACAAAAGTTTGTCAACTGCTAAATATCAATAGCCATCATTAATGTTGCTAATTGTAGTTCTGTAAATACAAAACTGTAACTGCCTTAACCACATAATCTCTCTTGGGGAAGAATATCAGTAGGTGCTAAGGTAATAACTTCACCAAAGCTCTACATCAAAGGTCAGAGGAGAGTGCTATACAAAATGACAAAGAGAAGGAGCAAAATACATTCTGAGGTCCTGAGGCCACCTAGAACAAATGCAGGAGACACTAGCATAGTCTAAAAGGTATAGAGGAAAGGTATAGAGGAAATCAGATCAGAAATAATCTCAGAAGTAAAACAAGAAAGGATAACTATAATGAAAGAATTACTAAGTGCTTCTAAAGAAGACACTGATTTAAAAAATAGAGAAGAAGATATGCTTGTTATAGAAATCCTTTGGGTATGTATCACAAGTGGATTGTCAGATTATATGGAAATTCTGGCTTTTCTATTTTAAGGAATTTCCATGTATTCATTTCAACTCCATGTACTGTTTTAAGAAATTTTTCATAGTGGCTGCACCAATTTACACATCTGTTGACAGTGCCCAACAGTTCTTTCCGCATCTTTGCCAACACTTGCTGTATTTTATTTGTGATAGTAACTATCCTAACAGATGTGAGCCATTCTAACAGAGTAAAAAATTTCCTGAATATACTTGTTGGTTATTTGTGTGTTCCTTTTGGCAAAAATGTCCATTCAGGTCCTTTGTAAATTTTAAATCAAGTTATGTATATTTTTGCTCTCTGTTTATTTGAGTCCTTTATATATTTTGAATATTAGTTTGTTATTGGACATATGGTTTGCAAACACAGTAATACCTTGGTTTATGAGCATAATTCATTTCAGAAACAGGCTTACAATCCAGAGATCTTGTATATAAAAGCAAAACTTTCCTACAAGAAATAATGTCCACTCAGATGATTTGTTATACAACCCCCCAAAATT
>NW_004524604.1:7269876-7297555 GCF_000260255.1 Octodon degus | reverse complement strand
ATTAACCTGCATTGGAAACCTTCCTGGGCTGGTGTGAGGAAGATGAGAGAGGAGGGTTATTGTGCAGGACAACCTTCACTGTCACTAACAGAATCACTACTACATGTTGGCACGATGCAATCTTTCTTTTCATGCACCTTTAACAAGTAACCTGTCCAACAACACTCTCTATCTAAAAACACTTCCTTCTGCCGCCTTTGGAAGATTTTGCTGAAATGTGACATTTTGTTATTGTTAGACTCATTACTTGCACAGCTTCAGCCTCATTCGGGCAATGCTTTTCTACAAAATTTTCCAGTATTTCCTAGATTTTGCACATCTCCCTAATCTCATTTGAGGTGAGGGATTCCTCTGCTTTTTTCTCTTCCTCTGTAGAAAAGATGTCCGTATGCTATCACTTTTGGGAGATGATCATCCACAAGACTGCTGCATGTGGGTGGGGAGAGGATTCTCCTAGTTGTAATCATAGGACATTTAGTGTCAAGTGATACTATATTGCAAGACATCAATTGTTTTTCAGGTTAAAATTTATTAGAAATGCTTGTTCGTCTTGTGGAACACTTGTGGAACAAGTTCTCATGTAATGTTTTTCTATATTTACCTCTTTCCACAGATTGATTTATCATCATTGGTTATTTCCTTTGCTAAGTAGAAACTTTTTAGTTTGGTGTAGTTTTGCTGGTTTATTTTTGCTTTTATTACTGGTGACTTTGGATGTTGTGTTCATAAAGCCACTACCCAACCCAATGTTCTAGATTAGGGCTTAGATGTCAATGTTTATGTTTTGTATACATTTTAGAACTTTTTACTATTTCTTTAAAAATGTCATTTGAATTATGTAAGAATTGCATTTACTCTATAGATTGCTTTTGGTAGTATGGCATTTCAGCAATATAGATTCTTCCAACCCATGTATGCAGGATATTTTCCATGTATTTGTGTCTACATCACTTTAATCTCATTTTATTTTAGTTTTTATTGTATAGCTCTTTTATATTGTTGGTTTAATTTATTCCTAAACATTGTGTTTTAGGTTTTTGGTGGAACCGGGGATTGAACTCAGGCCCTTGCGCTTGCCAGGGAAGCACTTATTCTACTGAGCCATCTCCCTGGTCCCTCTATTTTATTTTTGATGTTATGGCAAATAATATTATTTTCTTAATTTTTTCAAATGTTTGTTAGAGTGTAGAAACACAACTGATTTTTGTAGATTTATTTTTCAATTCTGAAACTGTTGAATTTATTAGTTTTTTTAGTTTTTGCTCTACAAATTTACCTTTTTCTATACAGTTACCTTCAGTCAACAGATTACTCTCATGTGCTTTTGTGTTGTTGTTTAATGTCCTGTTTTAACAAAAAAAAATCTTTTAGGTTGTGTAGTAGCATATACTTATAATCTTATTTTCTACTTGGGAGGCTGAAGCAAGATATTCATAAATTTGAGGCCAGCCTGAGTAGCACAGTGAGACTTTGTCTTAGAAAATAAAATAAGAAACAAAAATGAAAGAAGCACCATCTAGCATTTCTTATGAAAAGAATCCTAGGATCCTAGTAGTGACAGACTACCTCAGGTTTTATTTGTTTAAAAAGTCTTTATGTGAATTTCATTTTTATAGGGAAAGTTTTGTCTGGTCAGGAATCCTTCCCCCGGAACTTCATGTAAGGTTTTTGCTGAGAAATCTGGTTATAGTCTCATGATGGTTCTCTTGTATGTGGTACTTTTTCTTGCTGCTTTCAAATCCTTTGTCTTCTACATTGAACAATCTAATTTTAGTATGTTCCTTTGTAAATGTCTTTAGATTCAACCTACTTGAAGTTCTTTGAGTTCATGAATCTGGATGACCATTTCTCTCCCCAGATTTAGGAAGTTTGCTTTCATTATTTCATTAAATAAAACTTCTCTCCCTTTTCTCTCTCTTTTCCTACTTGTATTTCCATAATATATATATATTATATATTATATATTATATATTATATATTATATATTATATATATTGGTTTACTCGATTGTATCTGGTAAATGCTATCAGCTTTCTCCAGGCTTTTGTTTCTCTGTTTCTCACTGTGGATATCTTCAATGTCCTCCAGGTGAATAATTTCAATGACCTGAGTTGATGGGTTTTCTTTTCTACTCAGCAGAGTCATTCTGCTATTGAAGTTCTCTATGAAAATTTTCACTGTATTTTTCAGCTCTTGAATTTCTGTTTGGTTTCTTTTAGTGGAACTTCTGCTTTTGTTCATGTATTGCTTTCTTAATTTTGTTTAGTTACCCACCTGAATTCTCTTATTGCTCTTTGAGGTGTTTTAATATGATTATTTTGAGTTCTTTGTTAGGCAACTTATAGACTTCCATTTCTTTACAATCAGTAACTAAGAACATTTTTTTCCTCCTTTGATGCTGTCATATTTCTTTGGTTCTTCCATACCCTTTACCAGTTAATGCTGCAAAAGATTCTGGGGTTTCCTGCCTCAGCAAACCACATATCAGCTGCTGATCCTGGTTGGGAGCCTGCCCCTTCCCTTTGCTGTTGGATACACAAGTACTTCAGCTCTACGGTCTCCTTCAGTGTCCTGGCTGAGGGCAATATCCTAAGAGGCTGAAGAAGCTGAAAGTTCATTTGTCTCCTTTCCCTCTGGAATCTTGCAAGACCAGAGACTTTTTCTTGAGACTGTACTATGCTGGCTCAGGGGAAGGATCATGTGGGAACTTTTCAACACTTCTCATTCCTGTGTTCCACTTGGTGCCACAACTTCCCTTTGGATTTTGAAGCACTCACAAAGAAGGTACTTTTGACTGTGAAAGATTGGAGGGCTGAGACTATTTATTTCACCGTTTTGCCATTTTACTCCATGCATCAATGTATAATGATTTCCTAAGGGTGTGTGTGGGAGGGATACCCTCAAATTGGGATTGGTGACCGTTGTAAATTGAATGAGTGTCAAAGTTATTTCTCACTCATCTCTGCCATTAAAATCCATTAACTTTAGTGGAATTAAGCAACTAGTGTTATAAAAACTGGTTAAACAATCAAGGCTCCTTTTGCCCTATTCTTTCAGTTCACATGTTCAGAGTTTCCCTTCCAATGTTTTCCAGACCTGCTTGCCTCTCTATCTCTCTCCTCTCTTATATCCTGCAGTGCCAGACTCTCTGAATGCTGAGTCATCAGCTTTCTCTGACAACCAATTTTGGGCTTATGTACTACCAGGATCATTGGAGAAAGCACAGAGCCTCCTCTGTTTCCTTGACACCAATGTCTATGAGTGAGATGCTTTGTGGAGACAACACTCTTGGTTTTCTTACTACCTCATACGTTACAAAGGGGAAGACAGGCAATTAAAAGCTTGAAGGAGAATGTTTTATGCCCTCTATTGGTTATTAATAATGCTTGATTTTGGAAATCCTTTTCATCTCTCTGATTAATATCATCACCTTCTAAACAGGTAGAATCAAATCAGTCAGTATGTGTAGGTACTAATTATTATTTATGTTCAATGTATGACAAGTTTGTATATAATGTTAATATATAACACATTGTACATAGTGCACACGTACAATACAGACTGTGAATCACTTTTTCAAAGTAAGGCTCTATTTCACTTTATCTTTTCTCTCCTTTCCCTTTATTTCTTCTTTTTTGCTCATTGTCTTTCTTCCATACCATTTATCTTCTTCCCCTCTTCCTTTCTTCTCATTTTATCCCATTTGCCTCTCTGTCTCTGTCTTGTCTCTCTGTCTGTCTGTCTTTGTCTCTGTCTGTCTCTGTTTCTCTGTCTCTGTCCTCTCTCTCTCTCTCTCTCTCTCTCTCTCTCTCTCTCTCTCTCTCTCTCTCCCTCTCTCTCTTTCTCCTTCTGTGTCAGCCACTCTCCCTTCCAGATAGCTCTGCATTGGGAATTTAAATTTAAGAATGTAGGGAGGACTTATCAGTTCATAGTAATGCAAGAAATCTGTTATGGTTTGTATCTAGATGTCTTCATGTAGTCAGTGGGCTTCTACAGTTTGTGATCAACTCATGATCCAATGCAGAGATTATGGTTGTAAGTACCATCCATGTCCTGGGGTGAGTAGTATACATTATAATGCAAGGAGGGGAAAGAGGCTTACTAGAAGCCAAGCTGCTGCCCCATCCTTTGCTTTTTGCTATTTTCTACCACCAGGAACAGCATCCCTCTTCCTTGTACCATTCTTCCTTGGAGTCAGCTGAGTATGGACTGAAACCTCCACTAACTGTGATCTAAGTAAAACTTTCCTTCCTTAATTTTGAATGTTGGGTATTTTGTCCCAGCAATGAGAGGGAAAGGTAACTGAGACAGAATTCTAAGTGAGTTTAAAAAACTCTTAACTATGTTCTTTAAAATATTGATTCAACCTATATTTTCAGTCTTCCTCTGGAGGGGGATGATTTATAGAGAAATTATTAGATAAGAGGTACTGTGTTAAGTACTTAACCAATTTCATTTAATCTTAACAGAAACCCTTAATGGTAAGGAGTTTTCCATATTTTCCAGGCAATATAATTGCAACTTGTTTGAGTGGCTTTTCCAGCAGAGCATAGCATGCATCCTCTGCAAGCCTAAAGTGAGTGTTTCTAACTCAGCATAAAATACATCTGCATAAATTCCCATACATGCCCCCTGCTGTGCTCATGTCCTAATCTTTCTTATTCCTTTCTCCTCAAGTGGAATTCCCAACATTCATATTCATCTTACTGACTTTCAAATCCCAAAACCATTGTTATGACATTACTTATCAGTCTTGAGACCTTTCAGTAGCAATTAAGTTTCAGGAATAGTTTTTCCTTACTTATAAAATAAAGCTAAAAATGGCTTTCCACTATTCCCTACAAAGGTATTGGCTCTTGGAGTCTGATGGAAGTCTGATGGACTCTGATGGAAGTCATGGGCTTTACTGATGAACAAATTGACTTGTGCGCAAATACATAAGTTACTTACGTAACCAGCAAATTCTTATGCTTCTTGAAACCATCCACAGTCTTAAGTTTAACCTCTTTCAAAAGGTTGCTGCAAGGATTAGATATAATATTGTATAGAAAAGCCCTATACAAATATAAAATGATACATGAAGTAAACTGGCACTAAAAAAAGATTAATGAATGAATGAATGAAATTTGGGACTGGCAGGGATTTAGAAAATTCATCATTCTTGTTTTGAAGAACTGTGATCTTAGAACTTCCATTTTTTCAGTATGAGTAATCCATTTTTTATTTAGAAAATTCCATATAAAAGCTCTATATGGCAACCATCAAAATATTTCTTTTTCTAATTTTTAAATTCATTTTAATGAGAAAAAAAGATAAAATAGCAATGAAACAATTTCAAAACAGGTTATTAGGACAGTTAAAATAATTGTACATTGTTGTCTTTGTAGTAATTATTCAGAAGATAAGATGCAGACATGATATCTTCTCTAAACAATATTAGTACAAACCTTTCTTCTCATTGAACTAAGAGAAAGTAGCTGTATATCTATCCTAACTATCTTGTGTATACACACACACACACACACACACAGACACACACATATATATATTTTCACAACAAAATGGTCCTTTATTTATATCCCTCTTTTTTGTTTTGTTGTGTTAGAGATGGGTGTTCCACTGCTGTTAGAAGAGCTGTATTTGGAGAAATCTTTAAAGGATCTTTTCATGCTTGATGCCAGTCCAAAGATTGTAGGTACTTGAATTCAGCAAAATAATCCAATATAGTCCAATTGTCCATAATAATAGTGAGTTATCAGCATAACCAGGAATTATCTGAAGTTGTTGATTTGATCCTTTTACAGCTCAGCATATTAATATAACTTTACTTCTTATGCCTTGTGGTTACACTTTTCTGCTGGATGGTTAAGACCAAGTTAAAGCAAGACTTATATAACTAAAAATGTAACTTTTGCTATCTGATAAGGTCAGTCAAATCCTCTCAGGATTTACCTTGGAGCCATGTACAGCACCTTGTGTATCTTTTTTCAGTGTCAGCCATGTGGATGACTCACGGCCATTACTTGACCAATTTGCTCTCTGTGAAGCCTGAGAGAATTTTTTCTCTCTGGGTGACTCTCCTTAGGCACACTATGTATCTCCAAATCAGAACTTTCATTAACCTTTTTCTTTCATGTTTACGTGAATCTAGGAAAGAGATGAAACTCTTTTTTCTAAACTGAGATTTCTCTGACACACTGAGGTTGGGAGAAAAAAAAATCTATACAATTTAGAGTTGTGAAAGCCTGTTTTTTGTCCCAGCTCAGTCTTTTTCTATTTATTTATAGTTTTTAGTAGTCTTTAACCTCACTGAAACCTTTTTATTTGTATATGGTAATAATACTGCATGCATAAGTACATACATAAAGGCCAGGAGCTATCCTAATGGTCAAATGGGATAACATATTTGAGACAGCTTTACAAACCCCGGAAGTACTTTGCAGATGGAATTGTATTTGTTTGCATGTTGAGCAGATTGACAAAAGAAAGGGGTAAATAAAGACAAGGAAGTACTTCAGAGAGGCAGAGAGGCCTCAGTTTTCCAGAAGCCTCAGGTTGCGAATGGAGGATGCCAGTATGCACCACAGCCTGGCCACATCGTGCCTTCCTGTTCACTTTTATTGCCTCATTTTTTCTGTCCACCTATGTTCTTATTTTTTATCTTTATTTTTATTTTTTTTGGAGGAATCAGGGATTGAACTCAGGCCCTTGCGCTTGCCATGGAAGCACTTATTCTACTGAGCCATCTCCCTGGCCTCCTATGTTCTTATTAAAACTTCAAATAAGCATTCTAGGACAAAAACCCTTGTGATCTTTTTAACAGCCTCTATGGGTGGGCTTTACTTTTTGCCATCTCTGAAAATTGACATGTGATCAAAGCGTTTTGCCTCTTGTAGCAAAGATATTTTAGACTGTATGTTCCTTTAATGCATGAAAGGCATAGTGAAATTCAAAATAGGCAAGGAAAAAGAGATGAGAGTAAATTTCTATATAAATGGACCATGTTGGCATGAGATCATCTACACTTCTTTTATTCTTCAATAAGGAAATTGAGATTTGGGGCTCTGGAGTTACTTTTCTGTAGTAGAATCAAAACTCAAGCACAGTTCCTCATAATAAGCTCAGGAGGTTGATGCTAGGTGTCTTCACCTACTCATTGTTAGACTCAGCAAAAACTTTAAGACCAGGGCACAGAATTTGTCACCTTGTACTTTACTTAGGGAATGTCCTCGAGACTTTTGGGTTTGTTACTGTGAGTGACTAAGTGGAACTGTAGAAGAATCTTCAGATGGTAGGCTTTCCTATATGCACACAGGGAAAAGTCATCGTTATGCCATGAAAACATTCCCTGGGTCCTATCATTTGATTTTGAGAATCAGCAGTACATGATATGTGTTATCCATTTTGATTTACAGTGGTCAGATTTTTCTGGTTTTGTTTATTCAGTGGTTTGGGACTTCATTTAGGGCCATTCCAGTTGGTTATGCTCCAGCCCTCATGCCAACATCACAGTACTTAAGTGTGGAGGCTTTCTCTTGTTCTTTGGGCTACAGATGGAAGTGTGCTACAATTTCTAGGGACAAAAAGACAAGTGGCTGCTGCTTTGTTTTCTTGCGCTTCCTCCATATATGAAACGTTCTGATAGATCTGCAGGAAGAGATTTAGTTGCAGATGGCAGAGGTCAGTGTCTTGTGTATTCAATGTAGTCAATAATAAAGTCAGGACTTATGCTAACTGAATGCTAATAAGGAAGCACAAGGACCTTGGAAAGTCATTATGTCTGGTCACTGCTTCATAATATTACTCCTCTAGGCTCAGGAGGCCAATGCAAGGAGATTTTTAAGCAAGTATCAAGAAAAGGCCAGAAAGAAATAAGGAAACAATTGAAATGCTACATAGATTCTAAGATTCATGTGATATACTATAGCTCAGCAGAAGGAGAATTTTAAAATGTCATTTCTTTGTAGCACAGGGAATATTATTATTTCCCATTGTAGGAAATCTGGTCTTCATTCAAATCTAAATTAATTTTTTTTTGCATAAATAGCTTGTTTCCTTCTAAACATGTAATAGGCTTTTACAGGTGCTAATTACTGGCCCTTCAAATAAAGTTACTTACTTAAAACTAGTAACACGTCTCATGGGAGCACATGTGTATCGCTGCTTTTGGGTGGTCAGATAGGGAGAAGCAAAGGCTGAGAGGCTGGTAAGAGATGCTTCCAAGCATGAACCAGCACTCAGCTCCCATCTCTGCACTGTCATACAAGACTTCACCTCTGCACCACGTGAAGATTCACCTGATGCTCTCTCTGTTCATACATTGGGCCAGACACCGTTTTCCGTTTTCCCTCTGTATAGTCTTCATTCTTTATCCTCAGGAGACAATTTTGCCCTGGAGACGGAAGCCTCATGGCAAAAGTCAGAGATACACAAAATAAAAGAAATGTATCCATAAGCAAGAATAAGGCCTACAGGGAAGAACTAGCTGTTGCATTGTCCATAAAGAGAAAAGGAACCTGGCTCCTGCAGGTAGGTACAGTGACATCCTTCCTCCATATTACTCTCTATGTGCTAGAAGATAATTATTTCAAAGGCTTTGCTAATTGACTAGTGTTAAAAGACAAATATATAATTTTAGACCTTAAAATAACTTTAGAATTTGTATTATCTTCTCTTGCTGTTTTATGTATCTGTCTACCCACCCATTTACCCACCTTCGCACCCCTTATCCACCATCTACACATGTATTCCTTTATTCACCTGTCCATTTATTCTTAAATCAGTCTGCCATGATTTCTAAGAATATTTTCTCTCTATTTAGAAGTTCTTATCTTGGATTATAGACCTCTTCCATTTTCCTCTGCTCTTCTGTACTGATGGTGGCAGCATGCACAGCTCGTGGCTATTGGTAGTGTGTGCCATTTGTTCTATTTGGAATTCATGTCACGTGGGTATTTGATATTTAGCTTTGTTGTAAAGATCATCTTTAAGTTTCTGATTGTGTTGCCTCATTGCTTTACCTATTTTAATAGGAGAGTTGGGGACTACTGCTATGGTACTGCTACTTCCTCAGAGCTATTCTAATTGCTTGGAAGAATAAATTATTTAAAAATCTCTGTGAGCTTCCTGATTAGGAGTGCCTCTCAGTTTCATTTGAGCAAAGTTTATAGGGATCCCATCAGGATTTGGCTTGAAGAACCATGTTCCTCTAGACCTGCAGGGCTTTCCACTGCTTTGGCTCTGAGAGGGACTCACAATGGCTGATGTTTTATTTCATTTCACATTGCATTTTTTTTTTCTTGAGACAGGGTATCACTATGCATTTCAGGCTGGACTTGAATCCATTATGTAGCTCAGACTGGCTTCAAACTTAGTTATTTTCCTGCTTCAGCCTCCTGAGTGTTGGGGTTACAGGCGTGTGCCATCGCCTCCAGCTCACACTGCATCTTAAGTTCTTTTCCTGCTCAAGGGCTGTGTGTACGCTGGACAAATAGTACATGTCACTCAGTTGGGTAGTTTCTTAGTTATTGTATTTCTTGGTCATTATTTAGAACTTCAATATGAATTTAGAAGTTCAGCTTTAATAAAACTCAAGATACATATAATATGTCATATATGGAACATATACATATGGTATATACATGGTAAATGGTATATATATATATATATATATATATATATATATATATAGTAACTCATATGGTATACCTAGTTACTTTATAAAATTGCAGTGTTGAAACATAATTACAGATCCTCTGACAAAGTTTCTTTCTTAGCATTATTGGCACCTGGGGCTCTTTCCAGATGCTCCTCTGGACATTGTCCTGTATATTGTAACAGCATACCTGGTCTCTACCCACTAGGTGTCAGTAGCACCCCCCAGTTGTGACAACCACAAATGGCTCCAGACAATGCCAAATGCCCTAGGTCACAAGGGGAGGTGGATGGTGGTAGCTTGGTCAGTGGGGGTAGCTGCTGTTGGGAACACCTGGCCTTCTAGGTTTGTCACTTTAGAGTTGAAGAGCAGGCAGAGAGAAGAGCAATCATTTATATATAAATTGGTTCTATTGGATCAAACTTTTCTAGACTGTCCTGGAAGACATAATCACAAAACATGACTAATTATGTCTACTAATACTTTATAGTTTGAAACTGAATGCTTATGAGATTTTGGAAATAAGAATGTAGACTCTTGTGGACCTTATTATTCTTTAGACAGTCTCTCTTGTGGATATTGACTGCAAGAAAAAAGAGTATTCACTGTTGGCTCTTGGAATGCAGACTAACACTCCACAGGCATGCTTTTAAACTTTGAGGGGAATTGGAAAGTAGTTGTTTAGACAATGGGATCCTGTGGGTTTGTTGATTTCTAGTAAGAGCATTATTTTGAGATTGCCTTTTCTTTTGGAATTTCCTTTGATGGAATTGGCCAAGATGAAGAAGAAAAATACTGCTAAGTATTCACCATCACTAAAGACTACTGGGAAGGCAGCCAAACTGGCAAAGGAACAGAAGGATACTAGCATCTTTTCAACTAGTGGGAAGAATACTAAGTCCATTTTGGTAATGCCTTTTTCTGACACCATCTGCTAGAGATATTTGACAATGTACTGTTGCAAATCCTGTTATATTTTAAGACAATTGGCAGAAATGAGGGAGATAGAGAGACAGAGGAACAAAAAGAATACATTAATAAATTTGGCATAGGCTTTTGTTAAACATATCTTTTTTTCTTTTTTTTTTCCCAGAACCAGGGTTTGAACTCAGGCCTTTGTGCTTGCCAGGCAAGCACTTATTCTACTGAGCTATCTCCCTGGCCCCTTGTTAAATATATCTTAATGATAGCATCACTAATTCTTTTGGTTTTTTATCAAGCAATGTCTTACTACTCACATGTTTTTCCTAAAAGCATAAGTTTTAGATATACTAGAAGAAGAATGTGAGGAAGACTTTCCTAAGTGTGTAGCAATAAAGCTGGCCTGTACAATAGTTTCATAGATGATTTTAGATTATGCAGTGGAATATATGCATGTAATATATGCTTAGATTCAATAAATCCTCTCTCTAATACTGTTTGTAGATGTCAGCCAGTGGAATTATCTTATAGGTAAGATTCTTCAAAAGATATATTTTCAAATCTTAGGAAACTTTTCACTCCTCATGGAATCCAGTGCAAGTGTTTCTTATGTTTTATTTCATTTAGTGGCAAATGATTCTTGAATAATATGGAGACAGAAAATGAAATAGAGGGGATTGTAATGCTCTGGTCTCCTCCCCTTCTTCTTCTCTGTTTCTCTCACATATTGAGTACAGGTGAGTGGTTTTGCTACATGCTCCTGCTATGATATGCTGTTCTGCCACAGGATCAAGGGCAGTGGAGCAACCAGTCATGGGTTGGAGCCCCAAAACTATGAGTCACTTTAGCTGATATCATGGGTATTGGTTACTGTCCCAGAGCACTGAGTCACAACAGAGGAGCCTCAGTAACCAGGAGGAAGTTACTCTCTAAGTGTTCATTTCTGCCCCTTCTGTGAAAAACCATTTCTTAGTCAAGTGCCTACTGCAGAGTACCATTCTTGATATCCACTGGTGACCCACAATTGTTTTGAGATGATCTTTTGGAACCATTCTCATATGCTTGGCTCAGGCCGCCTGACCTCATACATGGAAATATTCTTTGGAAGTAATCACTGAGCTCAGAAACAACTTCACTGTGGTGGATTAACTAATGGTCAACTTGTAAAACCCAGCTAACTGAATCAATGTGGTGCTGGGTGTGGGAGGCCCACAGGAATATTGTTGCCAACAGCATAAAATGAGACATGGAGTGGAAAATGGTGCTGTTGATTCTCCTGGAGAAGCTTGTCATGTTGGATTTTCAAATATGCATTCAGCTGTTATTGTCAGTGGAGCTTGGGTCCTTTCTGTCACTGAGTAATGCAGTTCTTTTTTGGCAAGCTCTAGTCCTTACCTTGAGCATTGTTTCCTGGTTTCAGTGCAGACCCCTCAGCCTGCTGGCACAGATCATCTATCCCATAGAACAGACTTTCTAGCTTCCACTACTGGCCTTTGGGCCTTTCCACTGCAGATTCTTGATACAGACGTGCATGAGACAGTGTTGTAGGCTTTAGGTCTTCAGCTGGACTCACGCAGAAAATTGCCCTGGAATCAAGCCCCTCAGCCGAATTCTTTGCGTCTCTAAAGTGTGGACAGATATCTTGTGCTTTCTGCATTTGGCTGGAAATTGTTGACAAAATAAATAGCAAAAGCTCTGTAAACAAATGAAAATTAAATAACACCCTCCTTAACAATGAATGAGTCATAGGTGAAATTGAAGAAATTAAACAATATTTATAATCAAATGAAAATGCAGATACAACTTACTGAACCCTGTGGGATGCAATGAAAGCAGTCTTAAGAGAGAAATTTATAGTGGTAAATTCTCACATCAGGAAAACAGAATGAAGCCAAATAAACAATCTTATGCTGTACCTCCAGCTTCTAGAAAAAGAAGAGCAAGTCAAGCCCAAAGCCCTAAGAAGGGTAAATACTATAAAATAAGTCTATGAATTATGTTTCCTGTATTAAATCTATTTGTTACAGACACTGACTGAAACATCCCCTTCTAACACCCTGTATGTGACATTAGGTTAGCAAATATGAATCCAAGTGCAGGGTACAAAGCACAGAACATTTTTTGAATTATTCAGGAGGCACTGCAAGTGCCATTTTTTAGGCCAAGGGAAGAAAATGAAAAGCAAATTTGAAATTTAGAGACCCACTTGCCCTTTGGTGTGGTTACTCTTCATCAGTATTCATAGAACCTGCAACAGTGGTTTAGGGCTGCTTTTCAAAGTGGCAGCAACAAAAATCTGTGTTCTTTTAGTAGTCCCAATGAGTTATAAAAATAATTTTACTTCATCCAAGTTATTGTGCAGCTCTGTCCTGATGAATATATGTCAGCATTAGAGATAGAATACATTTCTACACTTTCTTTTTCATCTTTAATTCCAACCCTAGTTCCCATATGGATCCTAGACCAAAGGATCTAAGATTTCTAACATGTACAGTTATGTGCATTTGAACAAACTTTAAAGTTCAGAAATTAATAAAACTTCTCTTCCCTGCAGTATGCTAGTGAGAATGAAGGATTAATCCAACACACTTCTGGTATGTCTGGATGGGGTTGGGAGGTGTGACTGTGGTTATTATAACTGGCCCCTGGCAGCTTCCTCTCTGGTGCTCTTTCCCTACAGGAACTAACCAGCTTTGCAGCATCAGGTCCTTCAGTGATAACATTGCTGCCTTGAAGCCAGCCAGTCAAGAGCTAGATGCTCTGAAACCACGAGCCAAATAAAACTGTTCTCATAGCTGTGGGTGTTGGGTACTTTACACTAGCAATGGGAAGTGGATTAAAGACACAGAGTGTCCTTCAGTTTCTTTATTCTTTTCCATATCTGTTTCTCTCACTAACTTTATTTTAGCTCAAGGGCAGGGAAACACTTAATTTGCATTTGTACTTCTGCAATTACCAAGCATATTACTTGGCTCATCCAACATGACCACAAATGACTAAGCTGACTTCACATACTGTGCTTTGTCTTCCCACACACTACCTCTCACACCTGGAAACATTATCAGTTATGGGAGATGCAAAGACTTTTTCACAGAACTTGTTCCCATTTGGAGTGTAGGGTTGGCCATGAATGAGCTCTAGTGCAACTTACAATTTCCAGGCACCTTTAACATTTTTGTTAACATGGATTCTGGGTTCAGACAGACCTAGGCATGAATCTTGGTTTTGTTATCTGCTTGGGAAAGTGTCTTAATTTTTATGACTTACCTGGAGGTGCTCAATAAATATATTTTGAGAATTAATGGTATCTGAGATTCATTTCTATTTTCCTTATAATACAATAGATAGTATTGTTAAGGCATTCATCTAATAAACTCAGGAGGAAGACAGAAAACATACTTTTGGGCATTCACTTGGCATATTTATGCTTTTTCTACATACTTGCAATTACTTCATATGTATATGTATATATGTATATATAAAAGCACCTAAAGCTATTTCATATTATTATGATTTTATTTTCATAAGTATGTTTAATTTATCATCACAGCAACTATCTGGAGTCATTGAGGTTACTATCCACATTTTCTTCAGAAAGAAATCTGAGCCCCAGAAATAATTTGCTTTACCTGAATTTATAGCAGTAAGACCAGAACATAGATTTTTCTTAGAATCTTCCATGCTTTGCCCAATACTCTATTGATTTTTTAGTGAACAAAATGTCTAAAATGAACTGAAGATTTTTTTTTAACCTCTTACACCAGGTCTTTTTGATGAAACCCAAGGAGAAGGGGAATAGAGCCACAAGCTATTGGGTGGCTTTTATGCTACTACATTTAAGTGACTTTTTTGATCTCTACAGTTGGTTTGTGGGTGGAATGTGGAAGAAGAGAAACAGAGGAATAGTCCATTAAGCACAACAGCTGTGTTTGTGTTTGCAGCTGTTCTTGTGCATGCAGTGTCACTGGGAGACAGAATAGCTGGTCTCATGGCCATGGACAGGTTAGGGGTAAGAGCAACATAGCCTCCTTTGTGGGAGTTTGGGGGACTTGCTGAAGCATGGGAAAGGTTAAGAAGAAATACTAAAATCTTGTTCAAACCAAGATTCTCCAGTTTGAAGCATGATTATCTCTTTTTAAAAAAATAATAGGCAAACCCATGCCTGGCAGGCTCAAGGATACAGGCTGGCTATAGTAGGCTGCTGGAGGTAGACTGGCTGTTAATGGTTTCATCTGGCCTAGAATATTGGTTTCAAGTATGGAGTCTGGAGCCAACTGGGCACTTACCAGATCTAGGTACTTTGGATATAGCAGTAGGAAAAAATTCCTATTGCAAAGGAGTTTACATATTAAGATAAATAGAAAAATAAGAAATAAAGTCAATTAGTAAATGATATAATATATTAGAAGGTTATAAATACTGTGGGGAAAATTGTCCAGCAAAGGGGTGGGGTCCATTACTGATATTCTCCTTTCTGTTTTTGGCCCATGATTAAAGTTTCATGATTCAATTTTTTAATGCTCAGCTTCTAATTCTTGGGCTGCCCTTATTTCCCTCCACTAACCCCATCAGCCTTTGGTTTCTAGGAAAGAGAAGGCCAGGAGATTTGCAGGAGTGAGTATGTTGTCTTCCACATGGCAAGGATTCAGGAGTGAATAAAGAAAAGTGAAGGAAGAAACAGAAATGAAAATCAGCAGTGAGAGGTAAGAACACATCAAAATCCCATCCTGAACTTCAGCTTCTTTTGCTTTTTGCTTGCATTTTTCATATATTTGGTATATTCCTAATATTGAATTAATTCTGATTTGTCTAAGACCCAATCACAGCTATAAAAAATCTTACTGCCTAGCAGAGTGCTATTTGTAATCTCTAAACCATCAGCTGGGGATTGAACTCAGGCCCTTGGGCTTGCCAGGGAAGCACTTATTCTACTGAGCCATCTTCCTGGCCCCAACCATCCTTTTTCTATTTAAAAGAAATTTGGGCATCTGCTGTCAGAATGAAATAAATACAATCAGTGCATGAAAGAAAGTCCAGATCAAGGAAAAGAAGAGTCTGTACATAGCACCAGGGTCAACATTCAGAAGCCTTGGACTCTTCAGCAGTCCCAGCGGAAGTGGAGGATGTGCACCAACTTATCACCGCAGGAGAAGCTTTTCTTGCATTGAATTTCTTAAGGAAATTCTCATACTGGACAATCAGTGAGGGAATGGGACAGTTTTGTCATTCACAGCTTTATTTTTGTTTATTTATTTTTTGCAGTACCGAGGGTGGAACTCAGGACCCTGAACTTGCCAGGAAAGCACTTATTCTACAGAGCTATATCCCTGGGCTTTACAGCTAATGTAAATTTGTGGTGGGATGTGCTTAGTGTGACCAGGAATGCCCTTCCATCAGTTTCTTCCCATTGTCCTAGGGCTTCTGAAGAAGCCAGGGGTGTGGCCTCTGGCAATGTGCTTAGAGCCAGCTAGGGCTCCCTTGTTTCTATCACAAAGACAGGTGGGTGTCTATTGCCTTTGGAGAAACAGGAGGATGATTTTTGTGTCCATCTTCTTAGCCTTCTATCTACTCTTGGTCCTCTGTCTACACTATTAAATAGTTCTGGCCACGTACCAGAGTTTGACATATATTCTACCTAACCACACAGTGCCATGTTCACATTCACCGTGCATGTACACACACACTTCACTTCAGACAATTCTCCCCAATTCCCTGAGCAATACTTTCTTACGTCATAGTGAAGTGCTCTGATTTTTAGACATCTATCAGATCTATTTTTAAACTGTTGCTTGTCACCAACTAAGAAATTAATTTCATGACTCACATATTGGTCATGACCTGTGATTTGAAAACAATACTCTGAATCATTTGTTCTCAACCAAGACAGCTGTTCAAACTTTAAGTATTTGTGTTCCTAGACAATATAATACACATACCCTGATGTGTATATGTGGTAAAATGCCACTAATGATTCTAGTATGTTCCTTACCATTCCCTAGCCAATTCAAAGTGACAAAATGCTAGGAAAAATAACCAAAAGGAAGAGTACAGGAGGAATTTTTTCTCAGGCTTAGAGCAAAGCTGGTATCTTTTTTTCCCAGAGAGTACCAGCTCCTAATCGAGGAAAGTTCTGGATTCCAATTAGGACTTAAAAAGTTGGATGTGGTGGCACATGCCTGTCATGGCCAGACACTGGTAGGCCAAGGCAGGAGGTTCAAAAGTGAGGACCAACCTGGGCTACTCACAGTGACACCCTATGTTAAAAACTAATTAATTAAATATACAGATAGATAAATAAAAAAGAAGAAAGGGGCTGGGGTCCAAACACTCATTGAACAGAATCTGTTTCAATACTCAGTAACACATGCATACAAGCTATGACTCACTGCACAGCAGTTCCCAGGAGACAAGTTGAATATATTCATGGAGTATAAATGACTCTACATCTAAGGTGAGTCCACCTTTACTTAAAGTTATCCTTTTTATCCTTTGTGTGTTTGAGAAAGGTTTTCCTTCAAGGCCAGAGTTTCAAACACGAGCGTACACATGTGTTCTTGAGTGAAGGTAATAAGGATCAACTCTAGCTATATTTCTTTTTTTTTTTTTATTGTCTGAATTACTGAATGTTTGATGATCCTAAAGATACATTCTTCGTCTAGCTATATTTCTACCTCCGTCTTCATTAGATGTCCAGAGACCTGGAAAGGTTCAGTTTCAATGTTCCTAGGTTTTAATTCCCAAGGATGCACTGCAGCAGGGTGGCCAGGACTTTTGTAGGCAGTGTCTGCATAGTAGAGAAACACACTGAATCCAATACAGGGCAGTGATCTCTCTGGGTCAGAGTTTTCAGCCTGAAGGAAGCAGATGGGAACTATAGGGCCTATCATATTTGATGTGTATCCATATCTTATGCCTATCACATTTAATACACAGAATAATTAGTCTTTAATAACTTTCCTTTATGTTTTTCCTTTACTTTTTTGGTGGAACCGGGGATTGAACTCAGGTCCTTGTGCTTGCCAGGCAAGCACTTATTCCACTGAGAAGTCTCCCCGGCCTCACGGTTTTTCTTGAAAACCCCTGAGATTTTTTTTTTCTTTTTTGGCAGAACCTGGGATTGAACTCAGATCCTGGCGTTTGCCTGTCAAGCGCTTATCCTACTGAGCCATCTCCCCGGCCCTTAACTTTCCTTTATGTGAGAAAATAATTTCCAATATTAATTCTAAAACAAAACAAAAATATGAGTTGGAAGAAATGTAATTGAAATTTTGAAATTGATCTTGACAAGTATAATCATGCTAGTAAAAAATAAAATTAAAAAACTTAAATTAACAATGGTACAAAAAAGAAAGAACTATAGATAAAAATTTTTTAATGACAGTAAGATGTATTTTAGACCCCATATTAATGTAAGAGTAATCAAAAATGACATGATAACTTTAATTTGTTTTTAAAACCTATCTTCTGCAAATTTGTCAATGACATTATTAAAATTGGTCTCTGTGTATTCATGTTTAGCATCACTATAGTCAGATTTTTCCATGTATTTTTGCTCGTAGTTGATTGGAGAGTTCTTTAAAATTACAGTTTAAAATTTTTTTTCTTATGAAGCAGATAATCTAAATTAGGAAAGGCTTAAATGTAACAAAGCTTGTCAAAAATTCTTAAATGATTTCATTTCACAAGAACAATTTCAGAAATTTCAATATTATCCATTTTGCTGTTCTTTTACTTCCATTTTAGAAGCTTGCAAATGTCTCCACAGTCCAAAAATTTCCACTAAAAATCTTTTTTATTTTATGTACTCGGTACAAGGTCTCACTAAGCAGCTCAGACTCATAGTGATCCTCCTGTTTTCAGCCTCCGCAGCTCTGGGATTATAGGTGTGCTCTATCATGCCTGGTCTCGTGGCCAGCTCAGTGTGCCTTAGGATGGGACCTGTGTGGTCTGTGGTGTCAGGAATGGAATCCCAGTCCCTGCATTTGCCTGAACAGGTACTTGGTCCACTGAGCTATCTTACTGGCCCTCACTAAAAATCTTTAGCGATGACTTCATGTTAAAATTTCTGTCATTTTGTGAAATCTAAGGTATCCCATTTTTTTTTTTTTTTTGCAAAAATAAAAAATTGACTAAATAGTAGAGAGCATGAGCCCCATTTAACCCACTGCTGAACACGGAGTTACATAAGGGAACTAACTGAAGTTCTGTTTCTTTGTCTTTACATCCATTGTATTACTAACATTTAATAAGAAATTGCTCGCTAAACTTGTGTGTGTAATACCACAGGGATTGGGAAATCCAGACTGTGGCTAAAGCAAGCTTGAGCTGGTGTGTCGTTGAAAGTTCTCTGAATTAACTGCTGTATAGAATATGATATTTATTGCAGTGCAATGCAAAGGTAATGCTTTGGAGCTTATATTTGGAGCAGGGTATTGGTAACATTCAGTACTTCCTGATGCTTAGAACTGACTGCGCCATATGAAGCAGACTAGCTGCTATCTGTGTTTTTGGTGATGCAGTGGATGGAACCAGGGTCTCATGTATGCTAGGCAGATGTTCTTCCACTGAGCTACATTCGCATCTCACTTGGTTTCCTTATTCTCTTTTAAGTTCTGCAAGACTCCCCTCATTGCTTGCACTGGAATGAAATGTCAGTGCAGCCTCACTTCTGGTACATCCTTGGGAACAAGTCTTGGTGAAGATTTGAAGATTTGGTACCTTAACTGTGTCCCAGGGTGACATTTACACACTTCTGCACTCTCTGGCACCCCAGATAGGTTCAGCAGCTCATCCCTCTCAAGCTGCTTTTCCTCTTGCACTTTTGTGATGAGCTTCTAACTTAGGTCTCTACCACTTCTCCCAAGGGAGGAAATGCCTCCAGTGAGTGAGGAGCAATTCTCACCAATGGATTAGTGCCCCAGTGAGCTATCGCTGACTTGCCGCTCAGAGGGTGGATCCATGTGGATGGAGCAGGTAGGTCACTGGAGGCCTGTTCTGGAAAGTTTTATTTCTTCCTGGCTCCTCCAGTCATTCTCTCTCTGCCTTCTGGATGCCAGACCCTGATCAGCTCACCCTCATCAAGCCTCTCTCCTGTCTTGGAGCCAACAGTATCTGGACTGAATTTCAACAAACTGTGAACCAAAACCACCTTTTTCTCCCTTAACATGTGGGTGTTGTCCCAGCTACAAAAAAAGTGACCAAGACCTTTAGTCCCCTGACTTGCATACCATCCATGTCCTTATTGTCTCTTTTGGCCAGTGGCTGCACAGTTGGGAATACTGATTGTGCTGCTCTAGCTGGCATTTTTAAGGATGAAGGCTTTGCCTTATCTTTCAAATGAAGAAATACAAATGGGAAATAAATATATGAAAAAATGTTGAATATCATTAGTCTTTAAGAGATGCAAATTAAAACAATGCTGAGATACCATCTTATGTTGGAAAGAATGGCTATCATGAAGAAGTCAAGCAATAGCAAATACTGGAGAGGCTGTGGGGAAAATGTAATGCTTCTCCACTGTTGGTGAAGTACAGACTGGTATAATCACTGTGCAAATCAGGGTGGAGATTCTTCAAAAAGCAAGGAGTCGAGGTCTCATTCAAGCCAGCTATTCCCCCACTAGCTATTTTTCCCAAAGAACTAAAACATCATAGTACAATGATATGTGTGTACCCGTATTTATAACATCACAATTTGTCATAGCTAAATCTTGGAAACAACCCAAATACCCCTCAACTGAGGAATAGATAAAAAGCTGTGGTATTTTTATACAATGAAGTATTACTCAACTATAAAGAAGATAAATCTGAGACTTGTATATGTAAATGGATCCAACTAGAGATTGTATTAGCAAGTGAAATATATCAGACCCACATCTGCAGACATAGTATTATCTCATTAACGTGAGTACCTGAAAAAGTAAATAAAATCTGATTGGTACAATGGATACTGTGAAAGGGGAAGAATCTGTCCAGTGGGAAGAAACACTCAGATGAGGAAAAGGACAAAAAAAGAAGGAGAAAAAGTTATATTTATGTATATATGCAGGATAGTTTGGATAAGTGTACTGCTGATCTATTGAAAGGAGCAGTTAATGTTTAAACTTTTATTTTTTTATGCTTTTTGATTTCTTACAACTTTTTTAAAACAAACTTTGCAAGTTTATATTTGGTAACTTAGGCAACTAATTTGAAGATAATATCATGCACTATGACCATTCTGGAATTCCTCTTAGTTTGTTTAGTGAAGTTTTGTATTGTTCCTAATGCTTTTCTAAAGAACCATTTTGTATTCGTTAAAAGCAAAACCACCAACAACAAAAAAGTGAAGCAAATGTTAAAAGCTAGCAGGGCTCACTTCCACTTTAAATCCACAATAGTTTGTCTCCTGGTGTCACAGAAATAGGCATTTCAAAATGCAAATAGACATACTTTAGTGGCAACTTTTTAAAAATAATTTTATTGAGAAATAGCAATGAGACAGTTTCAAAACTGATTAGTAGGACAGTTTCAATACTTAATACATTGCAACTTGATAGGTGCTGTTTTTAAGGATGAGGTCATTTTAAAATAACTTTTATCACCAGATACAAAAGAGCCTCTATTGTTCTTTTAATCTGAAGTACTTATTTATTTGAATGTTTAAATACTAAGAATGGCAATTTATGCTTCTTATGAGAAGTGTCTATTCATTACACTTGCCCATTTTTGATGGAGTTTTGATGTGAGTGGTCTAATTTTTTTGAGTTCTTTGTATATTCTAGATATTACTAGTCCTCTGAGGAATAGCTGACAAAATTTCTCCCCATTCTGTAGGTTTTCTTTTCTTTCTGTTGATTGTATCCTTTACTATGCAGAAGCTTTTAAATTTGCTATAATTCCATTAGTTGATTCTCAATGCTATTTCTTGTGCAATTTGGGTTTTGTTGAGAAAGTCCTTGCTGTGTCTATGGCTTCAGTTTTACTTACATTATCTTCCAGCAGATTAAGTGCGTCTGCTTCAGTATTTAGATCTTTGAACAAACACATGACAATGAAAAACTTTCAAATATCGAGAATGAATGCCATGATGTCTGACTAGCTACTCAAAGAGAATGCTTTAGGAGACATGTCTATAAAAAGGGTTTCTCAGGTAAACTTTAATGATATACATTCTATTTTCACATGGATTTCTGGGAAACTGGAAAATTAAAACATGCCTAAGACTTCGTACATCTGTATTTATATAACACGTTGGAACAAACACATTTGTAATGATTAAAGAGCAGTTCAGAGGTGCAGCTGATTTATGCCACTGACAGAATTCCAAAAGATAAAATTTTGGATCCTGATTTGGGTTATCACATATTTATTTGATGAAAAGTAGAAAAATTGAGGAGATATATTTTTTTGCCTCACACATATTTATTTCCTCCTACTGCATAGCGATTGTTTTCTGGAAGCATCTATTGAGTACCTATTATGTACCTGATTTCATGTCAAGTGCTCTAGATGACTCAAAATTAAATAAGAGGCACTTTACACTGGTGACCAGGACATGCAACATGACTACTGGCTGTGTTTGTATGAACATAAGCATTGTGAATGCTGAAGGCAAGTCTAGCTTGACAGGTTCACAGAGAGGCAGATTCTGTTGCTCTGAAGTGGAGGAAGAAGTGCAAACCTAGGCCTATCTTCAGGGGTTTAGAGCTTTGGAGACAGCACGGCAATGACTGTGAAAGGCAGGGTACAGGGCAGAACAGGTTCCTGCAGGTTTTACCTGCGTGGGAAATGTGTTACATCAATGGAAGAGCATCAGTGTTTATAGAAGAGCATGACAGGCAAGCTGATGGTGGCAATTCCTGATAGCTGAGTCACCTGGAGTAGTAAATGGCGACGTGGGGATACTGAGGGTGTTGCTATGAGGACAGGAAAGGAAGAACTAGTAATGAGTAAGAGGCCTGGCAAACTGCTTGTGGCCATAGATGGGAAAACATCACAAATTTATCATGTAGCCAATCAGCACCATTATACCAACTTTCTGTGGTGACATTCAACAATCAAGGTTGAATTGTGTTGGTATTACAACTCAAGAGAGTTGTTTGGTATGACTGATAATTGCTGATTTCATAGGTACATGTTCTGTTGTTCTCTTAGTTCCCCAAATGCCTCTAGTCATTCATCTTTCATCACGATCTGCTAGGAAGGCTAAAATGTGCTGGTGTGTCCTGAAGGGTGGGGGTGGAAATATTTTACCAAGAGCAGACATGACGCCTTTTTGACAAGAGACAAATGTTTCATTCAAATGCTGCATTTCGCATATTGGAAACTGTAATGAATTCGTGCGTACACCTCTGCCTAGTTCACAGTGTCAGGCCAGGCATGGTGGCACCTCAGGCTTTCCTCACAAAATTAAATATAATGTTACACCCTCCAGTAGAGTGATGCATAAATCAAGCCTTTGATTTGCATGGACTGCAGCAAGCAGCTCCGTTCTGGACAAATATAAACCCAACTCTGAATATTATGTCAGGGATAGGAACAAAGCAATCTAGGACTTCTAATAAAATCGGGTATTCAGTGTAATTCATGCTGGTATTACACTGCTCTGTGTCAAGCCTGCTATTAAAACTCTTGTTTTAGCTTCCTTTTTTCATTTCAAAAGAAAATGTTTTTCTTGACCTTCCTGTATTCAGAAAACCAGTGTGCAGCCCAACCAGTACTATTTATAAACTGGTGTCTACAAGAGACAACCAAGGTGTATTTATTTTCTTCCCCATCTATCCTCATCCTGGATAGAGTAGGGGATGGGGTATATATGTGCAGTCAAGTGGGAAGAGACCAAACAAATGCCATGGAATAAAATACCCCGAGCAGACTGGATACTCACTAATGTTCTCCCTCTGGCCACAGTCCCTGGGAGAATGCTAAGAACTGATTCAGAACAGACAGCCTTTGAAAAGGGCTTGATTGCCAAAGTTAATGCACATTAGGACTCAGTGCATGCATCCAGTTCAGGAAAACTGAGCCTAAATATGCATCACGTGGTCTTGTTCCTGGCCTCCAGCACATGCTGAGTTATAACTTTCTTCACTCATATTTTCCTCATCACAGAGGATCTGAGCTATGTTTTCAGACTACAAGTAAAATCACTGTGATCCAAAATGAGGGAAGCTTTGAGATAAGGAATGCTTTTAGAAATGCAAAATGAGCCTCCTCAAATTCCCCCAAGAACTGAAACAGACACAGTTTGGCACATCTACTCCACACCAAGGCTCCACATATTTATTCTGGAAGGAGGCAAGGTCTACACAGAGCTTTCCCCTCAAGCCGAGGATTTTCCCATGAAGCCAGTCACAGTTGTCCAGCACACATAGTCAGGTGAGAATGTGACCTGGTGGATGACTTGCTATCTGCAGTGTAATTTCTCCCAGCTGTACACAAGCATCTGTGAGAATTTGGGATGCTCCAGTATCTGAATAGGTGAAAGATAGCATGTGAAAAATGAATTTATGGTATCTTAAGGAGAGTAAATTAGGATTCATTCATTCACTTGTGAATGGAGTATACACATGAATATTTATTAAATGGTCACAATATATTAGTCACTGTGCCCAGAAGTATGGGAATTGTAAAATGAATTTCAAGGAATTTACTTTCAAAGTTAAGGTATATGAGATCTGATGAAATATTGTACAAGTAGAAAGTTTCTGTATTAAGATACATAGATGTGGAAGAAAGATACATCATTTCTAATTGAAGGAAACTAAAGAAGGCTGAGTAGGCAGGATTTGGCCAAGTGGAATGGAGATAGGAGGGGGAACTTAGAGAGGGGGAAGGCACAGGGAAATTCTGGGATAATGGAACCCCATGCATGGGTTATGGATAAGGAATAATGGCTAGATTCAATATCTTGCTAGTAAGTGAATGAATCCAAGTGGAGAGAGATGAAACTAGAGAGGCGGAGAGGGGTACGGGTGACCTTTGAACACTGGATTAGATAGTTTTGAGGGCGAAAATTCAGTGAGATGGAACACTACAGACTAGGAGGCATGTCAATGACATGAGCTAATCTATGCTTTTAGAAACCTAAACTGTCATAGCATAGAAAATAGATTGACAAGCAGAAATTGGCATGAAGGAGACTGGTGAGTTTTGGAAAGAAGAGACAACAGCCTTGAAGAGAAGTGTGACAGTGGGGACCGCAGAAAGGAAGTAGACATTACACGGATGGCAATCAAGACCTGGCCACAGACTGGGACACAGGAGGGTCAAGGGCAACGCTGAGGTTCTGGATGGCTGAGCCAAAGAAACACATGAGTTAGCAGGAGCAGCTTAAAAAACTTTCCTTTTTCTGTTTTTTTTCGGAGCCAGGGATTGAACTCAGGCCCTTCCACTTGCCAGGCAAGCACTTATTCTACTGAGCAATCTCCTCAGCCCGCTTTCCTTTTTCTTAAAAATATGTTATTATGTTAGTGCATTAATCATTGTTACCCTCCCATATTATTTTGGAATTTTGTTTTTTGTTTCTTTTTCTTTAAAATAAAAATAAAAAACCATATTATTATGAAACAGTATGATGCAGGTGCCTAATATCTTTTACCTGAGGGTCAAAATATAATTTAGCACACTTGCTCTTATAAGATCCCTATTGCATATATTATAGCTTGGATAAAGTTGAGTAACTTCACTTGGACTTAGGGGAAAGAGGAGAAATAGAATATTTCCAAATCACTGCTGTGGGGGTAAAATCAGCATAAAGTTTCTTGGTGTCTATCATCCTGATTATCCCACTAATATTTCTAGAAATCATTATGGAGAGCCAGAATTTCACAAACCCTAAAATGAGCAAATGGTGAATTTCAGGTACATTGACTTTGTTGATCATGAGTTAAAGACTTGTGTTGGAATAGAAGAGCATGGAGTCCAATCCAAGTTTATTTTGAATGTACAGTCAATCCACTTCATGGATAAGGTGTTCTCTAATTGACTGAAACACCAGGCTGGCTGGTCTCTAAGCCAGCCTGTCAATGCCCATTCTGTACACAGAAAACAAGGGCACCCCTGCGGCCCGCTCTTAGGCCAAGTGATTAAGTGTGCATTGGTCATTTAGTGTAATAAATGTGAAGTCTGAGCAACTGAGTGCTGCCCCAGGCCTCCTGCTGTGGAAATACATGCCCTCCCACCTTGGCAGGCCTAGAGCAGACCCAAGGAATTTGCCTTAAAGCCTAGAAAACAATGAGCACTCTTACAGTGTAGCTTATTGCACAATCCTACCAGCCAGGCAGTGTGCAATATGCTATGATCACTACCCTCTCGGTTTGAAAGAAATCTACTTTAATGGGAAACAAAAGTGGGCCCTTTAGTAATCATTGAGATCTCATTTTTCTAACATTTGATGTGTATCAGCTTTAATGAGTGTTACTTCTAGTTTGGGAGAAACACATGAATCCCAGTTTATAAGAGGAATGAAGTTCTATTGTGAACTACCATTCCCGGGTTTTAGAAATCAGAGAAAGAAGAAAAGGAGAGGCTTGTTAATAAAATCTATTTATCACTAAACAGTTGCACAGAAGGCGTTGCTTTTTGTTATTATTTCTCAGCCAATTAAGGAAATGGACTACATTTTAATATGCCCAGTTTTGACTTTGTTGATGTATTAAGCCAACAAAATAGCTAGCATAGTCTGGTTATTAATTCTAGTTAATGTCTCAGTCTAGATTATTTGATCCAGGTTATTGCTGCTATAAAAAGAGATGTGGTATCATATAAAATTTGGCAACTGTTTGATTAAATTAAGCTGTATCATTTGGTGCAGGGTATATTGAAATCAATGTCTTCGTGTGTCTGCTTGCCATCCCCAGAAATTTGCCTCTGACCTGCATTAAATAGTTGTGGTTCTTAAGCTATTTAAGCCTGATTAGGGTGTTTGTTATGCATTTGCTGGTACACTCTGGTGCATAGTGTCAATCCCTAACTGTCATCATCATGATTAAAAAGGGTAGAAGAGAGTGACCCCAATGTGGGCAAGTTGCAATAAATAATAAGAATGCCATGAACCTTTACTCCAATCACTGAGTTTAGGCAAAGTGAATAAAAACCTTCATAAGATCTTTAACCAAAAAAGTTGCTAAGCAGATAATGCTAGATTTTCTTATCAATAATTACTTTCCATTGTCCAACTATTGTCAGGAGACCTTGTTATGAATACAAATGAGAAGAATGTAGTTGCCTATAGAGAAGCACCCCAACAGGTGATGGTTGGTGCATTTTTTAATTTAGATGACCATATATGCTTAGGAAGGCAATCCAGTTAAAATTCTATCAATGAAAGTGGCTGTATGGCTGGATTATAAATTTTATAAGGCCTTATAAAAAACATGTTCATTGTCTCTTTCTTTGCAAGTCCTAAGAATGGACCAAATGACAGCAATTAAAGCATTTCTTATCACGAGAGCTGCAAAGACCAGAGTGTAATGTCAAACAACCAGCATGTCTGACTTATTCACAGAGCTGTCTGAGACACTCTCCCTCTGTTGAAGCCTACTTTTTAGCAGTGATGAATAACAACACTAGGTTAACAATAGCAATAAAAAATGTTAATTACAACTTCTATTAAAATCCTTCATGACCCAGGCACTGGGATGCACATGGTGCTTGGATTATTTTTTTAGTCTTAACATCAACAACCCTGGTTGATAGCATCATTACCTGTTTCTCAAAAGAGGGCCAAGGTTAAGTAACATGCCTTGCATAATAGGTGATGGATTTGGCCTTCAATTTAGGCAGTCTGACTTTTATTCCTCATCTTCTCTCCAGTATGTTGTGATTTTCTTCCTAAATGCAATAATGCATGTGGACAGGTTTAAAAAATTGATCATTGTTTAATTGTGTCAGCCTTCTTTTTTATTTAAAAGATTCTTAAAGTAATGATGTTTATAAAATAATTATCATTTATTCATTTATGAAATGTTCATGAAGTATCTGCTACGTGCCTGGCATTACCAATATTAAGGAAATGAAAGATAAGATAGGGTCCTTGACTTTAGAAAATCTTGTGTCAACTCAGTTAATTTAAATGAAGGTACAACTAATTCATATATGTCTCTTCATGGCATACTCATGG
>NW_004524604.1:7263120-7269776 GCF_000260255.1 Octodon degus | reverse complement strand
TTTTTGCGGAACCAGGGATTGAACTCATGCCCTTGCGCTTGCCAGGGATGTGCTTATTCCACTGAGCCATCTCCCTGGTCCATGTTTTTCATAATATAGATTTTCATGCCATCAACTCTAGAGCTTATTTTATTATTTTTCCAAAGTGAAAGTAATTTCTATTTTTGTGACCGATTGTAAAACTAGAAAGGTAATGAATATCGTGAATAATTTGAAATCTTTCATAATCATTGTCCAATAACAGCCACTACTAATATCTTTGTACATTTCTAATTTCATTCAAGTTTTTTTCCATTTTCTTTTTTATGAAAACTGAGATATTATGTCTTCAGTGTTTTATAACCTGCCCAATATACCTACTAATGGTACCAGGTGAAAGGTACCTTTCTTTGTGTCAAAAAATAAAAATTTAGAAAATCAGTCATTTCTGCACAGTATTTTATTTAAGCATACTTTATTTTGCCAATTCCCTTTGATGGCCATTTAAACTGTTTCTAGTATTTGCATTTTTGTAAACAACTTTTGCTGGACACTTGCACGTAATTCTCTTCACTGTCCTTGGTCCCCAAAGAGTAACTGCCACTAACGGAATTGCCAAGCCAATGGCCAGGCTTATCTTTTGCAAGGTCTTTGATAAAAATTTGCAAATCATTTTCTAGACCGTGTTTAGTCATCTTCTCTCTTAGAAGTATTAAGTGAAATTGCTTACTTTCAATGCTCATGATGGTCAATAAGATGAAAATAATGGCTAACATTTATATAGAATTTGATCACCATAAAGTGTTTTAAAATATGCTATTTCAGGTCAGTAAGGTCAATTTATTATCCTCGATTGATGTCCAAGGAAGTCAGTGTTTCCAAAGGCAAGTTTCCTTTTCTGGCTCTGGCTGTCCTAGGGGTGACCTCCTTCCTGCTTAGCGCAGAGAGGTCTGTGCAGCCCTCCCCCACTTTTCCTTCCAGGTGGTTCTGGCAGAGGTCTGACTGCCCCAGCAGCAAGCCTCTATCCTGACTGGGCTGACTCTGGAACTACATGTCCAGCCAGCAAGGAATTGAGCACAGAGTAACTCTCCACCACTGACTCCAGGCTCACCCTCATCTTCAGTCACAAAGACTAATGAATCAGATATGATTACGGTGGTAAAATTCCAAATGCAGATTTTTGCTGTCCTTACTAATGAGAGAAAAATATAGTAGACCATTGGCCTAAGGGCTCCAGATACGATTCCTTTGTAACTTAGAGTGCATTAAAAAAGCTTCAGTCAGCAAGATAAGTTAATTTTTTTATGACCTTTACAAACTCTTTTAGCCTGTATCTTGGGAGCTTCTCTTAAAGATTAAATTTTTAAAAATCCTTTTAGCTTAGGCTGAAACAGCAACTGATTTTTTTTTTTTGCTTTGAAGGCTATATCCAAAATCTATAAAGATATTCTGTTCATGACAATTACTGTCAAAGTAATGATTAGCTAACATGTCATTTTTAGTTCTTACCATTCTTGCCTCTGCAATATTAATCCAATAGAGCTCACTTCTTCTTAATGTAAAAGTTGCATAAAGGATGCATCATTCCCAGTTGACTTTGCCTACATTTGCAAATTCTTGAAAAAGCAAATTGAATTGTCACTGGAGGTACTTCTTTTATGTGACTATTGGGTCAAAGTGGGGTGGGAGGCATAGATACCATGATTTTATTAAAAGGAAAATAAACCTCCATCTAAGAACTGCCATGTTGTATTTATATATAACTGAGGACACAGGCTTTGCTAAACCATATGGCGTGGTTTCCTTTCGCGATGGGTACAATTCAGCTGGGGGAAGAATGTGCAAAGCGTATGAAGTGTACTTCAATGATGGCATCATAAATGTAATTTGTTACATGGAACATGCAGTTTTTTCTCACCTCTTTGGATGTAGAGTATCAGTTACTTTCAAACACTGTGCTTTTGACTGACTTGATTGGTGACTACAGGACCCATCATCCCAGGTATCTGTCACTACTTCTATTATATCCAACCTACTGACCCAGAAAATCTGTGGTTGACACAATTGAGTTCTATATAAGATTCATTCAGCATTTATTTTATTTCTGACATCCACCTATAAGGTCCTATAGAAACTCAGCCTCCACTTCACTGTGTAAGAGAAACAGCCCTTTAGAAGAAGTGCAGACCCCACAGTGCAAGGCTGAAACAGAGCTGAGTCCTTACAGTAGCTCGATTTGCTAGGATGTATGTGTGCTTTTGTGCCTTCCACTGACAGGATGTACGTGAACTGAATGAGAGACCTGAGAAGTAACCACACTGTAATAGTAATAGTAATAGTAATAATAATAATAATAATAATAATAATAATAATAACCAAAGAAAAACAAGAAAGGCTCAGGTTAGGCCTGCTTTTGCACTGTCAAACTTCACTCTGGGCTAATTTGTAAACTATGTTCCATGTTTTCTTCTGCAGTTTCCTCTTGGAATCCATCTTCTCGGGTGCCAGAAAGTATTTTCATGTGAAACTAACATATAAGAACCACAGGCTTTAAATAGATGCTTGACAGTTATCTATTACTTTTCGTGTCCACCTCCCTGCTACCTCATTATATAGAAAGGGTACATGATTTTTTAAGGCATATAGATAATTAGTTGCCAGACTCAGAATTCAACTTCAATTGTTTATCTTATAAATATATTGACATCTTCCTGTGTGCTCTACAATCTAATGATCTGCTTTGACCATGAATCATCCTGTGGATTTTGCTGAGAAATGAGCAAAGGGAAGGAAGAGGGAGGGAGGTCTCTATGAAATTGCAGTGGTGGCCTTTGCTTACTGAATTCAACTATGTAAGAAGATTAAATTATTTCCCATTTAATCTTATATGGGCAAAATTTCAGGCTGGGCTGAAAATCATATATAATTATAGTTAATTTTTTTGTTGGCTTTCTGCTTGGTAATGTCAATATTTTCTTTTCACTTCTAGAAACATGATAGAAATATGCATGAGCCACATTTTCTAGAGAAATTTCCTTTTTGGTTTGACTTAGAATGATATAAGATGTTTTATTGATCATATACATGACTGAACAGAGGGGTCTTAAAGTGAATATTGTTTGTAAATTTATTCTGCTTCTACTAAATGTTGTTTGTACCTCATGACAACATAGGTAGAGGAAGTAGCTGGCTCTGTCTATGATGAAACACTTTCAGGGTTCCTGGAGCTTGCTTTTGCTATAGAGCCACCAGGAACAATCTAAAGATCATTATTTACTAGAAATAAAGGAACAAGGCAGAAATCGATTACTTCAACCCGAGATTTATGTTCCTATTGCTCTCTATGTACATCTCTATTTGTCCTAACTTCACAGGGAGGATATTTAATACATAATGGAAGGAGCCTGTTGCTTTTGATTTATTTTTTGTTTATTATTTTTGGCATTCCATAGAGAAATTCTGGAAATCAATACTGTTTGTGTGTGCATGTCTCTGTATCCTGGGCACAGTGTAGCTCTAAAAGGTTCTGAAGGGACAAAAGAACTTCCTCTGCCTTCTAAGCTCTCTTAATATATCAAATTATATCACTTGCTCTGAGAGTAGAGCTGACTTTCTTTGTATGTTTTACATGACATTTATAAGCACAGATATGAAGGCTAATTTAAATATAGCAATGACAAAAACAATGTTTTGTAGTGTTTGTAGGTTTTAGGCTATTCCTCCCCCTCCAGACCCTGAGAGACGATTCTCACTAAACCTAGCTCATGGTGTTCTGGTGATTGATTAGTAAATTAGGTTCATGTAATTCATAAATGTAAAAATACAGAGATGCTATGGAAATTTAAACTTATTTTGGATAAATAGAAAGATGTTTGGTAGGCAGATAAGACAGATCTCATCTTTATTGACTTTATTTTAAGTATTTAAGGGGTTTTTAAATAGGCAGGTAGAGAGATAACACTAATTTTTCAAGAACAGTTAAATAAAATCGAAAAGAAAGGATGTACATTTGATACTACCTGGATTTCTAATTTAGACAAAAAGTCAGGACTGAATGCAAAGAGAATGAATATCATGAGATTATCCAATGCTACTTGATGTTATAGGATCATGGACAGGTGAACCAGAGTAGTTTTAGGGACTGGTGATAAAGCCTGATATGTTCTTGGACCAAATGATTTCTTTTGAAAACATTGGAGAGATATAGTTAAAAGGTCCAGATTAAGGTCCAATTTATATAGTCCCAAGTAGTAATTTGGCCAAGGATTGACATTGCAATCTTATGACTAGAGAAACAAAGCCAGAGAAACCTGCTAGCAGTATTAAACAGCAGAAGCAGACTTGGGAGTGGTGTCTTGTCATTTTCCCGCCATGGAAACACAAATTCCGACACCTGGAAAATGTCACCTTTCTAGGAGACATTTTGCTGGTGCTGGCTCATGACTGGTGGAGCACAGAGGCCTGGGCACAGGGCAGCTGCACACCTCATGGGAGCCCTGAAGATGAGAGAGAAAGGTGAACCCAGGGAGGAAGACTGACATGGCAGCTCCGCTCACGAGAATCCCCTCTTTGGCCCTGCCCTCACCTCCAGCAGCATGTCAGCCATAAGCCCCACAACCCATCGCCTCCAGAAGCACTGCCTGTGAGCACAAGAGGTTCTTGGGGGACATCTCAATAGAATTTTCCACTTATTATGGAAATTATATTATATATTATATATATTATATTATTATAATATATATATTATAATTATAATTTCCATAATAAGTGGAAATTAGCAGTGGGCACTAATGAATACATTTTCTTTTGAATTTATTAAAGTTTAAATGTAAAATAACAGATTTCATAGTAAAACCCAACTCTGAATGCTCTAGCAGATTTAGTGGTTACATGATCTAAAAGAAGAATCTTGTACAGTGTGCACTTGTTGAATGGACCTGAACTGTTCCTGATTTTGATCTTTTCATGGTGCTGATTTTTGGATTTAGCCTGACTTTTCATGGCACTCTTTTAATCCTCCAGGCTGTGGGTCTTAATTAAAATATTATCAAATGTGGCATCTTGGTTATATCTAAGATGAAAGAGTCTTGGTTTCAAAATTAGGGCTACTAAATAATAAAGACAAAGGGGAAATAAAGAACATATCAAGAGTCAACATTAAAAGCTGTTTCAGTTTTTCTTTTTCATTAGTACACAATTTCAGCACATAATGGTTGCATTCCTTGTGGAGAGTTAGTGTGCAAACAGAGCGCAGCTCAACAATTTCTTCATCCTCCTCTCTTCCCCTCTACCACCCTCCCTCCAACTTTTGGTCCCCTTCCCTGTTGTAAAAGATACATCTTTCTCATTATTTATCTTTTATGTGCTCTTCATTTATATTTTGAATTTCTTACATAAAAGAAACCATGTGCTATTTAAGCTTTTGTGTCTGATTTATTTCACTTAACACAGTGGTCTCAAGGTACATCCATTTTCTCACAAAAGACTCAAGTTCCCTTTTTTTCATGGTGGAGCAGTGTTCGACTGTGTGTAAACAGCACATTTCAGTGGCCAGGCTCAACATGGGGCTGGCACAGCTTACAGTACCAGGGATAGAACCTGGATCCTTGTGCTTGCCAGATAGGCACTTAGACTGCTGAGCTATCTCTCTGGCCCCCAAAGAGTATATTTGAAAAGAATAAGCAGTGGTGTTGGCAGGTGGGGTGGAGGAGGTGTTCCACCTCAGACAGCAAAGTTCTTGGGTGACATTTTTGACCAAAAGTGAAATTATATTGTAGCAATTTACTCTCTTCCAATATTTTGGAGGGCAGCAAATTGAAAGACTGCCCTGAGTGGCACAAACTCTAGCTATTGCACTGAGAATAAGGTTTTGATCCTATCATAGTTGGCTTATTCCCAAGTCTTAGATTTTGCCTCAATATACACCTCGTCTTCTGAGACAACTACAGAATTGCAGTGGTTCAAATTTCCCTGGGAGAGTATTAGTTATAAAATTTAAGAAGATAAAATCTTGAAAAATAGCTTCTGCAAGGGTACAACAGTTCCTAGAAGAATGAGAGAGCATAAAAGGAGTGAAGAGTCTCTTACAAAAAATGAGGTAGTGTCTGACGAGAAGCCTCTATGGTTCTCCACACACTTTACCTTCAGATTACTTACAATATCTAATACAACATGAACATCCTATGAGCAGTGGTTATGCTGTACTGCTTGTGGAATGAAGACAGGAGAGATGTCTGCGTGTGTCCAGGACAGATGCACTATTTTCTTTCCCATATATTCAGCCTGTGGTTGGTCAAACCCATGTGGTGCGGAGTGTGTGAATATACAGGGCAGACTCTAACTGGTCACCTGCCTGCCCATAGTTGTGTGGCTACGTCAGAACTGGATGTTGCTTTGTGTGGGCTCAAAATGTAATGACTGTCTGTAGTTCCCATGTATTTATTAAGGTGATTCTTATTTGAATATTACCTATTATTTTTAGCCATGTTATTTCTTATCTAACTTCATCATTATTATTTTTTTCATTTTTTCCCCATAATTTTATTGAGAAATAAATAGCAATGGACAGTTTCAAACCAAATTGGTAGGACAGTTTCAATAATTAACACATTGCATACATTCTTCCTAGTGGTTAATTGCTGTACAAAATGTGGACATGATATCCTATTTACAAACAC
>NW_004524604.1:7251619-7262295 GCF_000260255.1 Octodon degus | reverse complement strand
TCTAAGTAGGTGCTTTAGACCACTGAGCCATCTCTCCAGCCCCAATGTTGGCTTTTCTTGTGGCCCTCCTTTTTCTCTAATTTTGGTCTGCAAACTTAGGTTGTTAACCCTCCACAAGAGAAGCTTTTTGTTATTACCATACAACCTAGGCTTTTAAGCTTAACTTCATTATCTGTCTGAATATCAAACATCTTAGGCGTAACATGGAACAGGTATTTTTCATCAAGCATTGATATGTTGAATTTAAAGTCCCTACAGAATATGATGAAAAAACATTTAAAAATTAGAATATAGTTTAAAAATAGGCATCAAGAATTATGTAATTCTTATGTTTACACGTAAGTCCAAAAATCTAACCATATACAACCTTGAAGCAGGACAGTCCCACAACATTCCTTTTCCTGTCTGTTGCCTTCATTCACCACCCCCTTCTTTTTGAACAGTCATCTACCTGAGAGACAGCGCAGCAGCATCTGTCATGTCATGACAAGCAGCCCATATTCAGAAGACCAGAATGACAGGAACTCCAAGCATGAATCTACTATTACAAATTGCCATCTTCAGTGCAGTTGCTTAGTTCACAGGTGTCAGTATATATGGTTGTCATTATTATTTTAATATTACCAAAAGTTAGTGTACTTTTATGGGAGGGGAAATTGACTCATGTTCCTCTATTAAGATTCAGGAAAGACTTGATTGACCAGTTGATTCACTTTATTTTGACAATTGCAATGGAAATAATGAATTTTGAAATTGTTTGCTTTCCCACTAAAATCAAGGAGTTAAAGAAGCAAAGGTCTGGGACATGAACATGTTGGGCCTTAGATTGCCAGTTTACTTACAGCTCTCCTACTGGCCCAGTTCACAGCCACAACTCTGAAGTTGGTCAGTCCTCACTTTGGTGGCTTCTACTAAGGCAACATCGCTGTTTATATTTGCTTTACCACCTACAAGTCTTAGAAGTTTGTTTAATATCTTTATTCCTAGAGATACTCTTTATATATTATGCTTTTAAAAAATAAATATTATTCCATCCAGCACAAAAGTATAAAAATGAAGTATAAAAGATAAATCCATATTAATATGCTGAGCTGTAAAAAGCTCAAGTCAACAACTTCTGACATTGCCAGTCCTATGGAAAACCCACTACTATTATGGACTACTGGACTATATTGGAATATTTTGCTGAATTCACACACAGTATTTAAATGGCAATGGACTACCGATCTCTGACAAAACTAAATAAAAAGGGGGATACAAATGAAGGACCATTTTGTATCTGTATACTCAGAATAGTTAGGATAGATATACAGCTGCATTCTCTTAATTCAATGAGTAGAGAGATTTGTTCTAATAGTGTCTGTAGACAGGATATCGTGTCGGCATCTTGTACAATGAATAACCACTAAGACAACAATATGCAATGTATTAATTATTGAAACCATGCTAGCAATCAGTTTTGAAACTGTCTCATTGCTATTTGTTTCTCAATAAAATTATTTAAAAATATTATAAAATGCATAGCTACCAAATATTAAGTAGTTACCAAGTGCTATCCACTGCAGAAAGCATGTTAAGTAGGCTGTTTAAAGTATTATTCTCCCCACATTATGGATTAGAAATGTAAGCCTTCAGTTCCCACAGCAAGTAGATGGGAGAGCAGGGGCGTGCGTCCAGGCACCCACGGTGGTGCAGCTCTTGACTTTCAGCTCTGCTTAAACTGATCGTGCATTAGTCCTGGTCCATTTTAAGTAGTGGTTCCTGGCTTGTGATTATTCTGCCCTTAAATTTGGTGCAGTCATAACTTTAGGTACAATAAGTAATTGCTAAGCTGTCCAAGCCTCTCTATTAATCTTAATAAATGAAATGCTTATTAATAATATCTTAAATACCTTATTACTTTTTGAAATGTCAAACTAAGCTAAGAACAATAGCATATTATATGATATGTTAAAATAGGCTGGAAGTCAAATTCTAAATCAAAGCAATCATATTTTTAAAGAACAAAATGAATGACTGATAAAGTCTTCTTCAGCAAATAGGAAATGCAAATTTTTTTTTCAGTTGTTACATATGGTGCTGTATTTAAGATGTTATACAACATAGAGTGATTCTTTTTATTTATTTTTAAAATTATTATTACTTAATTTGGTACAGAATCTCCCTATGAAGCTCAGAATTGTAGTGATCTTCTTGTTTCAGCCTCCTCAGCACTGGGATTACAGGTGTGCACTACCACGCCTAGTCTCAGTGGCCAGCACAGTGCGCTGGCATAGCGTAAAACACTGGGGATTGAATTTGGGTCCTTATGCTTGCCAGGCAGGTGGACTGCTGCTGAGCTATCTCCCTAGCTGGGTGATTCTTTTTAAAAGACAATTCTTCAATATAGATTGGAATATAGTGGGCACCACCATTCCCCCTTCTAGACATGAAACTAGCTTAGCTGCCCCTGTGTTCCATGAACCTATCATTTTATCAGCTGGATTAGATTTAGCATGAAAGAATTTCAAAGATTTTAGAGAAAGTGAAACTGGGATAATGGCAAGTAGCTGGAAATGGAGAATTTCTGAATGTATTGACTTAAAAAATATGTCCCCATTTGTGTTTGAGAGGTGAGGATGTATTTGGAAGAAAATAGGACTTCATAAGCCAAATGTCCAAAACACAATTGAAGATTCATTTGGCAAAGAAAAGCTCTGAAGGAAAAAGTGCTCACCAGTGCCTTGCTGACAACACACCCCACATGGTGCTGAGTGCCACCTACTGGGTCCTCCTTTGAACCAGGCACTCAGGTTCTGAAAGATGCACTAAGAGAATCTTGCATATTTTAGTCATATACAATCAAAGAAGAGCTGTCCTGACTTTACATATACTCATTGCACAATATCTTCTGAATAAACATCAAGATCTTCTAAGACATGAAACTATCTACTTGCATTCTCTTTGTTCATCAAGCCCTGTGACCAATGGGCAGTACCTTCGTCCTGCTTCTAGCTCAGCTGGTCAATGTACGACAGTCATAGGGACAAAAGGCCTGGGTCATCAACTCCTGGAGCTCCAGGACTCACCCCCAGCAGCTGTGTGGTGGCTCAGCAGTGAGTGTGTGTCAGAGACGGAGTGATCTCTCTTCTCATGGGGAGACTTGATCAGCCTGTGGGAATGTTTGTCCTTTTAGACTATGTTGTACCAGCTCTGAAAACACTGGATCCCAACATTTATCGATAACAATTTCAGCTGATAGATAGCTTTCTGGAACAGAGTAGAAGTTCACTGATGCCTAATAATGCAGCCCACAAGGGTTTGCTCTGGGGCTGGGATCAATGTCTTCAGCAGAATTTATGGGGATGCCACCAAGCCTGGTGGGGTTCTCAGCAACCTCTTCTGGTCCCATAAATTATGGTTAATAAGTCTTTCCTGCCATAGGGAGAGGTTACCAGCAAGACTGTGTTCTGCTCTGCTGCCCTGAGGTGTATGTGGAAGAGAAAACCAAACACTTCTTTACTGCTGTTGTGGCCCCCAAGCAAGGTGTTCTGAGCCCTGTTGCCTATCTGTGGTTTCTTTTGTTGGGTCTTTGCTCAAGTGAATTTGAGAAGCTCCGGAGGTCTTGCAGAAGTAATGATTTTGTCCATGAAAAATTTCACATGCCTGCATGTTTAAAAACTATAGAATGAATGTATCTGTCATTTAGAAGAGTATGGCTGCTAAAACTGTCCCTGGCCATGGCCAGAGCCTTGTTGTAGAAGGGAGTCAGTGGTGTGTTGGGTGGAGGTTGGCTCTAACTTTGGGGTCCTCCAAAGCTGGGGTGCACAACTTTGAGTCAGAGATCAGGTAGGTGCTGCCCTCTGGGCTGACATAGTGTCTATGTCACTCACTCCTGCTCTTTACCTGAGAGGCTGGTCTCAGACTGGCTCTTGGGGAGTCACTGATGAGATTAGGCTTCTCAGCGAAGAGTCTCAGTCACTCAGAGAGTAGCACTGTCACTTCCATCATCTACTCATGCAAGATAAAGTCACAAGTCACTTGACAGCTGGAACACCTTCTGAGAAAAGTGTGTCATTTTGTGGTGTCACTTAAAACATAATGTTGTGTACAAACTAAGAAATGGCAATGTCAGTAGGTAAGATAACTTGTGGAAGCACTGTGGCATAGTAGTTTGTTACTAACAAAACTATTGCCATACAACACATAACTGAATATACATTCATAGCCACATTTATACACACATTTGTGTTTGTAAAAAGTGACACAAAATCCACTCACATATGTATGATTTTCACAAGTTTTAGGAAAGTTATTTTAGGAATGATACATCATGACTTGTTGTGCTTTTTCTCTGCATGACTAATGCATTCTTTTCTTTATGTGCTCATAGCAACCTTAGGTCAATAATGAGCTGCTGACAGAAGCCAGGCTTCCCTCTAAGACTTGTAATACCATGATTCAGACATGTGTCTCAGGCTATGAAAAGCATGGATTTAAGGTTATATCTGCTTAGCAGAAAAGTCTAGGTGGAAAGAATGAGACAATCTCTCTGTACCAACATACCACCTGTTCCTTATTCTTCTCAAATATGGTATTACTAGTTATGCCACCATGGGTAGAATTCACTTTTTACATTATTAGTTTGGAGAACAAATTTGAGACCATCAAGTCTTTATTAAATAACATAACTATAAAGGATAGGTGAAGCCAACCCAGGACATTGTATTAGGTTGCTACAAACTACCGAAGACAAGGTAGCTTAGTACAGCAGACATTTATTCTCCTGCGTTTCTTGAGGCTAACAGTCTGCAATCAAGGTGTCAGCAGGGCCACAGTCTCTGGAAACCATGTAGGGAGGACTACATCTTATGTCTTTCTGCTAACCTTGGAGTTTGTTAGTAATATTTGCTGTCTTTTTCCTTGCAGTTGGTTCACTCCAATCTTGCCTCTGTTGGCACATGGCTTCCTCTCTGTCTTCTCTTATGGGGATATAGTGATCATGAGTTATGGGCTTAGCTAATACCTGTATAGCTAACCCCCTCATCTTCACTGGCTATATGCATTTCCAAATATAATCTGAGGTCTTGGGAAGGAGGTGAATTTTGGGGGCACTGGTCCACCCAGGGTGTCCACAAGAGAGTCTTCCAGCTCTTCACTGATACACTCCTTACTGCAGCAGGGAGCTATATTAATGTGTTGCTTCTTAGAAAAAACAGACAAGCCAGATGCAGGAGAGAAAACAGGGAAATAGAAAATGCTTCACATACTGACATGTAGTACAATAGCCAGCTGTGGACATTTATAGATTTGAATGAGTTGCTGCTAAGTTAATTCAATTTCTCAGTATCACTACCACATTCCGAATGCACAATGGCCATGTGTGGCTGGGGATGGCACTATTGAACAGTGAGACTGAGTGGCTCTATCACTGCAGAAAGTTCATTGGGACAGTGTGGGCTTGAACATAGCATCTCAGGGCCCTGATAAGCGTCTCAGGAGGGCTGTCCTGGAAGTAGATAATGCTGCAGCAAGAGAAGGGCCTTGAAGAGCAGTGGAGGGGAAGTCTTGCCCAGTGTTATTGTACTATCATCTGGGCCACGTACCTCCCAGTGTGGCTCTGTGTCTTCAGTGATGAAATTTTTGCCTGGCATGCAGCAGGTACCTCCTAAGTGTTTGCCACACCTCTAAAGGGAAGGTGAATCCTCACACAGGACAGTGTTGTAGAGACTGCCATTGCCTCTGACAGGTAGGTTTCTCCTGGATATTTCTGGAAAATAGTACCTTACACGTTTCCCATTTTCACACTGTGTTCTTCAGCCACAGCCTGAGGGCTCCTGCTTCCCCTGCTGGCACCTCTAAGGCACCGTGTGTGCTCCACCCTGAGAATGGGTTGCTGAGAATGCACACAGCCACTTCTTTTCTCTCTCAGGGAAGCACAGGATGGCTTTTGTGTCCTTGTGCAAATCAACAGGTCTCCTACAGAAGGCCCACATTTCCAGAGCTCTTGGGTGGGCACTGGGGAATCTTCCTGTCACCTGTTCTCTCCCCTCAAGACTTGAAGAGCAATCGCAATTGGGACCCAAAGGCATGGGGGCCTTCTCTCACCCAGGCCTCCATGGACAGCTTGCTGCTGCTGGGCCTACTGCCTAGAGGGATGACCAGCTCTTCCCCAGGCTTGGATTTACCATGTTCCCTGTCCCACTCTGTGGTGAGAATGCAGTAAGAAGACTCTCCTCAGGGAAGCGAGTGCTTCCAGCAGCTGCCTATCATGACTCTCCAGCACACACTCACATGCGTTACACACCCTGACCTGCTGTCATCCATGTACAAAGCAGGTTTTTGGTGAAATCCCAAAGTGATTACCTTATTTACCTTTATGATTTGTCTCAGCTCAACTTTGATGGTGTTTTAGACAGAGAGGGGAGCAGACATTCCTGTTCTATACCATGGTACATGTATGGAATAGATAGAACCACTGAGAATGAAGTTCTCCCATCGCCTGTACATTGCTTTGTAAGGGAACCTTGGGTTGCACATACTAACTCTTTGGATCCAAGGGGTGGTTATTGATTGATTCAATAGAAACATTTGAAGGATGAGCAGCTCTAAGTATTTATCATATAACCTGTGAGGATTACAAAGGGCAACCAAAAACTTCTAGTGCTTTTCTTTTGGATTATAAAATGAACCCTCCAACTTAAACCCAAAGCAATGAAAGTTACCTCCATTGAAAGGAGACCCCACAGTCCCAGGTGAGGCAAGGCCTGGGATTGACTGCAGAGGTCACTAGGAGATGTTGGGTTAGATTTTGGGAAAGGATCTGGATCTTCACTGCTATGCTTGGCTGGTTCTACTTGCTTAGCAAAGTGTACCATGCCATGTATATAAAACAATGATTTTATTATAGGTTAGTAATGTTGTAATTAAAAGTTAGAATAAAATTAGAAGTACTCAAATTGTAATTCAGAATTTACTATAGCTTAAAGAATCACTAAAATGTTATTCAGAAGGAACATTTAAAAAGTTACAACTAGATGGCATGTTTAGAAATAAAATGTTACTTTGGGGAAGCCAGTGGATGGTAGAATGATTTGACCTCACAGAGGAGCATCCTCCTCAGGCCCTTTGCTACCACCATTTAAAAACAATATTTCTATTAGTAAATATTTAAGAGCTTTATAAGAATTTATTTTCAAAGAAGTACTGACCTTTTTGGCAGAAGGGTTTTTTTTTTCTCCAAATGCCTTCAGGGCATGATTGGCTGGCTTGAGTTGTGGGGATCGAACCACAGCAACCTGAGCCTGACTGCTTTGTTGAAGCAGCCACTTAAAGAACTGAGCTAAGGGGCAGCCCCCCCCCATTAATGACCTTTTTGGAAGATAACTGGAGAACAGGTTTAGCAAATCACTAGCAGCCGCCGCTGCTCATGGTAAGCCCAGAGAAAGTCTGTATTGATCAGATGGACATGAAGAAATATGTCATGCATTCCTCTGAAAATGAAGAATGGAAAGGGTTAGAGCTGAAGGCAGTCAAGTGGAGAGCAATATTTTTTTAATAAGTAAGAGGATAGTTTTGTAGGTTTGTGCTGTTCACAGAATCACACTACTATGTGACTGAGACCTTTTATTTCTCCCTCAGGAAAGGGACTCTTTGTGATCTCTTTTCATTTCTGGCAAGATGCTGAGCACCACTTACTAACTGAGAAAGTCCAAGACAACTGAGGATTTATCTTGCTAGAAGTTCAAATCCTGAGCCAGCACAAAAGAAGGACTGAAGGATGCAGGAACCTCCTCTTTGGCCCCTGTTTTCTATCTTCACACCACACAGAGATCTGTCAGAAAATCTGTGTGTGTAAATAACTGTGTTCCATGTTCTTTCTTTCAGGCTGAATGTGAATAAGGAACTGGGCCATGGTGCAGTTGTCAGGCACCCCGGGCTCTTTCTCTTTCCTGTCTTCTGCTGCTGCTCTGCATTCAAATGATCACACTTGGGCTAAGTCCAAAAGCACATTTGCAATCATTGCTGAGCTAGAATTTCTCTCCTTTCTCCTTGCCATCTTCAAAGTGAATACAGTTGTCTTCTCATTTTAGAGTTTTGCTTTGGATCAATGTGAAAGAAGAGCTACAGGACCAAAAGGGACAGCCATGGACAGGCCACAGCACTACCTAACCCATCAGGTGTTTCTAGTTTGTGCTTCTAGAGTTGATTTCTCTGGTACAAGTGTGAAGCATCTGGGGCAAGGAATCCCTTGGGGTCCTTCAGACTCTGCCTGTGGAGGCTGAGTGTGAGATCAAGCTGTTTAGCCTGCAGTTTAGCAGACTGGCTCCAATTTTAGGGGCTCAGTGAGGGTTTTACTCCTTCCAAATCTGTGTCCTGCCTTCATCTCATGTAAAAGGCCCTATGGGCTTCTGTCTAGTGCTCCTGCCAGCCTTATGGCCCTCACCACCACTTCCTCATAGTCTCCAGCTGAGAGCCAAGGAGAGCCCTTGATCCTCTGCACATCTATCGGGCTGGAGACTTGCTCTTCTGGGTTTCATGGCATCCTCCCTGATCCTGAAGCTTCTTTTGCTAAGTTCACATGACAATTTCCTCTGGCTGACTTCATCTAAGCATCACTTCCGCACACAATGTGGCTACTTCCTGAAAGCCAGCATTATGCTACCCACCCTTTGATTGTCAATAAGGCTGACTGTAGCCTTAGGATGTGCAGGTTTCCTCGTCTATTATGGCAAGCAAGGATCTGAGCATGGCCTTCAGAATGGCTGTGTGATCCTAAAATCAGTTTTATGGCCTTCATTCTGGCCTCACATTTTCTCCACCCTCATGTTGCTAAGTTTTTTTTTTAATTGCTTATTTATTTTCCTTTTCTTTTGAAGAGCTAAAACATTATCTTGGTCTTTTCCATGAGTTTTGGTTTGCACCACTAGTTCATAGGATCATGGGAGAAATTCCTTAAACTCACTGAATAATTTAGCTTTGTGTTTCTCCAAGTTTAATGTTGGGAACTTTAATGCATAGGAACCATGGGAAGAGTTCTTATTAAAACATACAGATTCCTGGCCTCCACCTTGATGGCTGTGTTAGAATGTGTCTTCAAGGGTCCAGAAATTTCTTTATCACCGTCATCCTAGTGCAGGCATATCCATGTTGCCTGCATGAAGCCCCTTACAGGGTGGCCCTTTGAAGCCAGTAATGCAGCTCAACAAGGTCATAAACTCTTCACATTGTCATGTGGGCATGGTGCCCACACATGGCCTGAGTGAGAAGACTGAAGACTGTGCTTCCTGCACCCCTCTATGGAGTCATTCAGAGAGACACCCTCGTGTGTCACACACAGCATTCGCTTGTGACTTGGTGAGCACAGTGCAGCGAGAGCACTTTGTAGCATTTCTACTCACTTTCATGTGTACCTGGGAAGAAAGGTGTTTAGTGTTAGTAAGGCATAAGCTTTCTTGTTTAATTAACAAGCTCAAGCTTACTGTGTTATTTTGCAAAAATAATTTCACACACTGAAATAGTTTCTTAGCAGTTGTGGTTAGAGGAAGTACACAGATGTTTCAGATGGTGTCTGCTCATGATAGTGTTATAATTGTGGATACAATATCACCATTACTAGAAATGTTATAATAATAGTTTAAAAAGAAGTTTGTATTTTGGGGGCTGGGTTTTTTTCAATTCTTTGTATGTTATAGGTAGAAGTCGTTTGTCTGAAGGATTGTGGGTTAAAATTTTTTCCCACTCTGTGGGTTTTCTTTTTTTTATGCTGTTACTGATTTTTTTTTGATATGCAAACTTTTTAATAAGATGAGATCCCAATTATTGATTCTTTAAAGTACTTCTCTTGCAGTTTTTTTTTCTTCATAAGCTGTCTGCCTAATCCAGTGTCTTTAAGATTTCTACATATTTTCTCTTCCAGTAGATTTAGTGACCCACAGATTGAAAGACCCAAAAAACCATGGACATCTGAGATGAATACACACTTCTCAGATGAAAAAATGCAAATGTAAATGAATATATGAAAACTGGTCAGCACCATTGGTCATTTGATAAATTGGTCAATTTGATAAATTAAAACAACATGTGATTCCATTTCATCACAGAAAGAATGCCCATCATCATGAAATCAGCCAATAACAAATGCTGGAGGGACTGTGGAGAAAAAGGAACCCAACTCCACTATTTGTGAGAGTGTAGACTGGTACAACCACTGTGAAAATCAGTGTGGTGGCTCCTCAGTGGCTAAGATTAGAGGTTCCCTTCAACCCAGTTATTTCTCTTCTGGGTATCTGCCTAGAAGAATTAAAAGCTTCTTACCACAGTGATGTATATGCGCCCATATTTATAGCAGCACAATTTGTCATGGCTAAATCTTGGCAGTAACCCAAACGCCCATCAACTGAAGAATGGATAAAGAATTTGTGGTATTTTTATATAATGTAGCACTACTCAGCTATAAAGAAGGAAGAACTTGAGGCTTTTATAAGTAAATGAATGTAACTAGAGACCATAATCATAAGTGAAATAGATCAAGCTTGAATGTATAAAAATCATATTGCCTTCCTAGTGTAAGAAACCAAAAATTTAAATCAGACCCCAAATCTACAGTAGATACTGTAAAAGACAAACTGCTCAAACAGAAAGAACAACTGGGATGGCTGAAAGGAGAAAAGAAGGAAGGGAAAATTATATATATA
>NW_004524604.1:7228088-7251519 GCF_000260255.1 Octodon degus | reverse complement strand
GTTCAAAAAGAAAGAACAACTGGGATGGGTAAAAGGAGAGGAAAAGAAAAATATATACACACAAAAGATAATAAAGTTGAACTACTGACTTATTTTAGTTCATTGAAAAAAGGTCTGTGCTCATATTGTTTGACCAATTATGCATACCTATATCTTGTAATCTGAGCAGCTAATTTTAAGATAACAATGCACAATATAATAACCATTGTTAATCTCCTATTATCTTGTTTTGAAATTCTGTATTATGGGTTTCTGTTTTTCTTTTTTTTTCTCTCTTTAAAATAGAAAGAAGTCTGTTATACATATATGTTAACAATGCTGTGTAATTTATATGCTGCCTAGACAGCTCTTCTTCTCTCAGTGTAGCCTAGATCAGATCGAAGGCTGGACACTGAGGAGATCCTGTCTGTCAGCCCTGTGGATCACAGCCTTGGGCAGGGAGTCTTGGGCCTGCCTCTCCCCGACGTCTACCACCTTGGGCTCCTGTGGTCATGTTCTCTGAGATCCCTATTCACTTTGGTTGACACATGAGGTTTAGAAAAGAGTGCAGGCTCTAGCCAGAGCTCTCATTCAGGAGGAAAATCTCCTCACTCTCCCATCTCCATTATTTTCTAACTCACTACAAAAGAGAATGTGGAGATGAAATACTTTTGTGCAAAACCTAAAGTTCAGGTCAAAAATGTTTAATTTACTGTAAAATATTGAATGTGCTATTTATGCATGCTATGTATTTCACATATACTGAAGGTACAATTTGTTATATTGAGTATATTTGATATATAGAATACTAAAAAAATCACTGTGTTGTTTACAGAATAGAACATACAAAGTAAATATTTCTAAATGTGGACATTATATTGTTTTCAATACTGGTGATTGAACCCAGTGTCTTCATTCTGAATGACATCCAAGTCCCTTTTCTATTTTTTGCTTTGAGAAAGGGTAATGCTAAATTGTCAAGGCTGGGCTTGAACTTGTGATCTCTCTCTTCCAAGACTGCTGGGATTACAGGTGTGCAACATCATGCTTAGCTAAAGTTTTTAAAATAATATTGGGCCTCTTGAAGTTCATTTGAGTTTGCCATCTCTTCTCTGACCTTTTATTTTACATTGTTTATTGCTACATTTTGGGTATACATGATGATTGCATTCATCACAGGGCATTTGCACCTGAGCATGACATGTCTTGATTCTTTTTTCCCCCCTATTTCCCTGCCTTCCCTTAAACTCCTCTTCCCCTCATTATCTACAAAAGCATGGTTTCCATTTTTCCTTGTTTTTCCTTCTCTCCCCTTCATAATTCCCCTTCCTATTAAACATTTTCTTCCCATTTACCCAAATATATTACCCAATTTGATCTTTATTTATGTTTTTGTTTTCTCACACCAGAGAACAACGTGATAATTGTACATATGTATCTGACTTATTTCACTTGAGAGTATGTTGTCAGGGTGCGAGTGTTTAAGTAGAAGTGTCTCAAGTGCTAAATATTTTTTAAATGTGACAAAGTATTGATGGGCTGAAGCAGTAGAGTAGGCCCTTATATGTCTGTTATATTGTACTCTGGATTCTTTGTGATGATGAAATAAATAATTTTATATACAATTTAGTGTACTATGTATCCTTTATGAGTTTTAAAGTCAACACTATTTTCAATATCATCCATGTTTTATAATGCAAGCCCAATTCTCTTACTTCTTTTTTTAATAGTATTCAGTTTCATAGATTATATCTTATTTTTTAATTGATGATAATTTAAGTGGTTATTTTTTAGCTACTTAAAACATTACTGAATTGTACTGACTTGCCATAGTTTCTTAGATTTTATGTAACACTTCTCTAAGTCTTGTGCATTAGTAATTTAAAATTTATAAGTTTAAAATAAAAGGCAAGTCAGAAACTTAGTTCTCTTTCCCATCTTGCAAGATGGCAGGTGAAAAAACTGAGTAGCCATACACTAAGGAGAAGAAACCTGAAGCCAAGAAGGCTTCTGTCAGTGGTACTGGTAAAAAGAGTAAGGTGAAGTAAAAAAAAGTCCAAGAACAGGCAGCCCTATTGCAGCCGAAATCCTGTCCTTGTTAGAGAAACTGGTAGATACTCCCGATCCGCTATGTATTCCAGAAAGGCTTTGTACAAGAGAAAGTACAAGCTGCTAAATCAAAGGTTGAGAAGAAAAAGAAGGAGAAAGTTCTTCCTGTGATCACAAAACTGGTTGGTGGGGACAAGAAAGGAGATAGCTGGGTGGTTAATCTTCAAAAAATGCCTAGATACTACCCTACTGAAGATGTACCCTGAAAGCTCTTGAGCCACTGCAAGAAACTCTTCAGTCAGCATGTGAGGAAACTTCAAGCTAGCATCACTCCCAGCACCATCTTGATCACTGGGAGTCACAGAGGCAAGAGAGTGGTCTTCCTGAAGCAGACAGCCAGTGGTTTGCTACTTGTGACTGGACCTCTTAGCCTTAATCGTGTTCCTCTATGAAGAGCACACCAAAAATTTGTCATTTCCACATCTACAAAAATTAATATCAGCAAAGTGAAAATCCCCAAACACCTCACTGATGCTTACTTCAAGAAAAAGAAACTACAGAAACCCAGACACCAGGAGGGTGAGATCTTTGACCCCCAGAAAGAGAGATACCAGATTTCAGAGTAGTACAAGGTGGATCAGAAAGCAGTGAACTCACAGATTTTAGCAAAAATCAAAGCTGCTCCTCAGCTCTGGGGCTACCTGTGATCATTTTTGCTATGACAGATAGAATTTATCCTCATGAATTAGTGTTATAAATTTCTTGCTAAGAACCTAATTATATAACTGATACATTTTAAAAAAATAAGGTGAAATACAAGGCAAGAATAATAAACATCTATTTTGATCATATTTAACTAAAAATTCACATTGTAACAGCCTATATTTGGATGGTTTCTTGGCTTCCTCTATTTTTCACTGTCCAAAAAATTCTTTCATGGCAGCACTTACTGGGTACCTATAATTTTTAAATTTTACTTTTTTCACTTAACATAATTGCATATAAGTATTTTATTTATGGTATATATTCATTCAACAAATGCTGTAGTAATGCTTCCTGTGGGTCAGAGTAACTCCTGGGAACAAAGACAGAAATCCCTGCCTTTGTGGACACAATCACTGTGACTATTTAAAGGCAATTAATATTACATGTTATTTATGTACCATGGTTTCTTTCTTCAGAGAATTGTGACTAGTTTAAGCTGTGTTTTACTTGTAGGAGGGAATTCATCTGTGACATCCACATCAGAGTTAAGAATGGAATAAAGTAATATGGCATTGGCAAGTCTGGCTTGTCCTCAGGCTAACCTAAGTGTGCCAGATCTCGGCTGCGACCCTCATCAGGGGGTCTTAGAATCCCTCTCTACTCATGCTTTATCTCAGCCAGTGTCCTGGACTAGTATCTGGTGAAGGACCTGGCCTTTGCAATGGGCTGGGGTACTGGGTCCTTGGCTGATGAGGTCCCTGGACTTTGCCAAGTTCATTGAGCTCCTGTGCTACACTTGGAAACATCCTTAAGGCAGTACCTGTTCTCTCTGGCAGGAAGAATCTTGAGTGGTAATGAGGACTGTTTCCTTTGTAAGCGACTATAGTCTATGCATCTGCATGATGTTGTGTGTGGCTTCCTGAGGCTGTCTGTCCACCTTAGGTCCTGTCTGTCTGTGTCTGCCTGCAGCTGTGACTTCTGTGACTCTCAGAGAAGGGCCCTGATTAACAGTAACACACACACACACACACACACACACACACACACACACACAGACAAAGCAAAAGCGCAAAAGGCTCAAAGGAAGGACTGAGATAAGAAATTATTGTTAGTAAGAAGAAATTCATTCATTTCATTATTTTACCTCATAGTATAACAAGTTACTTCTAAGATGTAAAAGTAAATCAATGGGGCATTCAGCTGCTGTCACTGAGTATAAATGCACAGAGCATTTGTTCACATGCTCAGGCCAGATGGTTTACCATGGCAGAAGCAGAAAGGAAAAGCTGATGATGAAAAGCAGTTCTCAGGTCACTTCTCCAGTAAAAATGAAGTGTCACCTATTGCTTCTTTTTACCTTCTTCTCCCATGTCTCGTTTCTTCTTCTCTTTGTTCTTCTATCCCAGAAAACCTGGCCATGGGAAAATGAACTCCTGCAGGTGCGACTGCCTGGATTTCTTCAGGTTGGAAGTTCAGTGCTATAAAGAGATGAATCAGAACTTGGAGCTGGCTGAGTAGAGGAGTGAATTCTGCTTGCCATAGACTCCTATGAAGTCACTGATTAATATAATTAAAAGCCTGAGTTAATTGCATTGCTTTCCATTAGCTTTCATTGTATACCTATCTTCCAAAGACCTGACCAGCCACCCCCACGGGGCTCTGGTCGCACATTTATTCAAGCGAGATGGCTTCTTTCAAAACCGAACCTTTCATCAATCTGCTATTAATTAGCTAAATGCCACATTGGATTATGCACTCCAGCCTGCCAGCTGGGTGGCAGCATCTGAGAGTGGAGCTGTGGTCCCCTTGGCTCATCCCCCAGCCCGGTCATTGGTATTCCAGGACAAGTCAGCTTACTGTAATTTGAAATTGGTCTGCCATCCCATTAGGAATGTGCCCGATCAATACCAAGTGAATTAGAGTTTCAGTGATCTGATTAACTCCCCATTATTTTCTACCCGGGCTGATTTAGAATGCATGATGAGACAATATTCCAGTTTCTTTGCTTTATCCCAGTTTAAGTGAAATATAGACATCTAAGGAAGCAGTGCCTGTGCATTTGATTTGGCTCGGCTGTAATAAAGTCAAACACCATGAGTATCTCCCTCATCACGACAGTCTTAAGTGACTGAGGGCTGCCTCCCAGGCACCCAGGAGAGCTGTGAGTGGCAGCGGAGGAGTAGGTGGTAGCTTTCTCTGCTCATCTCTCTCCTTTTTGGCTCTATCTTCTGAATAGACTCTTGCAAAGCTTTTAACGGGAAGGCTTCCTGATTCATCATATGATCAACAATAGCAGCTTCTGACTGAAGCTCGGGGTCATGTGGCTGGAAGGCAGATATAATTCTCCCCCCAGGTCCCTGACATAACAGCATCTCAGTGTCTCCCAATGACTGCAAACAAGCTCAGTAGCCAGCCGACCAAATGTGGCCCTTGGGGAGATGCTTGGTGCCCTGCGGAGAGAATTTGGCTTCCTGTGCTACAAAAATGTTTGCTGGCTGGGGAGGGGCTTCAGAGCTATCTGAAGTATGGATCCCTGAAGCCAAAAACTCAAATGAATGGACAGCAGAACACTGAAATAATTCAAGGAATGGTGCTGCATCCTTGATAAACACAGTTATATTGTTTTCTCAAATGCTTGAATTTGCCCAAACATTGCCTGGTATGCTTCCTTAAATATTGTGTTGTTATGTACTACTATGTGAAATTCAAAATGAGTTTATTAATTCCTCTGCTATTGCCCAAATACTTTTAAAAAGAACAGTTGAATATTTTTTAAATGTATCTGAGCCATTATAATATGGAACTTTCTTTAAACTAAAGATCTTAAAAAGATGAAGCAGGGCTTATACATAATCAGAAATAATGACTCATTAGCATAGTCTACACTAAGTGTCATCCCATCTGGCTGTCATAACTATATAAAGATTCAGAGTATTCTGTGTCCATGGATGAAAATATTTGTCTAGCGATGGCATATGAACTGTTAGATAGTACAATGGTGGGACATTGACAAATATCGGTCAGCTTCCAGTCTCATGTTCTTTATTGTTATTCTTCAATTTTAATCATTACTCAGCTGAACACTTCTGACTATCTCCTTTGTTGTATCTCTCCTTTATAGTTCATGCAATTTAAGTAGAGCAAAGTTATAATGGTGATTTGCAAAGGCAAGCTTATCAAAGCAAAAGTTTGTTCATGCTGGGTTGCAGGTAGGTAAACTCATTTTCTTACTAAGCCAGAGCTTTTTATTTCAGTTCCTGGGGGTAGCCTCTTTAAGATGGTCTTATGGTCCATCTTATTTAAACAAATATAGTAATAGATAAATTTGGAGAGTGTTACGACTGGTGTCTAGATGTTCCTCCAAAGTCTTATGCAGTTATAGGTGGGCTTTTCACTAAATGCAGTTAGAGGTATTTTGATTTAGTGTGTGAGATGCTGGGATGGATTCAAAGAACAAGAGTAGGATGAAGGGTGTGAGTGCTACCAGCCCTGGTAGCTGAAGAAATTAAAGGCAAGCAAAGAAGGCTGCTGTTGTCATAGCCTGTCATTTGCTGCTTGCTGCTTGTAGGGTTTACTGCCTCCTGCCTACCATGAACTGTTTCTCCTGTACAATTCTCTGCTGTGCCACCCTGTCTGGGAGCAAGTCAGTTATGGACAAAAACCTCTACAAACTGTGAGCTAAATAAACCTTTCCTCCTTTAACTTTGTGTGTCAAGAGTTTTGTCTCAGCAATGAGGAAAAGTAACTAAGACTGAGGTTAATAAATGTCTGAACTTGTTGGCATTCTCTTCTTTTCCCACATACATTCACACAACCTGATAGCATGTTTCATGTCAATCTCTTCTTTGAAATGACCTGCTTAAAAACCTGCAGCAGAAGTGAAAAAGAAGGCTCAGGACAAATGAGTTGTGTCAGATATTTTTTTATGCATACAATTTAGACGAGAAATTGCTGGGATATTGCCAATCCTCTGAAACATCTCAAATTTTTCACTTGGGAAAAATTAAAGTTGCATAAAGAAATGATTCCAACTATAGAGGAATGATTGGTTATTAATGCAAAGCTGGCTCAGGACCTCTGGTAGAGGACCTGCAGCAGGCCTTGGAGGGTTGTTTTTGGGTACACCATTGGTGGGCAAGTGCTTAGATGCCAGTGGGGCTGAGGGACACAGGGAAGGTGTGGTCCAGAATAAAATGTGCTGCCACCTAAGGAAAGAAACAAAAACTTCAATGTACAACACGCGTATAGTCATTTGTTAGAACTCAGACCTAAAGCCATCCCCATGGGTACAATGACACTCTAAGGTCATTGTGCATAGTCCTGATGCCTGGTCACATGGCCCCTGGACTCCTTCCTGCCTGCCAAAACCTATAGCCTAGTGACCTTCAGAAGGGAAATTTTCTTCAAAAACTCCCTGCTCTGGCTGAGGCCTGGTTTAAATTAGAATTTATCAGTCATATATTTCTTACATAATTCAAATACTTATGGAAAGGTTGACCACCTAAAAACAATTGAAAGAAAGTTTGAAATTGTAAAGTAACTTAGGAATAAAATGTTGATAATTGTCATAAATACTCTAGTTCAACCTAGGCTTAACTTTTGTGTTGCACAAAAAGACATCTAAAGTTGCCCTCAATGCTGGTGCCTTTGGGGTGCTGCCTGCCTTCTCTTTTGAAGTTGTAACTTTCTCCATTTCTACTTTCCAATCAACTCCCCCTGTGTTTCTGCATAGCTGCCAGTGAGGACATGTGTCTTGACTGAGTTCTTTCTTCAAGGGCACAAAGAACTGAGAACCAAGGACCTGAGGGGCTGGCTTCTTGCTTCAGACCTGGTTTCCCAGTGACGGTCTGGTCTTCACAACATTCATCTGTTCCTATTCCCTGAGTGCAGAAATTTGTATTCTACAGTAGATGAGTCCTTTTACATTAGATGCTGAGTTCTTTGTTACACTTCAGCTCAATTATAGTTTTCAAATCTACTACACGACGCTCTTCCGATCTTTATTTTATTTTATTTTATTTTGGTACAGGGGATCAAGCTCAGGACCTTGTGCTTGCCAAGTAGACGCTTACACCACTGAGCTACCTCCCCAGCACATGTGATTATTTTAATGACATGTAAAATGTAACACTTCCCCCACATGAATTATTTTTCCTACAGTACCAGGGATTAAACCACTGGGGCCTTTGCACTGAGCTATGACCACAACCTTTTAAGATCCCTTTTTTGTTATAGACTTTCTGTCCAATTTTTGAAACATCTTTTTGGATAGAATTTTGTCTAATATAAAGCTATTTTCTTAGCTTGGTGTTCTCTGTTACTAATAGAATACAGTATACAGCAGCACTGACACCCATCCTGCTTTCAGTCTTTTTTTAAAAAAAATCTTTTATTTATTTATGTATTTGGTACAGGATCTCACTACACAATTCAGACTCACAGTGATCCTCTTGTCTTAGCCTCCCCAGGGCTGGTGCCATCATGCCTGGTTGCGGTGGCTGGCCTAGTACACATGGGGTTCTGAGGATGGCTTGACATCTGGTACCAGAGATGAAACCCAGGTCCTTGTGCTTGTCAGGCAGGCATTTGAACTGCAGAGCTATCTCCCCAGCCCCAGTCTTTTGTTTTATAATGACAAGCACTTTCTTTTTTGATTAGTACTTGCTCACAATGCATATTGAATAATCACTTGTGGGGAGTTGATACACAGATATACCCTCTCTTAGTCCTTTTTATTTCCCCTTTACTTTCATCTCTGAAGCTGGGCTCAGCATTAACTCACTGAAGGTCCTGGTTTGTAGGACACCCCAGCTTTGACCCTCTGTGTTGGTACTGTGCTGCATCCTTCCACATGGAGATCGACTTGCTTCTCACACTCTACTGCCAAGCCTACTCTGTGCCTGTGCAGAGAGGCTGCCTTGCAGACAGCATCTTTCCCCTCCCCAGCACTGGGGCTTCTGGCGAAGTGCAGCCAGTGGGGTATTGGCTGGAGACAGGAGGGGAGGGTGAGAGCCTGACTGTATTCTTCCCTGACTCTTCCTGCTGGTTTTCTATGGGTTGATCCTTTCCTAATTCAAATCCATGGCTCCCATGGGGGGTGCTTTATGTGTCTCCTGATTATTACACATTTTGTAGACTGAGATAAAATGGGCAGTTACCTTAAATATAAGCTATTATATTAATATCAATTCATGCACATTAAAATTGCTGCTATGGATTTGCTGACTTGTACATAGGAGAAGCATAAAAATACACATAAAAATTTATCATCTTTGGATTACTGTGTTTGATGACACCATATTGCTATATTTTACTGAAAGTTTGAGTGTTGCTTGAAGCTTGGCATATAACCCAAATGTCAAAATTAAGTTATTAACTGGATGGAAAAAATACTCATACATTGCACTTACATGTAGCTTCTCATTATTAATGTTTATGACAAATAGGGGCCAATCAATAACACAGTTGTGTATTCAGAAATGAGTTTTTACTGTTGCTTGGTTCATTCTGGTTCAGAGGTCTGGTAATAGTAAGCCCACAAAACTGATGACAAGCTTTAGGTAAATAGACAAGATGTGAGCGGATGTGTCCCTCGGCAGCCATGTCTCTTCATCTGCTTGCTTCCCATGGATGGTGACCCTCTATGGGAAGTTTGCATTTTGTCTCTGTTTCTCATGTGGGAACTGACAACTGGTAGACATTCAAAAAAGTGCTTGTAGAATGGACAAATGATGACCAATATTGCAAAACTATCCAGGGGATCATTCATATTGATTCTTAGACCAACTACAATAAGTGTCAGCAGTGTGTGTGTGCGTGCGTGCGTGCATGCGTGCGTGTATGCGTGTGTGTGTGTGTGTGTGTGTGTGTGTGTGTGTGTGTGTATGTGATGCCAGACCTTTTCAATCTATTCTTTTCAATTGAAAAAGACAGCCATAGTTTGAAACTTATGCCAGTGTTTTCTGGAAGCTAGAAAAGAATCTGTAATGACCAAATGCTTACATCCCACCATGTCCAAGGAGAACAAAGCCTGTTGCTCTGAATTTAGCACTTCCAGCTCTTTTTGGTCCAAGCATACTAAAATTTGGAAGTCTAGAATGTATTTCTGACAGTTTCACCCCAAAGACAGCCAGAATCAGCTGGCAGGCGCTCACCGTGATTTGATCAGGTAACGCTTAAGAGGACTTAAGGCCACTTCCAAGGGTGCTGAGGCAGGCAGAATCCTTAGAACCTGGACTCCTACCCCACCACCTACAAACCCCTGGGCAAAGACAAAAGCTCCAATAGCTGCTGTGTGGACTAAAAGGAGGTGTGATCATGGGTCAGCCTAGAAAGTTAAACACTATCCTTATGGGGTTTGGCACATAGAAGATGTTCCTTTAAAACAAGAGAGTGTATGAATGGTCTTTGAGTTGGAATGCAGTTTGAATTTATCCTAGGCCAGTGGAAGTTTGCAGAACTCCCATCCCTTCTGCTTGTACCTTGGGTGTTGGGCAGAGTGTTGGGTTTGTCTTGAGTCATTAAAAGAGGTCCTGTTCCTTCCTGAGATGGTGAGCTGGTCACCAGTTCCTGGAAGGGTGGTGGGCAGCCTGGAGAGGTCAAAGGTGACAGGTTGGTTGTGTGCAATGGGGCTGCCCACAGTCATAGCCAAGAGAATCTACTTGGAAATGAAGGAAATGAAACCAGAAAGAGGAAAGCCAATGTGGGAAACAAGAGACTGTACTGTTTTCATGTTTTGTTTTTAAGGGATCTCAGTTTCATGTGGCAAACAACAGGAAATGGACAACTGTAGACAGAGGCCAAGTTAGTGTTGAAGAATATTTATTCTTATTTTTAAAAACTGACACAAAATTGTACAGGGTTAAGAAGAGACATGGCTTGAATAACACAAGTGATGTTGGCGGCATCTTGTCTAAACTCTCCTTGGGCCCTCCAGCCTGGGGCTCACTGAAACTTTCACCTCCGTGGCACACACACTTCCACAGTACTTGGTACTCCGCATGCCCCATAAGCTTCACTGGTTACTGTGGAATCTAAAGCCAAACTGGGATGTTGCAACCCCCACCCTCCCAAGCACTTAGCAAGTGCTGATTTGGTTTTAATGATAAGTGATGTACAGTACAAGTCTCCCACTCGGCTGGCTCTGGAGACAGATTGAGATAGCTATGGGAGAGGCAAGAACATTTGGTGGTGAAAGGTGAAATGAAACTTCTTAAATTTAGATTTTTCTCTTTGGAATAACTCATTTAATTCTAAAATTTAAAAGGAAACCACAAATAGTTCTTCCCTCACATTATAATTAATGTCATTTTGACTTTAAAAAATCAAAGAAACTAGTATAAAGAGTATAAAGAATTCTATCCATCTGTCCTCAACTCCTGGTAATTATTCTTTGGTGACTAAACTTTTATTTTGTGACACTTTTTAATACATAGAGAGCTATTTTAAGTTTCATTCCATAGTGGATAGAACAAGACATGAAACTGATGTGCTACAGACAAGGGAGAGTGGGTGGGCTGAAGGGCAGAGCCATTTATGGAGTAACCAGTGGGGTAGTGAAGGATCTGTTGGTCTATGCTAAAGGAATCTACAAAACAGAGACACCATGTGATTGTGGCCATTTATGCCTCCACTAGAGAGGAGCAGAGGAGACAGAGAGTTTCAGGGAAGAGTTTTTCCAGAGAGGAAAATAAAATAGAACCAAAGGCGGACTGTCCTGCCTCTGCAAGTGGAGGCCTTCATAGAGAGCAAATTGGTCAAGCAATGGCCATGACTCATCCACATGGCTGACACTGACAAAGGATCTACAAACTGCAGTACAGGGTTTCTGGGTAAATCCTGAGGGGATTTGACTGATCTTATCAGATACAAAAGTTACATTTTTGTTAAATAGGTCCTGTTGTATCTTGGTCTTACCCATCCAGCAGAAAAGTATAAACATGAAGTATAAAAAGTAAAGCTATATTAATATGCTGAGCCATAAAAGGCTCAAGTCAACAACTTCTGACATTGCCAGTCCTATGGAAAACCCACTACTATTATGGACTACTGGACTATGTTGGAATATTTTGCTGAATTCAAGCACCTACAATATTTAAATGACAATGGAATACCCATCTTTGACAAAGCTAAACAAAAAGGGGGGCACAAATGAATGATCATTTTGTATCTGTATATTCAAAATAGTTAGGATAGATATACAGCTACCCTTTATTAATTCATGGAGAAGAAAGATTTGTACTAATAGTGTTTGTGGACAGTATATCATGCCTGCACCTTATACTATGAATGACTACCACAAAGACAACAATATGCAATGTATTAATTATTGAAACTGTCCTACTAATCAGTTTTGAAACTGTCTCATTGCCCTGTTTTCTACTAAATACTTGAGTTAGTAGAGATATATGCCCTACTTTTTCCTAGGACTTTCAGGATCTTAAAAGTTTTCTAGCATACCTGAGGATAATAAGAGATTCATTTTATAGGAGAATTAATAAATTGTGCCTTCACAACGACACTGTGGGCTTACTTTATTCTTTGCTTCATTTAATTCCTACAATTTCTGAAAGCTAGGGCAAAGTTTGCTTGACTTACTTATGAGGGTATATTTGAGACTGAGTGTTATGGAGGTTTTATTGTATTTCCTTCTCAATTATATAGAGCAGGAAAACCAACACTCTCAAAAGTCAGCTAGATTTTAAACACCATGGGGGGAAAAAAAATCTTTGCTCAGTTTTATACAAACCGCAATTTATTTATAGCTAATAGCTGTTTCAGAAAAATCTTTATAGGATTCTGTTAATTAAAACTCACTGTCACATGTGGGCTAGACTATCAGAAATTACTGAGATTTTCTCTCACTTGTGCTTTGATAGCCATATTTGTGCCATCGATAAGTATCACATGTTTGCAAGGTGAGCATCAGCCTCGCGCTATGCAGCAGTGTGTGTCTTCTACTCACCTGAAACATCTGTCAACAGCTGCTTGCAAGAGACATTGAAATAAGTATGCTTGGCTTCCTTTTCCAAAATCCTATTTCTGGGAATTTGGTTTCCTCAGTGCTATGTGTCTTGGATCTTTAGGAGCTCAAAATGGATGATTTAAAATTTTTCAAACTCCTGTACGTATTATGCATCTACTTTTTTAAGGGGCTAAATGCAGCAAGATTTGACCTAAATTCACTACTGCAAAGAAACATCAGCAGTTCGCAGCTTGCACAGTCTATGTGATGATGTCTAAGTCAGTGGGAAATGACACCGTGATCCATTGACATTGTAACACATGCAGCTGCATCCTGGGATGTGGTTTCCTCTTGTGGGATAAAGGTTATTGCAGGTAGATGCACTAATGAAGCAAGAGCAGCTGAGCTAATTAATAAAGACAGTGTTTTGTTCATTTATTTTAAGTCAGATTACTCATGAAGATTTGTTATATTCTTTTGGTCAGTGAGTGTTTGCTAAAATTTCTACGTGTCAGAAGCTGGAAGTTTTTTCTTTAAATTTATGAGTACATGGGGGCCGGCCAAATAACTCAGCAGATTAAAGCACCTATAAGCATGCACAGGGGCTGGGGGATTAGATCCCTGGGACTGCCAAGCCGGCCCCACCCTTGGGGTGCGCTGAGACAGCAACTGAGACTGGGTGTGGTGCTGCATGCCTGTAATCCCAGCTCTTGGGAGGCTGTAAACAGGTGGATCACCTAAACACCTCATTAGCCCTTCCCTAAAATACAGAAAAAAAGATCAGTATATGCTTGCAGGACATAATGATTATACCCACTGTAGGGAAGTGGCACATGCAGACAACACATTTCAGTTTTCCCCCTTGTTGTAACCACTTTTATTGTGCTAGTATTAGATTTATCAATAATAGAAGACAGTAAAGTGTTATTGTATATACAGATTGAAAATCAGACTAATCGACCAAAAGTCATATAAAACATGAAAGACAATTGTACTAAATCAAGGTACACTCTTTATAAGGTACACTTTTAGATACGTTGGATTATCATACTATTTTTCTTTTTTCCCTATTATCTGTCTTTCTATTTTTATTTTTTATGCTTTTGGTACAGGGTCTCACTATGCAGCTTGGATTCATAGTGGTCTCGCTCTTGTCAGCCTCCCTAGCACTGCGATTACAGGCGTGCGCCACCCTGCCTAGTTTCAATTGCCATCTCAGCGTACCCTGGGGGCGGGGCTGGCGCAGCATGCGGCTCCTGCAATTGAATCCCGGTCCCTGTGCTTGCCTAAGCCAGCCCTTCGTCCACTGAGCTATCTCTCCAGCCCTTTATCTTTTTATTTTGCACTTTATTTATACATTAAGCTTTTCATGTAAGAGAAAATGTGATATGTAATCTTTTGCATCTGATTTGCTTCACATAACATTATGTCTCAAGGTACATCTATTTTCCTACAAATAACTCATTTGTCCTTTATGGCAGAGTAGTGCTCCATTCTGTATAATGACCACATTTTCTTTATTCATTCATCTGTTGGTGGATATATAGGTTGTTTCCAAGATTTAGCTATTATGAATTGTTCTGTATACAAATGGGCATTTATACATTACTACTATATGGTGTCTTCAACTCTTTTAGAAAGATACCTAGATGGGGAATAACTGGGTCAAATGGAATTTCTATTTTTAGTTTTGAGGCGTCTCCATGCTGATTACCATAGTGGTTGTATCAGTTACACTCTCATCCACAATGAATGATGGTATCTTTCTCCCCATAGCCTTTCAGCATTTATTACTGCTTCATTTCTTGATGGTGGTTATTCATTCTGGAGTAAAATGGAGTCTTAATGTTGGTGTAATTTGCACTTCTTGAACTGCCAGGAGTGATAAGTATTTTCTTATGTGTTTTTTGGCTGTTTGTACTTCATTTGAGAAGTGTGTATGCATTTCAGATGTCGAATTCTTGATTGGGCATTTAAGTTGGAGGGGTCTGTTTTTTTCAGTTCTTTATATATTCTAGAGGTTAGTTCTTTGTCTGAGGAGTAGTTGGCAAAATGTTTTCCCATTCTATATGTTGTTTTTTCACTCTGTTTGTTGGTAGTTTCCTTTGGTGTGCAGACACTTTTTAATTTGATGTGATTTCATTTTTGATTCTTTTATTTTTATATTTTACATCAACTTTTAATGCAATATATTCATGTAGTCCCAAAATTACAAACTTCACATACATATCATAAATATATAAAAGATTTAAGCATGTAAAGCATGTAATTTTAAAGGAATTAAAGATTTTAAATGCAATTAAGAAGTTAACATTAGCAATGTTAAATCATACAATTTTTCTGATACATATATAAAATACCAGGTGTTACATGAAGGCATTTACATACATATCATTAGCTCACTTCCTAATATTTTTCTCTACACAATCACAGAAATATAGTAATAAAATTTTGGGATTATTTCTATTAAATATAAAAATAATTAAGGGTACATAATGTCACCATCCCAAGTCAATGTTGTATGAGAAAGACTAGCCAAGGCAATACACATGCACAAACATACACAAATACATGCACACATGCACACACACACATACAAACATAAGGTTTGAAATAACGTTTTAATAAAATGTCTCCCTTTGATTTTGACCTATTAAATTTAAAGTAAATCTTAAAAATACATCTTATAAAATCTTTTGCTATATATTTTTTATTAATTTTACTGAGAAATAGCAATAAGACAGTTTCAAAACTAATTAGTAGGACAGTTTCAATTATTAATATTTTTATGTAACTATCAAATGTTCTTCCTTATTTTTTAGAGTAGAATAAAGCAAACAAAAGAGGGAAATCATACAATAATTTTTACAATAAAATAGTCATTAAATACTACATATTTTAGACCTATGGTTCATAATTTTATTTTCCTGTTAGCCTTAGACACAGTATTGTTCTTCTAAGTGAACTTTTTAAAAATTAATTTTATTGAGAAACAAATAGCAATGAGATAGTTTCAAAACAGATTAATAGGACAATTTCAATAATTAATAGATTGCATATTGTTGTCTTCATAGTGGTTATTCATAGTACAAGATGCAGATAGGATATCCTGTCCAAACACAATTAGTACAAATCTTTCTTCTCATTGAATTAAGAGAAAGTATCCGTATATCTGTCTTAACTATTTGTATATACAGATGAAGAATGATCCTTCATTTGTATCCCCTTTTTTGTTTAGTTTTGTCAGAGATGGGTACTCCATTGCCATTTAAATATTACAAGTGCATAAATTCAGCAAAATATTCCAATATAGTCCAGTAGTACATAATAGTAGTGGGCAATGTCAGAAGTTACTGACTTGAGCATTTATAGCTCAGCTTACTAATATGGCTTTACTTTTTATACCTTGTTTTTATACTTTTCTGCTGGATGGTTAAGACCAAGATAAAGCAAGACCTATTTAACAAAAATTTAACTTTTGCATCTTATAAGGTCAGTCAAATCCCCTCAGGATTTATCCTGAGACTCTGTACCACAGTTTGTAGATTCTTTGTCAGTGTCAGCCATGTGGATGAGTCATGGCCATTGCCTGACTGATTTTCTCTCTGTGAAAACCTGAGAGAATGTTTTTTCTCCATGTGACATTCCTTAGGCACACTCTACATTGTTGATCACTTTCCTCTGTGGCCCCATAATCTCCTTGATTAGAAAATTTGGGACACCACTGAGTTACAGGATGTTGTAGTACAGATTCCCTTATATCCTGAGTCCTCACTGACCTTGAATGGCTAAGATCAAAATGTTGACTGTCCTTGCAGCCCTTCTTTTTCTCTAATTTTTGATCTGCAAACTTAAGTTGTCAATCCTCCAGAAGAGAAGAGTAGTGATATTATTACCCTGTAACATAGGCAGTTGATTTTAAACTCAGCATCTGTCTGAATATCAAACATCTTAGACATAACATGGAACAGGTATTTTCCATCAAGTATTGTTATGTTAAACCTTAAAACCAAACAGAATGTGAAGGGGAAAAAAAGGAAAAAAAATTAAAAATAAGAATAAATAATTACATATTTTTACACAAAAATTTAGAACTCTAACCCTATACAGCATTATAACAGGACAGCCCTAAGACATTTTTCCTTGTCTCTTGTTTTCATTTATTACCCTTTTTTTTCTTAAAAAAAACACATTTACTTGAGAGACAGTATGGCAGCAATTGGTATGATACAACAAGCAGTATGTATTTAGAAGATCAGAATGACAGGCACTCCAAGCATGACTCTAGTATTACACATTGCTATCTTCAGTGCAGTTGCTTAGTTCACAGATATCAGTATATATCGTTAGTCAGGATGAGAGTCCTACCAAGTAACTGCTAGTTTCAAAAACCTGCTGAAGATAATCAGGATCATTTCCTTCACCATCTTGTGCTTATAAATGTAAAGCTTTGTCCCTGTCATGTTCCCTAACTTTTCTCCTTGACCTCCCTTTATTGTTTAATCTTTAACTTCTTGCTTTCCTTTTAATTGTGTTATACCTTTCTTTTTGTTTCTTCTTTTGAGTTTTTAGAATAGAGAGACTATATGATATTCACACATATGGGTCTGGTTTATTTCACTTTTGAATATATCTTCAAGTGGTATCCACTTAAATATAAAGGCTTCGAGTTTATCATTCTTTATAGCTGAGTAATACTCCATTATATAAAAATACCTATCCTAACTATTTTGAATATGTAGGTACAAAATGGTTGTTCATTTGTATCCCCCTTTTTTGTTTAGTTTTGTCATAGAAGGGTATTCCATTGGTATTTAAAGATTGTAAGTGTGTGAATTCAGCAAAATATTCCAAAATAGTCCACTAGTCTATAATAGTAGTGGGTTTTTTTCATAAGACTGGCAATGTCAGAAGTTGTTGACTTGAGCCTTTTACAGCTCAGCATATTAATATGGCTTTACTTTTTATACTTCATGTTTATACTTTTTTGTTGGATGGTTAAGACTAAGATAATGAAGAACTATATAAAAAGAAATGCAACTTTTGTATCTGATAAGGTCAGTCAAATTCCCTCAGGATTTATCCTGAGACCCTTTCCCGCAGTTTGCAGATCCTTTATTAGTGTCAGCTATGTGGATGAGTCATGGCCATTGCTTGAACAGTTTGCTCTCTTTGAAAGTCTGAGAGAATATTTTCTCTCCATGTGATAAACCTTTGACCACTTTAGATCATTGATCACTTTAGTCTGTGGCCCCATAATCTCCTTGATCAGAAAATTTGAGACACAACCGAGTTACATGATGTTACTGTACATGTTCTCCTATGTTCTGAGTGTTCACTATCAAGTCAGGAATTATAATGCCACCTGCCTTGTCTTTGTTGCCCAGGATTGCCTTTGCTATTCTAGGTCTTTTCTTCTTCCAAATAATTTTTAGGAACAATTTCTCTAGGCCTATGAGGTATGTTGGTGGTATTTTGATAGGGATTACATTAAATCTGTACAAGAATTTTGGGAGTATGACCATTTTCACAATGTTGGTTCTTCCTATCTAGGAGCAGGGAATATCGTTCCACTTTCTGGAATACTCTATGATCTCTTCTTCCTGCTGCAGCCCTTGGACATGAACCTGTTGTGCACCTTTGGCAAGATGTTATGCTCCTGGACTAGCTGGAGGGATTTTGTCCCTAGCCTCTCTGTAGGGACTTCATCTGCAGAGTTTCACACCAGGCCTGTATGCCAGGACTGGGCTGGTTCTGAGGGGGGTCTAAAAAGCAGAACAGAAGGACTCACTCAGAAGTGGGCCTGGGCTGGGTCGGGAAGGATCCAGCAGGGAAAAGGAGCTCGGGCCTTCCACACACTGACAAGACCTGGGCTTGGGCTGTGTTTGGAGGGGTCCTGAAAGCACAGCAGAAGGTCTCACTCACATGCCGGGCTTGGGTTGGGTCTGGAGAGGTCCAGCAGGTGCAGGGGACATGGAAGCTGTCCCACACACTTGACAGCCATTGGCTTGGGCTGCATCTGGAGAGGTCCCTTCTAGTGACTTTTAGTATATAGCTCTTGTGTTGGATTTTTGGGATCTTGATTATTATATGTCTGGGTTCGTTTTTAGTTGGGTTGAAGTTATTTTGAGTTCTATATGTTTTGGTTATGTGAATGTCAGATTGTTTTCCCATATTTGGGAAATTTTCTGCTGTTACTTCTGCCCATATTATTTCTATATCATTTGTATTGACTCCTTCTTTCCCTTTGATGCCTATTAGTCTTACGTTGTTCATCTTTGCATCGTCTTACAGATGTTGAATTATTTTTTCCTGCATCCTAGTTGTTTTTAAAAGATCTTTTTTTACCTTTTCACTAGCTGCTACAGTGTCTTCATCATCTGAAACTATATCTTCACTTTCTCTTTTTTTTTTTTGCGGAGCTGGGGATTGAACTCAGGCCCTTGTGCTTGCCAGGCAAGTGCTTATTCAACTGAGCTATCTGCCCTGTCCCACTATCTTCACTTTCATTCAAACACTTTTGCCAACTTGTGTTTGAGATTTTAATTTTCTGTATGTCTCTTTGAATCTGCTTCATGCATTTGATTTCTTTCCTATATTGCTCATTTGAGGATTCCATAATTTTTCTATTGTCCTCAATTTTTTTTTATCAGTGTCTGCTTCAAAAGTACTTACTAATTCTTTCATTATTGTTATCATTTCTTTTTTACTTCAGTGATTATTTCTGGTCTGATATCCTCTATAGCTTTCTGCACTTGCTTTTTTACTTCAGACTATTATTTCAGAGATTTCAGGAGTGTGGCTTCCAATTTCTTCACTGCTAGTGTGTCCTGCATTTGTTCTGTGTGCCCTCAGGGCTTGCAAATACATTTTGCTCCTTGTTTTTGTCATTTTTTATAGCACTGTCTTCTCACCTTCTCGCCTTGCATAGTAGTTATCTTAGCTCCTACCGATATTATTACCCAAGGGAGAGAATGTTGTTAAGGTAGTTGCAGTTTTGTATTTATAGTACTACAATTAGTATCACTAATAATGGGTAGTGAGATTTAGTGTTTGACAAACTTTGGCAATTAATGGGTTTGTATTTTAGACCCTAAGGGCCAGCATCAAGACTATATAGCTAAGCAAACGTAAAGTTTGGAATTTGTATTTAAATTTGTTTCCCTGAGATCTAGCTGATCACCTCCTGTTGATGTACCCAGAGACTTCCAAGCAAACTTTTACTGAGGTTGCCTGTTGCCCCATCTCTTGATCAAGAAAGAGAGAGAAAGGATGCTGTCATAGATCTGGGTCTAGCAGTATGTCTCAGTTTACCAGGTCTGGATGTACGAAGTTTGACCTTGTGCAGCTGGGCCTGGCTTGGGTCTGGTTGCTGTGCTTGGCTTTTTCCTATTGAAGCCCAGGGAGGTTACCCCACTGTACCCCACTGGTGAGTTGTTCTGCTCCTGTATTAGCTGGATGGATCTCACTCCTAGCTGCTCTGCCAGGAGTTCCTCTGCAGGGAAGTTTTGACAGGGCACAGGGCCTGTCATTTTTTATAGCACTGTCTTCTGTCTTTTGATGTTGAGACTAGGTATAGTAGTTACCTTAGCTCCTACCACCTCCTCTGTTGACTGGAGTCAGTCCGTGGGCTGGGGTAGGGAGACTGTAGGATACGGGTAACCCAAGTTATTTAGCAGGGTTTGGGGTTTGTGTTTTCTCAGTATGGCAATAATCCTCTAGTTCTTCATAGGTAAGATGCATTTTATTTATTTATTGATTGATTGATTGTAGAGTGTCTTTACACAGCTTGAAGGTGATCTTCCTGTCTCTGCCTCTCCAGTGCTGGGATTACAGACATGTACCACCATGCCCAGTTTAGGTGGCTGACTCTGCTTGGGACCCGCATGGTATGTAGCACCAGGGAGTGAACCCAATTTCTTGCACTTGCCAGACAGGCACTTAGACCTCCTGCCTATCTCACCGGCCCTAGGATGCCTTTCTGAGTCCTTGTGGGCTCATTAGTAGTGAGAGCTATTTGTGAAGGCACGTTGTCCCTTCTGTATTATTGTTCATCAAGTTGGAAGATTTATTGAAATTCATTATTTTCTCTGGAGCTATGAGATTTTCTGACCAGAGGATTTTTTTAAAATATGCTTAAATTGTTCATGTCTCTCAGCAACAAGAGGGACTGTGGAAATATTATGTACTGCAAACATGCACCAAAACAAAACAAAACAAACAAAAATCCAAAAAAACTGAAGGGACAGGCAGCAAGAGGCAGGTGCAGGGGGAAGGGAGGGAGAGAAAAGAGAATGAGGAAAAGAATTAAGTTGTCTTTTATGCATGGGTCAACTCTCCATAAGGAATGCAAACATTGCGTTCTGCAAACATATACTACTAAAATGATTTGAGTAAAAAAGAAAAACATAAAAGGGACTATAATTGAGATGAAGACTTCCTTATTCTTTGGAAGGGATGAGATAGGACTGGTTAAATGAAAAGAAAGTAACAACAAAAAAATTAACAAAACTGTTTGATATCATCAGTAAAATAATTAAAATTTGGAAATATTGATAAAGAAATGATATTGCTAATTTATTTTTATTTTTTCATAATTTTATTGGTTGATACTGCCAATTTAATCCTCACATATGGCATGTCTACTTTGCATAGACTTGAAAGCACTAATTCCTTCTTTTCTCTCCTTGATTCCTTCGATCCTTTAGTACTCATGGGATGTTTCCCAAGCTTGTTGGCAGGCACATTTCTGTAGCCTTTAGTGGAAAGACATGATTTATACACTTACAGAATCTGGGCATGTTTAAATACCAACTATTTGCAGTGTATGAGTTTCATACATATTTGCTTTTTGTTTACTGAGGTTGTAATACCAGAAGTTAAGGATAACTTGTTTCTTATTTAATTTAAAAATGACTTTGGGATGATTTCACTCTTCACTCTCATCTGTTTAGGAAAATGAATGTGAACTGCATGAATTTTATTATCCAAAGTCTTTAGGATTTTATGAGATGTTAGAAAGAAAATAATATGAAATATTTTTCAAAAATTGCTATATTGCCCTCAGTGTTGCTTTCCAAGAAGTATATACTTTAAGGGTAATCCATTATTCCACTGCTATAATATAATCTTGGGATTCTTTTCCATGGAAATTCTCCTGACTATTCTATGGAACCTTTTAATTTACAGAAGATAGATTAAAGTTTGAAATAAGCCCAAAGTATTTAAAACTAAAGTCTATTAGATAAGACAGGGTAATGACATTTGGGGGATGGGTGAGGCTTCTGTTTTCCCACAGCAGTTACAACTCTAAAGTCAAGAAGGTGGATCTGTGGATAACCAGCTTTGAAAATGATTCTTAAGAATTCTCACAAATCATTTGGTGCATAACATTTGACTGTACAATTCTCTAAGAGTATGATGTGAAGAACACCAATTATTGGAATAAATAAGTTTTGTACATTTATTAAAATTTTCTCTTGAGGAGTTATGATAGCAAAAGTAATTAATACTCCAAAATTCACCAGTGAATTACACAACAAAAAATTCATATATAAAAATGGTTGCAGTACTATTATGCAAAATAATAACACAAAATATAAAGACAAATTAACTTGCACTTACCTTTGAAAAGTTTCGTGGCTGCTGAGGCAGACAAGAGAGGGGTTATCGTGTGGACAACTTTCACTATCATTAACAGAATTGCTGTTTTCTGTTGGCTTAATGGAATCTTTTTCTCTTCTTGCAACTTTAGGAAGAAACCTATCCAGTAACACTTGCTTTTGTTCCCTTTTGACAATCGTGTGGAAATGTGGCTGGCATTGTCATTAACCAGATTCATTCCTTAGACATAGCCTTATTTGGGTGGTTCTCTACAAAATTTTGCAACACTTCCCACACTTTATTTTTCTTCTCATTCTCATTTGAAGTGAGAGATCCCTCTACCTTCTTCACCTCCTCTGTGGATGCGATTTCTATAGCCTCTTCCTATTGGTAGATGATCAGCCACCAACCAACAGTGAGAGACAGAACAACACTTGACACAGTTATGCAAATGTCCAGTTCAGCTTGACATACTACTTGTATTGCAAGACATTAGCCATTTATCAAGTTAAAATTGCCTAGAAATGTTTGTCTATCTTGTGCAACCCTTGCAGACCAAGTCATTTGCAGTCCAAGGTTTGGATGTATAGGTAACATGCCTGGTATCTAACAGGCTCCACAAAGTTAGGAAATAATATAGAAATAGCAGCTACCTTCTAAATGCTTGTGATTTCTTTAAAATCAAGAAAAGGTGTTAATAATTTTTTTTTTCAGAACCAGGGATTGAACTCAGGTCCTTGTGCTTGCCGGGGAAGCTCTTATTCCACTGGGCCATCTACCCGGGCTCCAATAATAAAATAATTGAAAATAGAGTACGTAGCTGTCTTTCATCTATACTTACCATGGTTCTGGGACACTGAAGCCATGAATAGTTTTGGACCCATGAGTGTACAAATTGGAACATAAGATTAGCTAGTCTCAAAAGTGGCACTGACAGTCATTACAAAGCAAAATTATTTTTCTTGGAGAAAGTACATCTAGCACTTTGAGATCTAAAATAAATCTATATTCAAATTCATTAAAGGCAGTTCTAAATTCTTATATTTTTTTCTTTTCAAAGTTTTATTGATAAACATATAGCAATGAGACAGTTTCAAATCAAATCGAAAGTACTGTTTCAACAAATAATAC
>NW_004524604.1:7219846-7223245 GCF_000260255.1 Octodon degus | reverse complement strand
GGCGCAGGGTAGCAGGAAGCTGTCTCCACACACTCACAGGACCTGGGCTAGGACTGGGTCTCTAAATTCTTATATTTTTGTATTTACATGGTCACACTAAAATTTTTACTGCTTTATTTCTGAATCAATAATATGATTGTTGTGTTACAAGAACCTAGTGTGATTACCTTTTATAATATACTCCTGAGAAAGAGCCAGCTGTTGAAGTTCACCTTTGCTTAATTATTATTAAAGAGATTATCAATATTGTTGTTTGGTTGTTGTCTTCAAATTAATTGTTCAGATTACCAGATATAAGCATGCAAAACTCATCCAAAAAGTTATAAATTTTTTTAAAAAATTAAATATTAACTATTCTTTTCATTAGACCAGGAGAAATCATCAGTAACAACCATTGTTGAATTCCTATAATTTTGTTTAGTGAAATTCTGTGTGGTTTTTAATTTTTTTTACTGGTTTTTATTCTCTTTACAAAAGAGAAAAAGAGATTGTTAACATGGAATATAATATCAAGGAAAGTTCTTAGGATTTGCTCCGGTAAGAACATGCCACATTTCTCTTTACTTTATCAAAGGAAAGCAACTTGTGTTATATGAGAAGCATGAGATTGCACTCTAGGAGAGGAAACAGACAATCACCTGGTGACTGCTAACATTTGTAAAGTTTGTAAATTTAATAAAAGATAAAAAATGTGGCAGTATTTTTATGTGAAGCAATAAACTTTGATTAAATCTTGCCATTTTGATGCTAACAGTCTTTCTGGATCGCAAGAAGGTGAGTGAGAGCTTTGGACAAGATAATAGCAACAGACAAATGTGAATGAATATGAAGTTTTAAAGAGCCTTTCAGAACACTAAAGACTTTAGGAAATTAAAATAATCAGTGTGGCTTTTCATGCTCCTGACCAGTCTTAACTGCCTGCATTCATTCACTTCTCTGTCACTGAGTAGATCTATCTCCTTCCTTGTAATGGCTGCTTCTTAGTCTGTAATGATTATCTTTCATGTTCCTTTTTTATTAATATTTAAAAATAAAGATGGGCCAGAAAGTAATATGCATATTATCTCTTGGGTCAAACAGGATGCCTGTCGACTAAGCCTCATTGCTCTTATAACAGCAGAGATAAATTTGGAAAAGCGAAGACGTGTACAGGAATTTATAAAAACATAAATTGCTTTTTCTCATGATGAGCAAAAGTGCAATATATAGGAGACAACAAAAGTTACTATAGGTATGTGACAATGTGTGGCTATGGGATCCAGCTTTACCATGTTAATGCACAGTGGTGATCTAAATAACCAGAAGCCTGGATGGTATGTTGTTTATTAATAGACACCCAGTTCAATTCCATCAACTATTCATGTTTATACAGATGTGTAGTACAGGGTAGGGTCATCAGGTGGAGTAAGCTGTAATTAATGTTGAGATTAACTGTATATTCTGTCAGTCATGTTTCCTAGTTCTGATCTATCACATATTCATGAAGATAACATTTTGATAGAAGAAGTGAGTGTTGGGGTTATGGATATGTTAGAAAGCAGAGTTTACTGTATTGATTTAGCCGTAAACATTTGTTCTGGGTAATGTAAATAGTAATTAAAGAATCCTAACATTACTTAACTTAGGCACAGCCTATATTTTGTTGTCTAACTAAAAAAAATATTTTGAGCTGGCTTTCTTTAGTGATACACAGTCACAGTTATACTAAAACATTAGTTTGGCACAGGTTTCAAAAGTGTACCCTCTGTGAGATAGAGGGACCATAATGGCTTCTGCAATGATCTATTATTTTTGGCATATAAAAAGAAGTTTTAATGCTGTTCTTTAAAATTTATGTTTCATAATAAAATGAATAATTCATTCACTCATCCACTGACAAGCAGAATACTTAAATTAATGTCTCAAAGTAAAAAATCAGCACCAAACAGAAAAGCTAAGGTTGAAGGTAGAGAAAGAAGCCTGGCTATTAGGATATAATACATTTTCAGAAGATAACCATAATATAAAATGAGTCTGAAAGTCATTTATAAAGAACAGGATATTAAAAGCTATAAGAAAAGGGACCATTTATCTATTTGTGTACTGTTTTGAAGACTTGAGCCAAATGTTTCATCAGTGATTTGAGCGCCTTCCAATAAATTAGGCTCTGTGTGTGTGTGTGTGTGTGTGTGTGTGTGTGTGTGTGTGTGTGTACAGGGTGTGGGTGAAAGGTGAGCAGCAGTTTCTTTTTCCTTTAAGCTTGGTTTATTTAAAATGTTGTTCATTAATTCACCAAATTCCTATTACATAGCTGATAAGGGTAAGGCAAGCTGCCAGGCACTATAATGTATATGAAAAGAAACTAAGGCATGGTGCCTGAGGAGTTCAGAATGTATAAGTGGAGATGGTATACCTAAGAGCATTTAAGACAAGACTAATTTTTAAAAAATAATTCTAAAGTGGATTTTGAAACGGAATTACTTTGTTAATGACTAAAGATGCAGAAATAAATGTTATTAGTTGACCTTATAACAAAGTAATGCCATAATCATCATCATCCTCCTCCTCCTCCTCCTCATCATCATCATCTTATCTTCAACATAAGGATAATCAATGACGGCCAGCATGTGTGTCTTGAGTACTGTTCAGTGTGTTCTGCATGCATACATGCTTCCTGTCATCCAACCACGTGGGTGCTATTGATATCTCCACTTAACAGATGGGGAACTTAGGGACAGAGAAGTTAGGTAACCCTTGTAGGATGGTGAAGGTGATCAGTACTCAGCTCTCGAACTCAGACTTTCAGCTATTGAAAATAACACCTGCACAGGCATTTCTGTCAGTGTGCAGTTGAGTTGGCACCATTCCTTTACAACCTCTAGTGGGCATTCTGAGATGCCAGGATGTGGAGGTCATTTTCATTTGGGTTTCCTGTTTTCTTCACAGTTGTGCGTAGCAATTTCCAAATAATTAAAGACAAGTTAGACTTTAAAGAACTCAGACTTTGGTTTTAAAAATAAAACAATGTGTATGATAGATCTTCTGTTATGTTTGAGCATGTTATTTTTCAGATCTAAAATGTTGCCCCAAAGTCTCACAGTCCAACATGGAGCCTGGTCAGAAGCGGGAGTCACTGGGTGAGGTGACATGGAAGGCTTTCTCCTTATCCCACTTTCCCTTTTCTCTCTGCTTCCTGGCTGCCATGAGAGCTTTCCTCAGCGATCCGCCATGACATTTCTATCTTGGTACCTGTAGACCATGGACTAAATCCATAGAAACTGACAAAATTAATTTTACCTTTAAATTAAAGATGTCAGTCCTGGCCCTGGTCCGCAGCAGGAAGGAGCTGAGCACAGCAGCCAGACCTAAGCCAGACGCAGCTGGATAAGTCCAAACTCTGTAGATCTCCACCTTAACTTC
>NW_004524604.1:7201594-7213146 GCF_000260255.1 Octodon degus | reverse complement strand
CAATTAACCACTAAGAAGAATATATGCAGTGTATTATTTGTTGAAACTGTCCTTCCGATATGATTTGAAACTGTCTCATTGCTATCTGTTTGTCAATAAAACTTTGAGAAAAAAAAAAATAAAATAAATTAAAGATGTCAATTTAACTGTTTTGGGGTCTTCAAGTTTTCTTTCCACCTATCAAGTGAGAAAATTGTGTGAGTTGATTTCTTGTGTTTACTTTAAGTCTTATATTCTTTGAGTTTGTACCTTTCTGAGTTAAGCAGACTCATGAGGCCCTAGATTCAATGATAATAAAGTTTTTAGTGAAGGAAAACATTAGAATTTAGATAGAAGGCTGCTTTACCTGAGAAATGGTCTCTAGTGCAATAACACAGCTTTAGCTGAGTGAGCTTATATTACAGCAATATATGTACCACATAGTATTTCTTATTTAATTAAAATAATTGTTTCTATTCAGAAAGAGGTATTTTTTTAATCCAAGACTTAATCATCATATTTCAACATTTGTTTATAATTTCCATCGATTGATTGTGATGCAATAGAAAATTTTTTCCCCTATTAGCAGGAAATATCTAAGTTCCAGTAAGAAAACACTAAAAATAAAAATCACTGTAGAAAATAGAAACAGGATCAGATGATTATATGTTTGCTTTTTACCTTTTGAGGAACATTATAAAAAATTTAATTTCAGATACCATAGGCTTGTGGGCATTTTTCTTCTATAGATTTTCCACATCACTTCACTGTTCTGAGCCAGAAGTCTGTCAGGTGCTCCTAGTGTCTGAAAAATTCACATTTCTGGGTGTGAGGCTATAGCACTATGCTGTGGAATGCCAGCTCCTGCAGGGGTACACCATAATTGTCTGTTATGGTATAGAGGTGACTTCTCCTGCTCCTGGGAAATACAGCCTTGTGAGTGAGTTACATGGCTCTGAGTGACTTGGGACATAGGTGACACCTGCTCTGTTCACTCCCACACAGAGGCAGTGCCCAACAAAAAGGCAGCTCTGTCCTTCTGGCTGTTTCCAACCATAAGATGGAAATTTCAATCTTTGAATCTATTCTAATGTCTTAAAAGCAATATTGACTCTCTGTTTATAAACAACAGCACCTTCCTTGGGACTATTGCATATCTGACTGCAGTGCATAACCACGCGGGGTTTCCATGTATGAAGACTAACAGTGTGTACAGACAGGGCCAGTAGGTGTGCAAGAAGTGGGGTTCTCACTGCATAGGCAAAGATAAGAGGTTTGTAGAAATAAATATCGTTATTAGAGTGCACTGAACTCATTAAGAGAAAATGGAAGTCATAAAATGTAACTTTGTTGTTTTTAATATTGGGGCTTGAACCTAGGACCTTCCACATTGAATGTCATGCTCAACTTCCATTTAAAGATTTTTTTTTTTTAATTTTGAGATAGGGTTTTGTTCCATTGCTAAGTTGCCCAGCCTGGGCTTGAATCTGTGATCCTCTTGTCTCCACCTCTCTTATTGTTACTTTTTGAAATAATAATTGTTAAGTGTATTTCCTCCTGATTCTAAAGTTTTAGGAGCCAGAGCCCACTGTTCTTCTGGCAGTTTAGGAAAAGAATTTCTGCTCTGTAGAGTGGAGGGGGAGAGCTGTAAGCCAAGGTTCTATGCAGAAGAGCCCCATGTTCTCTTCAGTTCCCAGGAAAACAGAATGGGTGGAACACTGTAGTCGATTCAGTTACTGCTTTCTGTTTGTCAGATCTGCCGCTCGGTGATATACCACACAGATGTGGCTTCTGAAGCCTCCCTGAAGTGCTGCTGCTGGGACAGCTTTGCCTTTCCCTTACGACTCTTAGGCCTGGCTTCTCAAGGAAGGAGCCTATTGTTCTCCACCTGAGGCAAATCTGTCTAGGAAGTGTGCTGCCACCCGGGACAGACTTGATTTACCATGGTTCTCACAGACTGAGGGCTTCTAATTTACATTCAAGGAATGCTTTCATTTTACTGAAAATGGAAAACAAAATTAAGACATCAATAGAATATAATCTCAGTTCATTTATGTTTTCTAGAAGGCATAGAAGTTTTCTAACTCCGGCCTCCTACCCCCATCTTAGTGGCAACTATTGTCTTCCGTTAATCATCATGTTTTTGTTTTGTCTGTGTTAAAAATGATATGTGATCGACACATAAAATCTGTACATGTAAGCGCACTGTGGCAAGATGCTTCAGTTCATGTATGCATTGAAGCATGACCACATCAGGATAATTGGCATTGACTCAGAACTCCATAAAGTGTAAATATAAACAGCATATTGTTTTATGTTGGATTTTTTTTCCTGCTCAACATCAATTTGGAAAGAATTCATTCAAGTCAGGCTGTGGAGCAATAATTTGGTCTTCATTGCAGTGAACTACTTCACTGCATGAATATAATGCAACTTATTTACTCATCTACTACCGATCCTTGATTCTAGATTTCAGCTATTAAAATTGTGCAGTTGTGAATATTTTTGTAAATATTTTGGTGGCCATGGCATCAAAAGTGGGCTGGTTGGATCACATGATAAACATATTTTGAGATTTAGTGGACTAGACCACATTTTCCAAAGTGCTAATGCCAACTCCTCTTCCCCTCAGCAGCGTGAGTCTTGCACCAAGAAAGGAGAGCACCGCATCTTGCCCAACAGCAGAAGCTGCACTTGCAGATCCTTTTCCTTCTCTCCACTTGGGGGGGGGGTGGGCGGGCGGGTGGTGTTTCACTGCAGCTCCCCTGTGTGCTGTCCTCTGATGAAGCATGCCCAGTGTCTTTTCAATGTGTTTACTGGCCGAATGCTTTCCTTTTGTTGAAGCGTCTGATCAAGGATTTTTTTCCCCATTGAAAAAGTAACTGGGTTGCCTTTTTCTTATTGCTTTCTATCTTTTCATGTACATTGGATCATTCATTTTTTACATCTACTGGAATTATTCTTCCCATCTTTTGCTTACCATTTCATTTGTAAACGTCTTTCAAAGAGTAGAAGTTCGATACTTTATGCAGAGCAAGGATCTTTTGCCTTATGGTTAGCTTCTTGTCTTTTTCCGGTTGAAGAAATGTTTGCCCGTCTCAAAGTGCTGAAGCTTTTATCTTCTGATTTCTTCCAGAAATGTTTTTGTGTACTTTTGACAGTTAGTTCTCCGACCCATGTCAACTAGAGTTTGTGCATAGTGTGGGATAGAAGTCAAGGTGCCTTTTCCCATCTATTGAGGGGGTGGTCCTTCCTCACTGGGTTACAGTGAGACCTTTGTTATAAATTAGGCAAGGTATCTGTGGGGGTCCATTCTTGGCTTTTTAATCCCATCTCCTTGGCTTACTTATCTATCATTGGGCTGAAACCTGTCTTAGTTATTTTTGTTTTATAGTAAGTCTTGAAATGTGCTAGCAAATCTTACAGATTTGTTCTTGAAAACTACTTTTACGGAATTTTTTGAAAAACGACTTGGAAATTAACAAAGCAATAGATTGATTTCTCAAACCAGTTCCTATTATATTTGGCAAATGGATGAATTTTGAAATCTGAGTTTATGCTGAGATAGAATAAGATTGAATAACGTCCATCAGCCTGCCTAGAGTGCTGTATGGTGAAAACACAAATGATGGAGAATCTCTTGCATTCAGTACGAATGAATTTGAATTATTTAACTTAAGAAGGAGAGTTACCGTGAGGGTCCTTTGTCTTGAATTCTTCATAGCACAAAAGAGAAATTTTCAGGTGATTGCCCCAACATCTGCCATCTGAATCATAAACTATTTTGCCTTCTGGGCCTGTTTGCTCTTTTTAAATCAAGCCTACAGGAAGAATTTGTCTTGATACTGGCTTATTCCCTGTCCTGGAGGAATGCACCAAAGGAAAGACAAACTTCTATAAAGGGAAAACCAGTTCATTAGATCTGTCCCTTTGTGAGGCAGAGAGATGCTTAATTAACTAGCACTTCATTTATAATTGTAATATAAATCTCGGGACCTTTATCCAAGTCCTCATGAATTATGTCCCCATGCATTGTGAGATCCAAAACATTTCCCATCAATAACACATATCTTGGTCTGAGAGCATTTCTGTATCCTCATTTGCTTCAAGAGAGGAAGTCTCTTCCATTCCATTAGTACCAGCTGGGTTTTGGAGGCTAAACATTACCAATTTACAGTTTAAAAAATTTCAGCTAATATGAACCAGATCAAATGATACCCTTCATCAACAGTGGATCTCCTTCTGTTTTATTTTATTTTGATCACTCTTCCAAGCCATTGTTGGGACTGTCTCTTCTGAAAGCCTCTGAAAAATGATAATCATATCCTGTGAGGCAGGGACAGGGGAAGGTGGCCCCCACCAGCTGCAGATGTGCAGAACGGCAACTTAGGGAGGCAATGATAATTAAAGAGCATATGGTCCATAATAAATCTGCACAGTAGTGCTGGCTCGTATTAACTGAGGGATTAAGAAGAATAGCGCATCCTTATGAATGGTGTGTTAAATCTCAAGTTACATTTCCTAGGCTTGATGTAGCTCTGAGAAAGTTTGGTGGGTTTTCATATTGAATACAGTATATGAAGTGCGAGGAGATTTATGGTATGATTTGTATACATGGGTCCTGATCAAAATGGCTGAGAAGGGCCTGATAAAACAGGAACATCTGGAGGTGCAGATGTCACTCCCCTGAAGCTGAAGGCTGTTTGACAGGGAACAGAAACGTATGATTACGAGAGGAGCAGGGCTCCAAAGTGCCAGGTTTCACACGAGTTTTGATACAAATGTGTTATGAGTGCTTAACACTGTGATTGATAGTTTTTGATTTGTTCTAAATTTGTTATTTACTGTTACTCTTTTCACAATGACGAGTTGTGGGAAAAGGCATTGAATTTCCAGGTGTGGGAGACAGAGCTAGTTGTTTTGGAGCAGAGAAAGCTGTGTTGGAGAAAGCAAATCCCACCCACACTGGGCCCTGGCCTGATAAATTGTTATTGGCAAGGCAGAGAGAGATGCTGTGTTCCCCATTCATTCATGTGTGATTAGTGTCTATACGGTAATGCCCCAAGCCAGCCACCAAGGACTAGAACTTCATACAGATATAAGTATTCATATCCATCTACACACAATTATATAGATGGATACCCTTTTGTATTAAAAGTGGTTATTCCAGTGTACAGGATTATAGGACGTTTTATTTTATTTTGCTTATCTAACTGTTCAACAGTGAACAAAATAAAATGGCATGCATCAGCAAAGAAATATTAAATGTACTATTTTTTCTTTACATGAGTATCTGTATCACCCACTTTAACTGACCCAGCAACTTTCTCTTGGTTTCATTAAAAAATGGTTACCCCTTCCTTTTTTCTCCTCATCACCAATGAACTAGGCATTGCTGTTGTTGAACAAGGTCCCCTTGAACTGGCCTGGTGCAGAAGAGTTGAGCCTGGCCACTGCTATGAGCTTAAAAAGGAAAAAATATGTGGGCTGTGGGGGTAAGGAGTGGAGAAGAGGTGACCCTGAAGGGAGACTCCAGGGGTGGCATTCTGAGGATTCTGAAGACTCCTTCCTAGCGGAAAACGTGTCATTCATCTTGAGATTAAGCCAATCCACTCTTTCTGATGAGTCACTCTTCTGCTGGTTGAAGTTTTGGGGAAATATTTCAAAAACTTGTATCTTTTGTGCCAGCTAAAATACTCAGAGTTGACGTAAGAGTAATGGCCTAACATTATGTCCTGGGTCAGAGAAACTTATTTAAAAAACGTCTGTCAATTTCCATAGTCCTGCTTACAGGCCAGAGTATGCACATCTTTGGCAATATGAATTTATGTCTCTAAGAAGAGACTGTTCTGCCCATGCACTTGCTGGAGGTACTGTTGCACTGGGAATACAGTGGCTAACAAGAGAAAGCAATTAAGGCAGTATTGAGTTTCTCTTACAGCGAAAGAGGATGATTATATTGCTGTAACCTCTAGAGCTGGGTGAAAACCTTAGCTGATCAGCAGCTCATTTTTCACCTGGTGTTGTTCCGCGCCTTTCTGGCTGCCTCCTAACCATCCTGCGGATGAATAGCCACCCTCCCAGATTTACTGTTCTGCCACTGGCTAAGGAAGCAGCTGCAGAGTTTTGATGATACATGCAGGAGATGTCAGCCTTTTACTCCTGTCCACTGGGGAGTTTTCTCTTGTTGGTTTTTAATAAGTAATTTCATATTCCATACTGGCAGTACTACATCATTGCCCAAAGAGGGGTTAACAGCCTCAAAGATTTGATATGTGTTTCACATAGTGGCATAATCTAACCCTCCTGGGAAAGCATAAATTCTTATGTAGGCAATGGCTTTAGTGTGGAAAAGCTAGGGATAAATTTTCACTTCCTCCTGAAAGAAGGGAAAGAGGAAGGAGAGAAATAGACAAAGACTGACAGATAGGCACAGGAGGTGGCATATTTGCTTCTCTTTCTGGAACCAGAACAAGTTATCTGGATGTATAAAGACAACACGGAGTGCTGTCTAATGGAAGCCAAGCATGCACTCTGGAGGATCTGCCTGTGTTGTTACCCAGCCATCCCAAAAGCGTGAATGTGGCACCATGTGTATGCACATGGCTACAGAACACTGTTATTAATGCAATTTGTTCTACACATGGACCCGTGGAGTCAAGGTGTGGTTCTGACTTTTTGACTAAAAAAATCCTATGCATGATAGTGTAAGTGAAGTTTAAAAGAAGGATGTATCTTGTACTATGAATAACTACTATGAAGACAACAGTATGCAATGTATTAATTATTGAAACTGTCCTACTAACCAGTTTTGAAACTGTCTCATTGCTATTTGTTTCTCAAAAAAAATTAATAAAATAATAAAATAAAGCCAAAAACATAAAAGAGAAGGATGTATTTTTTTCTTTGTCTTGTCAGTTTTCTTTCTTGGACTCATGTTCAAATCTCTATGCCAGAAATTAATTGCTGAAAAATCTCTCTCTGCTCAGAATAAAGTTCATGGCTTTAGACAACTTTATTTCCACAGTGCTAGACTTTTCTATTGTGATTTCCTACTGTTTTGATCTATGTACTTACAAGACCTTTGGAAGTTGAAATTCTTTTTTTTTTTTGGTGGAACAGGGGATTGAACTCAGGCCCTTGCGCTTGCCAAGAAAGCACTTATTCTACTGAGCCATTTCCCCGGCCCTTGGAAGTTGAAATTCTAATCCAATGCATGATATGACAAAGTATCTGATGGGTTGCATTTTATTTTAAAGGGACATCCCCCTAGTAAAACCACACAGAACTTCAAAACAAGATAATAGGAAATTAATAATGATTATTATATTTCATATTTTTATCTTCAAAGTAGTTGCTCAGATTACCAGGTATAGTCATGCAATATATATATATATATATATATATATATATATATATTTTTTTTTTTTTGTATTTAGTACAAGGCCTATAGGTCTACAGGGTCTCACTTTGTAGAACAGACTCATAGTGATCCTCTTGTTTTCAGCATCCCAAGTGCTGGTATTACAGGTTTGCACCACCACACCCAATCTTAGTTGCCCTCTCAGTGTGCCCTGGGGGTGGGGCCTGCATGGCATGCTGGGCATTGAACCCCAGCCATTGTGTTCTGCCTAAGCAGGTGCTTTAGCTCACTGAGCTTTCTGGCCAGCCCTAGGCATGCAAAATTAATTAAACCACATATGCACTAACTGTACCTTTTAACTTTTAATGAAGAGAAATTAGTAGTACAATTATCTTAGCTATGTTGTGTACACATGTGTATCTTTTCTCCCCTTTCTTCTCTATTTCCTCCCTCCCCAGTCATGTAATATTTTTATACAATGGAACACTACTCAGTTATAAAGGAAGATTAAACTCAAGACTTTTATAATTAAGTAGGTACAACTAGGGACTATACTCATAAATTCAATAAACCAGATATGTGTGTGCAAACATTGTACTGTCTCCCTAGTGTAAGAAACTGAAAGAGCAAATAAGATCCAAAAGGCACAGTAGATATAGTGAAAGGGAGAGAAACTGCTCAAATGGGTTGAATTTTCTGAAAAATCTGTTTACCAGTAAGGTTTTCTTCTTGTTTGTTGTTTGCTCTTTCAGTGATGGGTTTTGATTGAAGAAGAAGTGCCTATCTTAGTATATACTGCTGAAAAACATGTCTCCATTTTTCAGAATTCTCAGGTTGTAGCATAGTTTAAGTATTAAACTTTAATAGTTATTTATAGTCTTTTCGATGCACAAGTCTAAAAAATTACAGCCAGCCATGCACAAAAATATTCCCTGCATTATTAGATGTGAAAATAATACAAATAAAATGAAGTACAAATGTAATGTTTGGGAAAATTTGGTACTTTTGAAATCTCCAGAAGAAATAACAGTGACCACTGCCTGAAGTCTGCATATTCACACACACACACACACACACACACACACACACACACACCCCTCTGGAAGTTATGGTCAGATAATAAAAGTGGAGACTCTTCAAGGATAGCAGGATCATGATTCACACTGTGATACAAATAGTAAATGACTAATCTGAGATCCTGGCTTACTAGATGGTTCCACTGCCTGCCCCTCACAGCAAGGAGTGAGGTAGAGTATTATCCACCCTTTGTCACCCTTTGTCACCCAACTCAAGAAAATGCATGGGGGCTTGTTACCCCAAGGAGCAGGGACCATCTTCAGTTAGGAATAATATTCTTTCTCAAATTTGGGAAACTGGGCTACGTGTCTTCTAGAGGACGGAGATAGAGCTGTCATTTTGCAGCAAACCAGCTGAAAAAAATGAGTTTGTAGAATAAGAAACAGCAAGTAGATGCCACCACAGGAACCAGGAGGCCTTTGGAGAAATAGGAGGAAGGACTACTGCTCATGGCTCTTCAGTGAGTTCCAGGCCCAGGTCTCTTGAGGCCCTGTTCTAGTCAGTATTTTCAACATGGTGCTTCTCATGTTTACTTACTTTGCCTATGAAGGCTGGGCAGGTGCTGGGAGGAGCCTGAGGAGTTCTTTGGTCTTGCACTTGATGTTACAGGTCAGGAAGCTTAAATTAACTGAGGTGAAAGCAAACCTTGCATAAGATCACATATGATGCATCAGTTCTCTGCCTATTTTTCTTGGCCCAGACAGAACCACATCCAAATGATTATTTGTTATCTGTAACAGAAAAATTCCTCTCAGACACAAGGATGCTAGTAAGATTTGTATTTCTAAATCTTAAGAATATTTTCTCAGGGTCGGGGAGATGGCTCAGTAGAATAAGCACTTTCCTGGCAAGTGCAAGGGCCTGAGTTCAATCCCGGGTTCTGTCCCCTTTTCCCCCCAAAAAAGAATATTTTCTCTGAGAACAAATTGTATCTATAATGGATAGTCTGGAGCACCCCTGATTTTTTCCAAGGCATATTTCTTGATTGAACTGCTTTCTTTATAGCCTGTATGGAGCCACATTTTCCCCCTGATAATGCTCAGCTTTATTCCTTTAAAATACTTTTACTTATTTATAAGATAAAACATACTTATATATGCACTTACTTATAGTTTTCCTTTTCCTTAGGAAAGCAATTCCTCCCCAAGCTATGCATTAGAAATTCCTGAGGATCTTTTTAAAGGGTACTGCCATTCAAACTTTTCAGTTCTGATTTAGTCGGTTTGTATTGTATCAGCTACCTGAAGTGTAATTTGTATATGATAAAAATTCAATCACTTAAATGTACAGTTATACAGTCATGTAGCCACCCTCATGAAAAAGGTTTGTGACAGTTCCTTGTTCTCAAAAAGTTTGCTTGTCAGCCAGGGGTGCTGATGCATGACTGTAACTCCAGCACTCAGGAGGCTGGGGTAGGAGAACACTGAGTTCGAGACCATACTGCACTGCCTAGTGAGTTCCATCCAGGCTAACCTGAACTGTATCAAAAGACCCTGTTTCAAAAAGAAAAAGAAAAAGAAATTTCCAGTGCTCTCTCTAGTTACCCCTCTCTCCTGATATCTGTTCTCAGACAGCCACTGATCTGGTATCTGTTATATAATTTTGCTTCTTATAGAATTAAATATAAATGGATTCATACAATGTGAAGTCATTTAGGTTTGATTTTTCCTGCTTACCAGATATGTGTTTATGAAACTCACTAATGTTGCTGAATATATTAATATGTTTGTTTTCATTACTTAGTAGAAATTTGGGTGGAAATAGGTTTATTTCTGGATCCTAGGATAAGTGTTTATTCATAGATACTGCCACATTATCTCTCCAAATTGTGCATACAGTTGACATTCTTACCAGTAATGTACGAGAAGACCAGTCAGTCAGTATGCAGCCTTACTAGTAATATTATTGGACTTTTAAACTATATATATCCTAGAAGTATATGGTGAAATCTCAAATATTGGTACTTTTAATCAGTATCTATTAAAGCACCAGTACTTAAAATGTCATAAATGCCCTTTTATGTCATCACTCCAGGTTTGACTCTTGCCACCTCTTCAGAAAGAAGCTCAAATCCTGTCTCCTCTTTGAAAGCTTTTCCCATTCCAAATAGAGGAAATACTTTCTTCTTTCCTGAACCACACACCACTACTCCCACCCCAGTTGCCCAACATTTAAGGTCACTTATATGTGTAGCTACCTTATGTACTAGACACCAGGTCTTTGTGGGCAAAGACTTTTGTACTTCACCTTGGTAGGCCCTAATGCATACTTGTGGAATGAATTATGAACATTTACAATGCGTATTTCCTATGTAACATGACAAAGTGATGATAGCATGATCATAGAATCTAGACCCAGACTGTCAACATTTAAACAGAAGCTCTACAGATTAGTCAGGCAATGGCCATGAATCATCCACATGGCTGACACTGACAAAGGATCTACAAACTGCGGAACAGGGTTTCTGGGTAAATCCTGAGGGAATTTGACTGACGTTGGCAGATACAAAAGTTACATTTCTTGTTATATAGGTCTTGCTTTATCTTGGACTTAACCATTCAGCAGAAAAGTATAAAAACCAAGTATTAAAAGTAAAGCCATTTTGATATACTGAACTGTAAAAGGCTCAAGTCAACAACTGACAATGTCAGTCTTATGGATAACCCACTACTGTTATGGACTACTGGACTATATTGGATTATTTTGGTGAATTCATGCACCTACAATATTTAAAAGGCAATGGAATACCCATCTCTGACAAAACTAAACAAAAAAAGGGATACAAATGAAGAATCATTTTGTATCTGTATATACAAAATAGGATAGATATATAGCTGCTGTCTCTGAATTTAATGAGAAGAAAGATTTGTACTATTAGTGTTTGGACAGTATATCATGTCTGCATTTAGTACTATGAATAACCACTACAAAGACAACAATATGCAATGTATTGATTATTGAAGCTGTCCAACTGATTTTTTTTTAGGAGAGTAACAATGGTTAGTACATTGTGTATTGTTATTGCCAAAGTAGTTTCTCATATTACAAGATATAGGCAAGAAATAATAAGCAAATAACATAGGTACAAACCTCTTCTTTTCTTTTAAGTCAACAGAAAATGGAAATATACTTT
>NW_004524604.1:7180535-7199999 GCF_000260255.1 Octodon degus | reverse complement strand
TGTTCTGCTCCTGAATCAGCTGGGTGGGTCTTGCCTCTAGCCTCTTTGCAGGGAGTTCTGCTGAAGGGTTCCATGCTGGGCCTGTAGCCTGGGTCAAATGAGGATCCCGTGGCCCCGGGTCGTCTCACTCACTCGCTGGCCTGCGCTCTGGGTCTGTTCAGGATCCAGCGGCCTGGTCATCTCACTCACTCGCCTGGCCTGTGCTCTGGGTCTGTTCAGGATCCCGTGGCCTGGTCGTCTCCCAACTGATTGGTTTTGAAACTGTCTCATTGCCATTTGTTTCTCAATAACATTAATAAAAAATAAATAGAAGCTCTATATCTTATTATCTCTGTGAGTTTGGGTAACAAAATTCATTTTTGGAACCTCATTTTTCTGGACATAGGACTTTAAACAGTCCCTATCATAAAGGGTTATTGGACAATTAAGTGAATTAGTAGCCACACCTCATTTATTTATTCACTTATATTTTTAGGGAAGGGTCTACAGGGTGTTCAGGGTCTCACTACTAGATCAGACTCATAGTGATCCACGTGTTTACCACCTCCCAAGAGTTGGGATTACAGGCACGTGCCACCACATCCAGTCTTAATTGCTGTCTCAGCATGCCCCAGGGCCAGGGCCGGTAAGGCAGGCCTGGGCATCAAACTCCTGGCCCCTCCACCTGTTTGCAGGTGCTTTAATCCACTGAGCTATTTGGCCGGCCCTCACACCTCATTTAGAACTGTGCGCACCACACAGTAAGCAGAATTCAATATGACTTTTAGAAGAAGTATGTTTCTGCTCTATGATATATGTGAAGATTAGGGACATGAGTAAAAAGCACCAAGAGATTTTTGGAAGAAAAGGGCATCACATTCAAAAAAGGCCAGGATTCTTCCCCAAGTGCAGTCATATGTCCGTTTTCAATGGGACCATGTTGTGGGAAATATGTCGTAGACAGTTTCATCATTGCAAGAATCACTGTGTACTCACACAAACCTGGATGGTCTGGCCTATGCCTACCTAGCCTGTGGTCTACCCTGTTGCTCCCAGGAAGCAAACCTGTACAGCATGTTACTGAACAGAGTATTGTAGGCAATTGCAACACGGAAATAGGCATTTGTGTGTCTAAATATAGAAAAATATAATGAAAATACTATGTGTGTCCCCCCAATAAGACTGAGTTGGAAAACAATTAGCCTTGAAGAAATGAGAGATCAGAAATGCCAGCTCCAAGCAGCCTATCCTTGTCTTACCGGCCATCACCATTCTCTTGCTCAGGATCTATTTGTAAACCGGGGGGGGGGGTGAGAGAAAGAGAGAGCATGAGAGAGAGAGAGACAAAGTGAGAGAGAGACAGACAGACAGAGATAGAGACAGAGAGAGGGACAGAGAGAGACAGAGAGAGAAACAGAGAGGGACAGAGAGAGACAGAGAGAGAGAGACAGACAGAGACAGAGACAGAGAGAGGGACAGAGAGAGACAGAGAGAGAGACAGAGAGACAGAGGAGAGGGAAAAGAGAGACACAGAGAGACAGAGGGTGAGAATCCCTTCTTACTAAGAATGAATCATTTTTTAAGATTTATCTCTGCATTCAAGAGGTTTAAGGTGGCTATGTTGTTTGTTTTCAAGCCCTGAAACTTCTTGCTGAATGAAGAAGCCTAGCATCTATAATAATCATAGTGATTAATATTTATTTGATTATAAACATTTATTAAGCATGGTGCTGAGCATAGTACATAACATATCTGTCTCTAGGTATTACATGGAAAAGCTGTTGTTCTCCCCAAGTTTGTATGAGGAAACAGATTCAGAAAGTCTAAAAAGTGGCTTGTTTGATGCCGTTGGGTAAGAACCTAAACAGTTCTATTATTGGTCCTTAGCCACTGTGACACCAGTACTTACACTGCCTAGTTTTACATCTAAAAGAGAAAGCACTTGTTTTTCAAAGCTGCTACACATTAATTACCAGTAAGGATTCTCCTTGACCCAAACCCCTTTTATCTGAGTTTTTCTTCTTTTGGTATAGGCCCTTTATGTGAGGATTGCTTGTCCATAAATGAAACCAAAATATTTTTACAATGCAAAGAAGTCAAAGTAAGAGAACAAACTGCCCACACCCTCCTTGACAGGGCCTCCTTGAGACCATTTTCCACCTTGTACTTTGGGTTGTTAAGCTGCATTGCTTTGAAGGAAAAAGCTGTGTTCAGCTTCAGAGAGATGTGCTAAAAGGTGTGGGAAAGACTTAAATCCTTAAATGAATTTTATGATCCAGAGCCTACTTAAGCATTCCCAGAAATGACCTGTATGGGCAGGGATCCAGAGATTTTTTTTTCTGCTTTTGGAAACTACATAATGATTTTACCCCCCTGCCAACTGGTTGGACATCAGTGGATGGCATGTTCCAATATCCTTAACATGGGGTAGGTTGGACTTTTGGTCAGAGCAATTGCTGGAAATTTGGTCAGATTTGCTTCTCAGGAATTTAACTTGGAATTTTTTTATTTGTCTGGCCTGTCTTCCAAGTGACACTGTATCTTTTCTTCCATGTTAGACAAGAAAGTGGTATTTGTGCATTCCAGGGTATGCCTTTTTAGAAGACCTGATTAGGATGATTTCTAATTGAAATAAATAAAATATTTCACTGGATCCTGGGAACAACAGTCTTCTTATACTCAGATTGTGCTCATGCTGTGGGAGGAAAAGAACCACTGGGATTATTTGAAGTTTTACTGTTGCTACCAGGGTGAAAGAGGGAAAGAAAGAAGCTTTGACTATGAAGAAGAAGACATCTTTCTCCCAGTGCTGGATCTCCTGGGCTGGGGAGGCTGTGGATTTCTTTTTCCAACACTGAATATTTCACAGCCACCCTACAGTGCAGCATCCTACCAGATGTGCCCTGGCTGCTCTGGGCTGAGTTTGGCCAATGCAGGGCACAGAGCGCCTGCTGTTCCTGCTGCTATGGAGGTCTGCCTGGCGTCTCTCCAGGGTCAGGAAACAGTACTAACAAGGCCCGGGCCATCAGCTTGATCCAGGTGTGAGCCAGTTACCTCTCCACAGAGAACAGCTTTGTCCTTTGACCTCAATTTACACCTAGCTCTAACCAGTGGCTCCATAAACTGGCTAGAAGAGAAAACAGGTGTGAGTTAATGAAAGAGGGATTCATTCTCAGTACAAAAAATCAAAGTTTAGAACTTACTGGACTTAGTTTTGTGTCAGCATCTTTGTACGTATGGGGCAGTGGGTGGGAAGTCATAGGGGGAAGGCCTCAAATCAAAACATGGAGCCACACTATCACATCAGCTATGGACACAAACCCAGAGAGGCACAGTTTTTATACCTAGGCAGCGAAAATAATCACTTTAAAGAAACATGTACTTACTGAGTGTCTACTGCACCCAGCCACTGAAGTGTTCAGGTTATAAATTGGACCACTGAGTGGGTACATGTCATTGGAGAACTTCACAGAAAACCATACCATGGCAGTGCATCAGGAGAATTATGAATGATGCAAATGCTACAGAGAACCTGGGAAGGAGAGGCCACAATTTCAGAACATACCACTGATCAGGCCTGTATGAATCCCCTCTAGTTTTCTTCCCAAAAAAGCTTTGGTTTTTGGCATCCACCATTCTTTACCCTGTCATGGGTTTCAGGAGAACCAACTCCAGGACCAGCTCCAGGAGACTTCAGCAGATATTCTAAGTCTAGCCTTGGAGGCTTCTTATTCCATCCTGGGAAAATTTAGGAACAATTCTACCATAAACCTTAGCCAGTAATGACTGGGAAGAACAGTGCCAAGCAAAGATCCTTTGACCCCAGGAAGACAGAAAGCACCCCCTGTCCTCCTTTGTGCTTCACCAGTGCTGGAGCTGAGGCCAGGATTGCTGTGGTTATCTTGCCATCAGCTGGAGGAGGAGCTGCCACATGGACCAGCAGGGCACAAGAGAAACTCCACCAGTTGGAGCCAGGTTCACCGTTACTTTAAAGTGAACTTTACACAAGTTGCATGCACTCAGTGAAATGGGGGTGGGTTGAGGAAAATTTTATGAAAAACCAACCTTCAAGGTGAATATTGAAAGGACAGAATTTTGATATCTGGAGCACAGAGAGTAACATATTTTTGGTGTTGTATTGGTAGGGAGGAGAGAATAATCTGGATTAAAAAATCAGAAAGAAAGTTACAGATCTGAAAGTTTAAAGAACGGTCACTCAGACTAGAGTCTGATATCTCCTGTGTGACATCATTCTATAAGAAATATATATATATTTTGTAGGACAGAGAGAGTAGTAAAGAGAGTCATAAAACTAAGAAAAGCCAAATAACTGAGTGATTACAATATACAAATTATTTCACTGTCCTTATGAGACCCACAAGCTACAACTCTTGTTGCAAAGGTCTTGCTTTATCTTGGTCTTAACAATCCAGCAGAAAAGTGTAAAAATGAAGTATAAGAAGTAAAGTCATGGTGTTATGATGAGCTGTAGGGCACTCAGGTCAACAATTTCTGACACTGCCAGTGAAGTGGAAGACCCAATACTATTATGAACTACTGGACTCTTTTAGAATATTTTGCTGAGTTTACACACCTATAATATTCAAATAATGGAACTAAACAAAAAAGGGGATACAGATGAATGTCCATTTTGTATCTGTGTATTCAAAATGGTTAGGATAGATATATAGTTACATTCTCTTAATGAATAGAGGGATTTGTTCTAATAGTGTTTGTAAATAGGATATCATGTTCACATCTTGTACAGCAATTAACCACTAGGAAGAATGTATGCAATGTGTTAATTATTGAAACTATCCAACCAATTTGGTTTGAAACTGTCTCATTGCTATTTGTTTCTCAATAAAATTATGGGAAAATTATAATAAATATTTAATACATATATAGGGAGCTTGAAAAGAAAAAGTAATTAGACACAGTCTAGGTTTGAATATGACTTTCAAATTTCCTGTGTCCGAAATGAAAAAAGAAAACCTTACCATTGGCAGACAACTCATAGTGTAGTCAGAAACCACATGTCCATTAGTCAAGAGTTTACTTGTGTGAAGGTCATGCAGAAACTAATGAAGGACAGAGAGGATAACTTGTCCCCCATCAAGTTCATTTCTGTGAGTTCATTATTGTTTCTATAGTCTTTTCAACTAAGAGCAAATCAGAAAATATATGTGAATAACCCACTACTGTTATAGACTGCTGGACTATAATGGATTACTTTGTTGAATTCATGCACCTACAATATATGAATGGAAATGGAATACACATCTCTGACAAAAGTAAACAAAAAGGGGGATATAAATAAAGGATCATTTTGTAGTAAAAGATATATATCTGTATATACAAAATAGAGATATATAGCTACTTTCTCTTAGTTCAATGAGAAGAACGTTTTAAACTAATAGTCTTTAGACAGGATACCATGTGTTCATCTTGTACTATGAATAACCACTAAAAAGACAACCATATGAATGTATTAATTATTGAAACTGTCCTAATTGGTTTTGAAATTATCTCATTGCTATTTGTTTCTCAATAAAATTACTAAAAATATAAATTATTCAGTTGAAGAGTGTAATAAAATCGGGTGAGTTTTTCCAATTAGTGGCAAGATTTGGATGACAAAGTAAAACTTTAAATTTGTTTCATAAATGATGGGCAGAAGTCTGAGGAATACCATGGGCATAAGTGGTCTTCCAGAGAGGTTCATGAATTAATAGTTCATGAGCTGCTTCTCTAGAAGAAAATCAGGGAGACAGAGAGGGAAAAGAATAATACAAGAAGTAATAGGGAGAATAGGATTCAATAAATGTGATAGAAGATTCATTAAAAAGTATCATACCTGCTTAAGCAGATGCAGTGGGTGGGATTCAATTCTCTGCATGCCATGTGGGCCCTGTCTCCAGGGTGCACTGAGAAGGCATTGAGACTGGACGTGGTGGCATGAGCCTGCAATCCCAGCTTTTGGAGGGCTGGACACAGTCGGATCACTATGAGTCTGATCTATGTCGTGAGACCATGTAGACCCTGTACTAAAAAAAGTAGTATCAGTCAGCTTTATGAAGGTAAATTTCAGCACTTGTCCATAACTTGTACAAAATTCTAAAAAAGAAAGCAAGTAGAAAGGAAAAAGAGAAAGAAAGAAAGAAAAAGAAAAATCAAAACTGTTTGCAAAGCATAGTGAATCAAAGAAGCCATATACAAGTTTATGATCTATGTTTCCACTTATAGGAATTACAAAATATACAAAATGAATCTATAGCGATAGCAATCAGTGATCATACGGGGGAAAGTTTGAATTTGTCTCAAGGGGCACAAGAATAGTTATGGAAAAGAAAAACTATGTATTTTGGTTGGGTTGTTAGTTGTAGATGCATATACTAGTTAAAATTGGAGCCGAGTGTTTTTCTATATGCAGATTGGATTGCAAGGGGTGGGGAGCCCAATACAAATCTGAATATCAACCTAGACGAAAAACAATCTGAACAAGGAACACTGTGTTGAAGAAACAGATAAACAAAGTTCTCAGACAACTTCTCCAAAACAACCGTAGACTCTGACGTTCTCACAGAAGTCCTTCCGACTGTGTAGATCAGCAACTCCACAGTGTGTACCTGTGCCACGCTACGTGTGGCCCTTGGCCAGCAGCTGGTTCATGTTTGTAATCAGCACTGTAACTCACTAATGACTACACAAGCAAGATGAGCTAGTGATGTCACCAAGCACACCATTTTAGCACAGCTGTTCTTTTTAAAAACAGACTTTATTTTTTAAGTGAAGCAGCTCTCCATTTGCATTGGAGCCCCACTCTCTGATCTTGCCGACGACAGGCTCTCTGACAAGGACTCTGGCATAAACCTTTCAAGGGGATAGCATAAAGCAGGACGTCTGCGTGGGCGTGGCGCAGGCAGCACAGAGAAGGCATGCTCGTATTAGGGCACCTCGGAGCAGTTCATAGTGACTACTTACAAAGATGCGCACAGGGTATATGGGCCATCAGGAGCAATGTCACATACCTGGCTGAACCCCAAAGAAACTAATATTCCAGTTAGGCCCTAGAAGATGAATGCGGATAGAGTGGCCGGAAGCGCTCTTCGCGGGCGGTGCAGTTTCGGAGCTGAGTTAGCTCCAGCGGTGTCAGTTGGGGAAGGAAGACTGTGTAGTTGGGGCAGCCTGTTGGAACGAGGGGCTCCAGAGCTCTGGTCAGACACAATGGCTTTTGGGGTAGGCCTGCGAGGACGCGCGCCGATGGCAGCGACTGTCAGCCCCGCCAACGTGTACCCACATAGCTCTACCCCCCTGCTGAAGTCACAGCAGTGCTATCTCTTATGTGAGGATGGAAACTTCATGTCCAGTCCAGCCTCCCAGTCTCCTCATCTGCAGGGGGATAAGCTGGTAAATAACTCAGGTAGCGGAGGCAGCACAAGGCTTAGGCCACAATAGCACGGGAGTTGTTACATTTGGGCTGTTCAGGGGAAATAGGATAGTCCGCTGAGCTATCTGGCCAGCCCTTTACCCAGAGTCTTACTGGTTAATGGACTGAACTTACTCTATGGTGTGATTTTGCACACCCATCACCTTCACTGGGCCACTGTGCGCATGGTGGGGGGGGGGGAGCTCGTTACCAAGCCTGAGCCACAGTGAAATGCTAGCACGTCATTAATACGCATAGGTGCTGATGTCTGTCTGTGTTTTACAATGCTATTTTATTTATATAATTCTAGTACTTGATGGATATAAGAGACTCCATTCCCGACTAGAGAGTTTCCTAAATAAAAAAAATGAGCAAGTTATTGAAGAAGTAATCAGACAGAGAAGAGTTCAGGTTCCTGTGTCTCCTTCCATCAAAGACCAGTCCTTGAGGTTTGCTTCAGATGCCTCACATGTAGACAAGCTCAATGGAGTCCCTCCTCTCTCCAAGAAACCCACTGTCAGTGAGTCTTATTCCACCGCATTCTCTTAAAATACTCAAAATGAAAATGAATCTGTTTTTACTTTTTTTTCTTCCATTAATTCTGTTTTATCTGCAAATGCAGTTTACTGCCTTTTTGGTCTCACCAGGTAGAAAGCAAACTTACATCAAGCTGTGTGGATCCAAATTGCTGGTGTACATTTTACATTAACAAACGTGCTACCTGCCGAGGGGGCTGAGCCACGAGAGGGCTCAGCCTGTCTACCTGCTGGAACAGAAGGCACATATAGAGTTGTATGTGGACTCCAAATGTCATCTTTTGTTACCGCTTGTATCCAGATGTCCCCACAAAGCTTCATGTACTCACAGGTGGGGCTTTTGGGAGGTGTGGTGGCTTCACTAATGATCCACTTGTCACACCCAGCTAAACTATCAGTGTGATTCTGGGTGTGGAAGACCCACCTGAGGATTGTTGCCAATAGTATAAAAGCAGAACTGGAGGGGAAGATGGTGTTGTTGGTTCTCCTGTAGAAGCTTGTCATGCTGGTTTTTATAATATGAATTCAACTGTGCTCATTGTCAGTGGAGCTCGGGTTGCTGAACATGGCTGCAGTTCTTTTCGGGGAAGCGCTGGGCATTACTACAAGCATTGCTTCCCAGCTCTAGTGCAGATCCGTCATCTTGCTGGCATGGATTCTTCATCCTTCTGGTGCAGTTTCTAGCTCCCCCCACTTCTACATTTGGGCTTTCCCAATGTATATCCTTGATACAGACTTTCATGAGACATTGTCATGGGCTCTAGACCTCCAGCTGGACTCATGGAGGACATTGCCATGGGCTCTAGGTATTGAGTTGGACTTGTGCAGGGTATCACTGTGGGATCCAGGCCCTCAGCTAGATTCTTTCACTCTCTAGTGTGTAGACAGATCTCTTGCACTTTTCTACATTGGACTCTTTTATAATATTCACTTTAGTGAATATTATAAAATAATCTTATAAATTATGTGTCTTATATTAAATCTATTCCCTTATAGACTCTAACTACAGCAGGAGGTGACTGTATTATGGGTGTTAGAACTCAGTGGTGATGAGTACCCTGATGAGTGTGCAGCTAAATGTGATGCTGTGAGGTAAAGCCTGAGGGTAAAAGGTGGATCACTGGGAATGTGTCCCTCCCCCCCTCCTCTGGTCTTTCTCTGCTTCTCATGGCCATACCAGGAATGCTTTCTCTTCTGCTATGTACATCTTCCATGTTGCCCTGTCTTGTAGCCAGCTGGCCATCGACTGAAGCTTCTATGAACTGGAAGCCACAAGCAAGCTTCCTGTCCTTATGTGATGGGTGCTGGGCATTTTGTTCCAGTAGTAAGAAAGTAGTTACGATATCTTTTCCCTACTTACATTCATTGTGTACCAGAAAAACTCAACTCTTTAGCCTGACCTGCAGAATTCTATTCAGAACTTTTATCTAGAAAGAGCTCCCCCATTGGGTCTTCTCTTTGAAATTGCACAGGTTCTTCCCTTGGTGTAGAATGTACTTCCTATCCTTGCCTGGTGGGCTCTTCTGAGACATCTCTTACAAATCCTCATGTGGAATTTTTCCCTCTCTCCTATTTCAATTCTACCTTCATATACAATGTGTTATAATAGGGTTTCTGTTGTATAACGAACTTCTTATACACCTCTAACACTCTTAGACTGTGGTTGTTTACAAAATAGCGATAATATTTATTGTCATTCTGTCTCTAATGTCTAGCACAATTCCTGGGACTAGCAGCCCCCCAAATATAACTATGTGCTGCATATGATCCCAGGAACTCGGAAGACCTATAAGATAGTGTAAACCAACACAGTGGGTTGCCTTCTTGTGAGTGGACAGCCAGTGCATGTAACAGAAGGGGAAGAATGGAGAGAGCTCTGTTACCTGAAGCAAGGAAGGAAAGCTTGGGAGTCTTCTGTGAAAGGGCAATGCTCTCCCATCAAAGGAAGCATGTGGATTTTACTCAGAGAGCCTGTACATGCATATTCATATAGAAAAACACTCATACATCCAGAGCAAGTTTGTTTTAAGATTGATGTACATTTCCAGCATGCTAAGTTAAGGACATTATTCAAGAAAAGATGGCAGACACATTTTTTGGCATGTTCTATTCAATGTTATGTGGCACGTGTGCAAATGTTAAAATGGCAGACAAAAAGCTGGGGTATTTTGTTCAAGGTCTTAAAGATGACAGATGGTGTGCTAATGATCAGACCAGAAACAGAGGGGCAGGCTCTCTGACAGTATGATACACTTAAGGGTTCCTGTCTCGCTTAGTAGCAAAAGGATGAAGGAGAAAGACTCTGTCATAAATACTGGGCAGCATATAAGAGGGTATTGGCAAATTCAGTCCTGACATGGGAATTCCTTTTTTTAATTTTAATTTTAATTTTTTAAATTTTTTGTATTGTAGGGAAAGGTCTACAGGTTGTTCAGGGTCTCACTATTAGATCAGACTTGTAGTGATCCTCCTGTTCACAGCCTCCCAAGTGCTGGGATTACAGGAACACACTACCATGCCCAGTCTCAATTGCCCTCTCAGCATGCCCTGGGGATCGAACCCCCAACCCCTGCACCTGCTTGCAGACACTTTAATCTGCTGATCTATTTGGCTGGACCCTGTTCCTCCTATTAGTAAGGAAAGTTTATTTTTTAAATATGAGACTGGAACTGACTTTCTGTGCATTACCATTCTTTTGATGTCTAAAAGAATAATTCTTATTTTCTCCCTATTTAATTTTTTTTTATTTTGGCAGAACTGGTGATTGAACTCAGGCCCTTGAGCTTGCCAGGGAAATGCTTATTCCACTGGGATATCTCTTCGGTCCCTCTCTATTTAATTTATTATACAGTAGATGTCACTTGTATACAGTATTGTACTTGTTAGTGGATTGCACTTTTTATTTTTATTTATTTTATTTTATTGAGAAACAAATAGCAAAGAGACAGTTTCAAAACTGATTAATAGGATCACAAGTCTGCATCTTGTACAGCAATTAACCACTAAGAAGAATATATGCAGTGTATTATTTGTTGAAACTGTACTTCCGATTTGATATGAAACTGTCTCATTGCTATCTGTTTATCAATAAAACTTTGAAAAAAAACTGATTAATAGGACAGTTTCAATAATTAATACATTGTATATTGTTATCTTCTTAGTGGTTATCCATAGTACAAGACACAGACAGGATATCGTGTCCAAACACTATTAGTACAAATCTTTCTTGTCATTGAATTAAGTGAAAGTAGCTGTATACCTATCCTATTTTGAGTATACAGATACAAAATGGTCCTTCGTTTGTATCCCCTTTTTTTGTTTAGTCCTGTCAGAGATGGATATTCTATTGGCATCTAAATACTATAGGTGCGTAAATTCAGCAAAACAATCCAACACAGTCCAGCAGTCCACAATAGTAGTGGGTTATCCATAGAACTTGCACTTCTTATGAACATATTTTTAGGAGTAAGTATGATACATTATGAATTTATAATCCATTTCATCTTCCCAATTTTGTATTAAATTACATAATTTAGAGTAGGCAAATTTTATCCTTTCCCTTTTGGAAGTCCCCCTTTTCAGAGACTGTGGTAAATGAATATCAATCTTTGAATTAAAGTCCAGTAATGACTCAGCTGGAAATTTAGAATCACATTGTTTCCTCTGCATCAATATATGATAAATTCTTTTTGAGCAACTTGATAATTCAACACCTTCCTTAATATTTTTCATTATTATAAAATTTTTATTATAAAATATGTAATGGAACAAAATTCTTCCTTATATTAAAGCAGGAATCATTTACAAGAAAAACACAGCTCCTTTTCTTATTCATTTAGAAATAATCTTTGTGCTCTCAATTTATGTCATTTGAATTAGTTGAAGAAACAAGCATTTAGGTAACAATTTCTTAAATTTATTTTGCATCTTATACCTAGTAATGTGAACAAGTAACAACTAATTTGAAGAAAACAATATGTACCATAACAGCCATTGTTGAATGCCTATCATTTTGTTTAGTGACATTCTGTATCCCAATTTTTTAATATTTTATTCTTTTTAAAAAATGAAAATTATATGTGACCACTGTTCCCTTCCTATCATAATGTTTTGGAATTTTGGATATTTTTGTTGTTTTGAGCTTTTTTTTTGTTTTAAGATAAAATTTTTTAAAAGATAAAAAGAATTCTAGGAGGACTGAAATCAAAAGCTTAAGAAATTTTAGGAATAAAATAGAAGACTGCCAACTAGTTCCTTAACTTGCAATGTTTCACTTGAAATCAAACACTGAGAGCAAACATAAAACAAAAAAGCCAAAGGATATTTATTGCTGGCTGGAAGTTACATAAAATAAAGTATTCTTTGGATATGATATTGATTGGATTTTCTTGAAGATATATAATTTAGTTTTATGGTACATTTGATAAAGGAAGTTATCAAGTAGCATTGAAGCAGTCTATTAATTCTTATTAAGCTTACTGATCTTATAAGATATGGCTATTATATTCTTAATAATACATATTCTTTGGGGGTTTAGTAGAGTCTATTATTTTAGCTTCAAAAGAGCTGATACTCCTTCTCGCTCTCTTCTTAATGATTTTATTATATTGAGGTATATTCTGCCACCAAATTTGGTAGCAATACTTTTATCTTTAAATATTAAGAGTGTGGCAAGTGGCTTGCGTTGGCTGCACATAGGTGTCCCTGTCCCATGGTAGAGTGGAACTGCATCATATCCCCACTCTGAAAGTCACCTAATGGGATGCCTGAGAATCAGCAGCATCTGATTTTGTGGCAGCATCTGCTCTTGACTCAGGCTTGCTGTTTAACATAATTCTCCAAATCTAAAATTTCTCAGGTATAAACTACACTACCATTTTATGTTCCATTAAGAACAAAAATGCTGCAAATGAAACTAAGACATATCATGGATTAGACTGCTTTAAAATGAGATGAAGTTACTAACTGAGCTTTTCAAGCTCTGCCCCAGAGGCCTCTTATGTCCACTCCAGAGTCTCCTGGCTTAGAAAAGTTGTCTATCAGGACAACTAGTGATGCAAAGTGCTATTGACATGGAAAAGTTAACATATGTCCAGGCAGTTACTCCAAGACGTAGTTCTCAGTGCTAGTACTCTCGGTAAGGTGCTAACTAAAGTTAGGTCTGTATAACAGTGTTCTGAATAGTAGATCTTTGATCTTTCATCAGCACAGGTCTTGGTTAGTCAGAGACAGTTAAATCTCTTTCAGGGAGTCGTTGTTTCTGTCCCAGAGCTCTTGGACCCTTGTGTTTAATTATCTCACTGTGACTGTACAGGAAGCTGCTCTGGAGAGGCATGACGCACCTTTAAAGGATGCAAAGAAATGATACTAAAAAGTGTTGCAGTCACACACACACATACACACAGAACTCAGTGTCACCTATGTAGGGAGCCTTAGAGATGTGTTGGGTCACTATTTATATGTTTCATAAATATTTAATCTCAATCTTATAATACAACAACCTGAGAAGCAGGTACTAATATATCTATTTTACCAACAAAGCTGAACCTTACCAACACTCTTACTTGTTCATGAGATGCAAATAGCAACCTATAAAGTCAAGATTCAAACCCGATTCTGCCATGTTTAAAGTCAATCACTTTCAAATCATGATGCTACCTCTCCCAGAAACATTACTTTTTTATACTTGCTTAATTACATTATTTTGTTTATTTAGTTACTCTAGCATCTTCTGAAATGACCTTAATTTACCTCACACACATGCCATACATTAAATTATATAGATATGGAGGAGAGGAAATAAACCAGGGGCTGCTGAGGTGAGGACTGCTGTGTTACTAAGTATAAGTGGTTTTAACAATAGACAAGAAACTCAGTTTTAGGTTGCGGTTTCTTCTAATGTCTTAATTTCTCTAGTTAAGTTCTTAAGATGCTTCTATATTCTGATATGACAACTTTTTTGCAGTCTAAGAAAGCAAGTGTTTTATCACTCTGTCTTCGTTCTTTTCCTCTTGGAATTCAGTGAGCAGTTTGGTTTGGAAAGAAGTAGGATGCAAGCTTAGAAATCCTGCTATTGATCCTTTCATTTTTTTCCAATGTCTTCATTTTATAGTGTGGTCATTCAAAGAGCGGGGACATTCCCTCAGTCCAATGGATGGATTGGATATAAGGAAAATCAGTTCTACTAAATAATATAGTTTGAAAAATGTCAAGGTGCAGAATCTGGATGATTCCAGTCCCCAAAAGTTAATGACAATGTGCTCATCCTTTTAATGGAAACATTACTAGGAGGCTCCTGGCTACATAATCCATCACACTGCAGAAGACTTGCTGACTTATGCTTTGTGACGGGCCAGTGAGAAAAATATACAAACTCATACACCAGTGTTGCAAATCAATTCCGCGGCAAAGTGGAAATAACTCTTGTACCAATAAGCAGTAAGATCTACAGGGAAAAAAATCCTTTTCTGAATTTTCAACTTGCAGATAGAAAGAGAAGTCATCAATCACACTGGAGAGCTCCCATTTCAGGGCGGTTGTTCTTAAAGACAAACCAGATGAAATCAGACAAGACCAGAATATGCAAACGCCTTTGGATTTTTCCATAGTCTTGGTGCAGGGAAGAAGCAAGTAAAAGTAAGACTGTTTTCTCTTTTCTTCTACGTGTGAAAGTTGAGTCCAGCAAAAACTATACATAGGCCCCGTTTATTGTCAAAATGACTAATTAATCTCCCCACAAATGGCTATTAATCATATATTAATGAGAGATTCTCTTTGCCCTGCAAATGCAGGTTCTGTGGAAATCCTTTCTCCTTGGTACTCGAAGCAAGTTAAAAGCATGCAGAACTCAATTAATCTTGGAGCAGCATGGGGTGTTTGAAATTGCCCACAGTTTGAAAAGGAGAAAATAGCGAAGACATTTAAGCTGTCCATATTTCACTGTGTAAATTCAGAAGCACTTAATCATTGCCTACACATTCTTTTGTTGCCTTTCTTCCTCTGCCATGTAATAACCATGTTTCAAGCCTTTCCCCCACCCCAGTATACTGAAACACAAACCAAAAAGACTGGGGCTTCTAATAAATGGTGTTCTCAGTTCTCTTCGATACACAGAAAATGAATATAACATATAATGTTATGAAATGTCATTGTGACTGGACATATATGTTGATAAAACAATGTATGTTTCTAGTTGCATCGATTGTGAGCTGAATGTCAGTGACTTCTGGGCAACATCCAAATTAGTTTAATTTCCAGATGGATCTGGAATTCACCTAAGAAGGAAAAGATAGGTAGTTAAACACTCATGAGAAAACACTTCTATCTTACAAGGAAGTCCCCTTGTTCACCATGCATTTATTCTGTACCAGGTCCCATGGTAATAAGGATAAAACATGGATCAATTTTATTTTGAATTATGTAACAATAAAAATGAAATGCTATTTCCTTAGGAGAGGGAAGGCAAAAGGAAGATCTGGCATTGCACACATATGTACAAAAGCTCATGTCCTGCTGCTTGATGGTCGCTAATAACAGCAGCCTAGTTACTGGATGCCTAGGGGAGGCAGCTGAGTGAGTTTCTAGCAGAAAGTGATGCTGGAAAGGCAGGGTTATGATTTGTACTGTCTATTTTTTCTAATGCTTTCAGCAATGCCAGAAGTTTCTGTCAGGATTTGGTGTCAGTTCTTTGCATCTAGGGCCATAAATGAGAAGACATTTGTTGGGCCTGGAATGACAGAGAGCAGACCGGGCATATGAGAAGGACCTGAATGGTGGTATCCAGCAGGACTGACCTTTTATTTCATCATGGTGCCAGTTATTCATGCTTCCCTGGATCCATAGTCTGCTGACCACAAAAATTATACAGTCTTCCCCTTTTATGGGGACAGCTCTTTCCTAGTGCTTTAAAACAACAATTCATACGGTTATTGTTTGGCTATATGAACTGTCAACAAATTGTCATTTCTGACTCATGCTAAAATAAAGCCTCAAAAAAATAAAATAAAATAAAGCCTCAGTCTTCATAATTGTCCTTTGCATACACAGCTTCCTGTCATATAACACACTATGATCAGCTGCCCAAGCTTCAGTGTGCGCTGGAGGGAAGGGGAAGAGCTCTCTCCCACTTTCTCTGTAGGTCATAGTTTACATAACTTGGACACACCTTTGTTAAGTATGACCTTTAAATCTTTGCAACGTAAAACTAGTTATAAATCACACATGCTTTGTATGCTTTCTTTGACCTTCTTATAGTTCCCTATTTGAGGGATAATTTTCTAGGCCCCTTATAAAATTTCATGCTTCCTTATTCAATCAGCTCTTTGAAATGAGAATACACACATATACTTATTGAAAGTTGATTGCAATATCTGGGTCTTTGGCTGCTGTTAGTATTTATCACATATTGTCTTATCTTTAAAAGCAGGTCCAGCAGAGAACACTGACACAGGCATTGAGTAAGTCCTTCAAATGCAGTAACGATTGTCTGTAAAAGACCGAGGCCAACAGGTTTAATGCCAGCAAAATGATGCCAATGTCAGCACGGAGGTATCAGTGCCAATACATGCTATTGATATCAGAGTTTTAGATTTAGTAACATGATTGGCAACAGAGGAGCATGCAGCTGATGTAGGCCATTTGACCCCTTGCTGACTCAGTCTTCCATACTTTGCTGACTGAAAGTCAAGACATGTGGTTCAAGCTGAATGTGGTAGACAAAGGAGCACTTCAGCAGTGCTACTAATGTCTGTGTTATTTGCCTTTTCTTGCTAGCAAATATTATTAAAACTTTTCAACATAATAAAATATTGCAGCATAATATGTAACTGAAAGAATGAATTTCTTTTGTTATTTTAGTCCAACATGCTCCAGTTTCAGAATAAGGAGTACATTTTCATCTCTTCCAGTAGGCCAACTCCTTTGCAGCCCACAGAGCAAGATGCCAACCCTGGAACAGCCCCAGGATTTACTGATTTCCTTTCTTACACATATTCACTCGGTCTCCACTTGTAAACTTAGCCCTGACTCAAACTTTGGGTAAACAAAGTTTTCACATTTCTAAGAGAACAGCATTGACACAATGGAGCAGGGGCTTAAGGCATAAAACAAAGAACATAGATCTGGCTGTAGACAAAGCAATGTAGTTGTTTTTTAAAATTAGTTTTATTGAGAAACAAATAACAATGAGACAGTTTCAAAACCCATTAGTAGGACAGTTTCAATAATTAATACATTGCATATTGTTTTCTTCATAGTTGTTATGCATAGTACAAGATACAGACATGATATCCTGTCCAAATACTATTAGTACAAATTTTTCTTCTCATTTGTTTAAGGAGAAAGTAGCTGTATATCTATCCTAACTATTTTGTATATACAGATACAAAATGGTCCTTCATTTGTATCCCCTTTTTTGTTAGTTTTGTCAGAGTGTGCCTCAGGAGAGTCACAAGGAGAGAAAACATCTTCTCAGGCTTTCACAGAGAGCAAATTGGTCAAACAATGGCCATGACTCATCCACATGGCTGACACTCACAAAGGATCTACAAAGTGTGGTACAGGGTTTCAGGGTAAATTCTGAGGGGATTTGACTGACCTTGACAGATATAAAAGTTACATTTCTTGTTATACACTTCTTGCTTTATTTTTGTCTTAACCATCTAACAGAAAAGTATTAAAACGAGGTATAAAAAGTAAAGCCATATTAATATGCTGAGCTGTAAAAGGCTCAAGCAACAACTTGTGACATTGTCAGTCCTACAGAAAACCCATTACTATTATGGACTACTGGACTATATTGGATTATTTTGCTTAATTCATGCACCTACAATATTTAAATGGCAATGGAATACCCATCTCTGCAACGTTGCTCTATGGGAGTGAAAAGAGAGTTGAGCCTCCAGCAGGAAGACAAGTCATCTTTAATCTTTCCTTGGAGCTCTCCACGGTGGATTTCAAGAGTAACTGCCATGTTTTTTGAAGGTCTAGATTTTTAACTCTACCACTACTTACTTTCTCTGATCTATGCATACTGCTAGGTCACAGATATTGTCAACTAGCATTATTTAGCTTTTCACAGACTGTAACACCCTTGTTTAAAGCATCATTAAATGTATTTTACTGCTTAACTACCACCTATCATTTTATTCTATGTGCCATGAATATTGTATTTTACTTCCTCTGGACATCACAGTCATCTATATTCCATCTTTATTTATGTCTGAAGTTAATAGTATGTTTTTGTTTTCACCCTTTCCAGGACAAGCTGACATCTAGCAAGAAAACATGATCTGTAATCAAAAGTAAATGAGGTGTATTGGGAAGTCAAGATGGCCCACTTATTTGAATTGACAGGCAATCATTAAAATAACTACTATAAAAATTTAAAAGGTTTATAGGAAAAGAGAGATGTAATAGTGAAGGTATGAAATATTTCCAGACAGAAATACAACCTGTAAAAAAGAAATAAATGGGAAAGCAAAAAATTAAAATAAAATAACTGAACTCAAAAGTTTTCTGGAGAGAATTCATGTTAAATTGGACAAGAGAAGAAAAAAAAACAAATGAATTTTATATATATTGCTAAAAAGTATCTAACTACAAATCAATTTAAAAAATAAAGAAAACAAATGTAAAAAAGTCTCCAGGGATATTATAAACTATGATGTTTCAGAAAAAAAGGAAAATGACAGTGGGACAAAAATATAGAAGTAATTATTGAAAAATTTCCAAATCTGATAAAAACAATAATCCAGGAAGAATAGGTATCAAATATTATACTACGATCAGAATCATGTCATAATTTTAATTATACCAATAATGAAGATAATATCTTCAAACAGTTGAAGAGAGAAAGTGGGTAATGATGACACAGATGGCTTGCTTTTGAGAAAGGATGTGCATAAGAAATCTAAGAAGCAGCAAGTTCAGTGTACTGAAGAAAAGAGTCAGTCTACCTAGAACTCTGGATCCAGAGAAGGTACCCTTCACAATCAAAGCCAAACAAATTTTTCATAAAAATGAAAATGAGTCTTCAACATTAGCAAACCACAGCTATAACTAGTGGTAAACAAAATAAAGCAAGCAAACTAAAACCTCTTTAGGCTGAGGGGACATAAAGCCAGAAAAAACTGGATCAACCAGAAATCATAAAGAGTGATAGAACCATGCACTAAACTAAAGTCGAAATGGATTAAAGATCTAAACATTAAAGCAGAGACACTAAATCTCCTGAAAGAGAAAGTAGGAGGAACTCTTGAAGACATAGGGGTAGGCAAAGAGTTCATGGACAGAAATCAAATCGCACAGGTAACAGTTGAAAGAATTAACAACTGGGACCTGCTCTTACTGAGAAGTTTTTTCACGTTAAAAGAAATTACCAACAAAGTGAAAAGGCAACCCACAAATTGGTAAAAATCATGACAAATCAGTACTCAGACAAAGGTCTACTCTCTAGAATCTATAAAGAACTAAAAAACACTATGACCCCAAAATTTAAAGACCCAATCCAGAAATGGGCAT
>NW_004524604.1:7177564-7178739 GCF_000260255.1 Octodon degus | reverse complement strand
CTCAGGTCAATAATTTCTGACATTGCCAGTTAAACAGAAGACCCAATGCTATTATGGGCTACTGGACTCTTTTAGAATATTTTGCTGTTTACACACCTATAATATTCAAATAATGGAACTTAGAAAAAAAGGGGTATACAGATGAATGTCCATTTTGTATCTGTATTCAAAGTGGATGGTATAGATATATAGTTACATTCTCTTAATGAATAGAATGATTTGTTCTAATGGTGTTTGTAAATAGGATATCAAGCCCACATCTTGTACAGCAATTAACCACTAAGAAGAATGTATGCCGTGTGGTAGTTATTGAAACTGTCCTAGCGATTTGATTTGAAACTGTCTCATGGCTATCTGTTTATCAATAAAATTATGAAAAATATAATAAAAAAATAATATATAAAAAAGAGAGGTTCTGGAGACAAGTGCTAGGTCTGCATCTACCAGTAGCTCCTCTTTAATTAGGGTCTGGGGTGGTGAAGGGTGTCGCAGGCTGAGGGATGTGTGGAGGACAGGGGCGAAATGGTGACACAGGAGGGTAGCTGCTTCCCCTCTAGCACTTCTCGCACCTCCACACCCGTCGCACTGTGTTTTCACAGTGGCACAACCCCTGACATCCGGCATCCTGAGCTTTGTCCTTCAGCTATGTAAATTCACGATGGTACCTATTCAAGTGTCTCGGTGACTGGTTTCATAGTATTTTCCTGTAGCCCTCAGAGGTGAAAGTGAAGTATATGGAACATATTACTTTTTTCATAAAGGTACGTTAGCTCTGAGTGATGAACATTACCTAATCTACCGATAGTCCCAGGTGTAAGGCTATCAGCAACCAGAAGAGACTGCAGAAACCAATACTGGCTATGGGCAGCATGGAGATGAGTTCTGCTGCAGGAGTGCGGGCTGATGCCTTAGGAGATAAGGACACTGTGACACGTCAGTAATAAAGTGTATATGCTTTGGTTGACTGGCTAAAAAAAAAGTGATAGAAATGATAACTATGTAATTAAATATTTAAAACAGCTCTTAGCATTTTAAAAGTTCTCTAAATGAAAATGATGTTTATTTTTTTTCTTTTTATTATTTTTTTTCTACAGTTTTATTGATAAACATATAGCAATGAGACAGTTTCAAATCAAATCGGAAGTACAGTTTCAACAAATAATACACTGCATATA
>NW_004524604.1:7155349-7175164 GCF_000260255.1 Octodon degus | reverse complement strand
CTGGGAGAGGGTCCGGCCCACGCTGCGCCTGGGCTGGGACTGGTCCCGCCGGCGCAGGGTAGCAGGAAACTCTCAGCACACTCACCGGACCTGGGGTAGGACTGGGTCTGGGGGCTCCCGGAACTCGGCAGAAAATCCTTCTCGTTGGGCGGGGTGGGGGAGGCACTGCAGAGTCTTTCTGTAGGTTTTTAAAAAATCATGTATAGGTATTAAACATTTTCAAATTATTTTTCTGTATCTGTTGAGATGACCCTGTGCTATTTGTCCTTGGCTCTGTTAATGTGGTGCATTAACTTTATTGTTTTGCATATATTGAGCAAAAGGATCCCTGCATCCTTAGAATGAATTCCACTTGGTCATGGTGCATAATCTTGATGGTTTGCTGCATTCTGTTTGCCAGAAGCTTATGGAGGATTTTTGCATTTACATTTATTAAGGAAATTGACTTGCAGTTCTCTTTCTCAGCTAGGTCCTTCTCTGGTCTTAGTATCAGGGTAATACTTGCTTCTAGGAATGAGTTTGGGAGGATGCTTTCCTTTCAGTTTCATTAAAGTGTTTGAAAATTAGTAGCATTAGGTCTTCCCTAAATTTATTGTAGAATTCAGCAGAGAATTTGTCAGGGCCTGGGATTTTCATTGTTGTAGGCTTTCATTTATATCTTCAATTTCATTGACTATTGGTTTATTTAAAATTTTCATATCTTCATTACTAAGCTTTGGTAATTTGAATGTATTTTGGAATCTGTCCATTTCTTCTGTGTTTTCTATCTTATTGGAATGAAGTTTCTCAAAGTAGGCATTGTTGATCTTCTGGATTTGTATAGGATCTGTAGTGTCATTAGATTGCTTACTTGAGATCACTATGTTTTTCTGGAGGAGTTTCCATTTGTTTTTTAAGCTCTTGTGGTTTCTTTTACCATTGATTTTTCCAGTATCATTGCACTATGGTTTGGCAATATGCATGGGATCATTTTGATTCCTTTAAATATATTTAAGCATGTTCTTATGTGCTAATATGTGGTTTCTTTTCACAAACATCCTGTGTGCACCTGAGAAGAATAAATATTTTGATGTTGTGGAGTTAGCACTGTGCAGACATCTAATAAGTCCATTTCTTCAAAAGTTTGTTTTTATTCTGATATTTCATTGTTGATTTTTTTTGTATAGTTGATCTGTCTGTTTGTGATGCTGGGGTATTAAGATATTAAGGTCCCTCATTACAATTGTACTAGTGCTCATTTGTTTTTTTTATGTTTGGTAATATTTGTTTTTACAGTTGGGTGTGCTGATATTTTGTGCATATACATTTATGATTGTTTTCTTTTCCTCTTGTATTGTTCCTTTAACGAGGATGTAGCAACTTTGCTTGTATCTGTTGTCCAGTCTTAATTTGCAATCCACTTTACTTGCAAATAAAATAGCTTTTCCCACTTTTCCTAGTTTACTGATTCATGGATTATTTTTTATATGTTTTGACTTTGAGTCTATGAATTTCTTTTTGAATTAAGAATGCTTCTTGTGTACTGTATATTGGTGAATCTTGCTTTTTGATCCATTCTGTGAGTCTAATTCTTTGACTGATGGATTGAGATTACTTACAATCTTGGTTTTAATTGATGTATATTGACTTATCCTTGTCATTTTTCTATTGTTGTTCATCCCTCACGTTTAGTTACTTGTCTTGCCTATTGGATTCATTCTGCTGGTGTTGATGTAGTTGTAATGCTCATATCTCTTCCAAGAATGTTCTTCAGAACATGTTGAAATATTGGTTTGGTTGTCATAAATTTCTTCAGGTAATCTTTCACATGATAATGTTTTATTTCTCCATCTATTTTGAAATAAGGCTACATCAATCTGGGCTGGAGGTTATTTTCTTTTAGGGCTTTAAATATTTTATTTCAAACTCTCCTTGATTGGAAGGTCTGTGTTGGGAAATCTACTGTGATTCTAATGGGCTTTCCTCTATAGGTGATTTGTTTCTTTTTTCTAATAACTTTTAATATTCTGTTCTTGTATTGAATTTTTGGGATTTGACTATATTATGCCTTAGTATAGATATTTTTGACCATACCTGATTGGAGTTCTGTATGTCTTACTTAATTGTATGTTAAATTCTTTTTCTGTGCCTGGGAATTTTTCTGCTGTTACTACTGTGAGCAGGTTTTTTTAAAAATTTATTTATTTTAAAAATGATTTTATTGAGAAATAAATAGCAATGAGACAGTTTCAAAACTGATTACTAGCACAGTTTCAATAATTAATGCATTGCATATTGTTGTCTTAGTGTTTATTCATTGTACAAGATACATAATTATATGCTGTCCATAAACACCATTCGAACAAATCTCTCTTTTCATTGCATTAAGAGGATGCAGCTGTATATCTATCCTATTTTGAATATACAGATACAAAATGGTTGTTCATTTGTATCCCCCCTTTTTGTTTAGTTTTGTTGGAGAAGAGTATTCCATTTTCATTTAAATATTGTAGGTGCATGAATTCCGCAAAATATTCCAATATAGTTCAGTAGCCCATAGTAGTAGTGGGTTTTCTGTAGGGCTGGCAGTGTCAGAAGTTGTTGACTTGAGCCTTTTAGAATTTAGCACATTAATATGGCTTTACTTTTTATACTTTGTTTTTATACTTTTCTGCTGGGTGACTAAGACCAAGATAAAGCAAGACTTCTATAACAAGAAATGTAACTTTTGTGTCTGATAAGGTCAGTCAAATTCCTTCAGAATTTAACCTGAAACCCTGTATCACAGTTTGTATGTGAGCAGGTTTTTTAATATATCATTTTCACTGTCTCCTGCTTTCTCATTGATGCCAATCAGTTGCATTTTCTAGTAGCTCTTGGATTTTTCATGGTCCCTTGCTATTTTTAAGAAACCTTTCTATTTGTAGTTTCTAACTGCAGTTTTGTCTCCTATATCTGATATTCTTTCTTCACATTAGCTATTCTACCAAGCATACTTTCAATGAAAATTTTAATCTCCTGGATATCTGTTTGAATCTGCTTCATGGATTCCATGTCTATTCTAAATTAGGTTTCCATCATTTCCTAAACTTCATTATTTTTTTAGTCTGTATCTGCTTTGGAGTCACTAACTATATCATTCATTAGAGTAATCATTTCTGTATTTATCTGAGAAATTATTTCTGACTCAATTTTTTTCTAGTGTTTCATCCATCCTCTTTGTTATTTCACTGTTACCATTTTAGAAAGTCAAGGTGGATGGCTTTTGAATTGTTCCTTATTTCTCCCTGGGTTTCCATTTGGTGAATTAGATGCCTAGGGTTGCATCTTGCTTAATTTTTTTCTCATTTTGTACTTTTTAGTTTAATTCTTGTTTTGATGTTTGTAAATTATCTATGGCTGCTAGCTTTATTGCTAGTATTTATAACCCATAGGTAAGAGCTATGTTTCAAAGATGCTTTCGACATATATCTATTCTTTGGGTTTTGGGTATGTTGGAAGATTCTACCTGTTCAATTTATTGAGAATGGGAAGTTGCCTATTTGGTCTAGCCTCTGATTTTTGTCTCTGGCCTATGGTATTGTTTATGATTCTCAGGCAATCTCAGCCTTGGCATACAAGGAAGAACAACTGGTTAGAACACTTAGACTGCTTTGGGTAATGTAGTACAATGAGAAATAACAATAGGATTAAACACCCTACAAAATGATAAATTGTGGTAACTATTAACTTGGCACCTATAACTATATGAACTAGATGTATGGTTTCCAACAAAATCTAAAACATATCATATAATTTCATGCAGTCAGTGTGCCCTCAATACAGTGATTTTACCCTCAGGGGAGAAATTTTTAAAAGTTTTAGGGATAAAATTGTGGAATAGATGAAGAGGAAGGGATTAGAAGCAAGACTGGAGGGCAAGGGAAGGTAATGCAAACTCCGGGAAAATGGTAAAGACAGGAATGAAAGAGAGAAGGAAAAGTAAGAAAACAACAACAGAACATAGCAATACCAAAAGAACTAGAAAGCATGTTCTCATATAAAAATAAGAGCAAACCATCAAGAAAAAAGAAAACAAAACAAAAGAAAAAAAGGAAATAAAATATCTACTTCAGGGCATGTCATTGCCGTCACTTGTAGGTAGAATGGGCAGAAAGAGCCTTAATCCATGTTAGTTAATCCCATCAAGCTAGCAGTAGTCTCATAGCAGGGTAGTGGATAATCCCAGTAACACTGTATTTTTAGTCCCACGGATGCTCAGGCTGGTTTCTGGCTGTGAGGCTGGAATCCAAATTGTTCAGCTACAACACTCTTTGTGCCTCCTGCTAGGTAGAACTGGAGTCTTTGAGTTAAATTCAGTTGACACTGGGAATCACAAGATGAACTCACAGCTGCTCTGAGTTCCAAGTTCAGTTGACCCCAACCAAGATAGCTAACAACCAGTTGTCCTCTCCTGGGGAAGGTCTGAACCCTAGTAACTGAGCAGCCATTGCAGTTTGATGCCAGTGCTCTATTCCACTTGTATGTTTTTCTGTAGAGGTCTCTAGAGTCTCCAGTAGTCACAATATGCTTGCATGTTTAAGCTGCCCCTCCCATGCAGAGAAGGTTTAGGGAGACAGCCCTGCTTTCTACCTCCTTCTTTTGCATTGAAGTCTCTCTTTGATCTCCCTATGGGTTTTTATTCTTGTTTCAGATCCTTGCTTGGTCCCAGGGACCCACTCTTCTCTTTTTTTCCCTCACAATGCTGTTACAGCATTTGTACATCAATTCTTGGAGAGGCTGTTGCTCTACTGTTTACCACTCTACCATCTTCTGTGAAGTGAAACATATTTTGCTAAGCTCTCACGATGTAATTTGAAACAGTATTACAACATGAATGAGAGAAAATGATTTCAAAAAAGTTACAATTTATCTCTGATTAAACTTTCTTTGTGATATAGAAATAGAATTGAATGAGAAAATAAAATCAAAACAAAAACCCTATAGCAAATATTACACATAATGATGAGATACTGAACTTTTTTTCCTTATAATAATAATTATAATAAAGCAAAGAATTTGCTTTCACCACTTTCATTCAGAATTGTATTGGAGATCCCAGCACAATTAGAAAAACAAGAAAATATGATGATAGAAAGCAAACAAATAATGTAGCAGAAGATGTTGTCCTCCCCAGCCAATATACTGTTGTTAGTTATTCAGGTAATAGTTCTGCTTCCAGTTCCTGTTACTTTTCATCTTAGAACCAGCTGGTCACTGTGATGCATAGCTGGTCATTATGATGCATATTTTAAGAACCAGCCCTCAAATGACAAGCCATTGGGCCTCTTGTCTTTCTGCTTGTTTATTCCATATAAGTCCTAGCCCACCAGAGATCAGGGCCTGATATGGGATTGATTCCTATCAGTGCCCATTGATGTAAAATAAATCTGCTTCTAAATTCTGGGTCATTGTTTTTATGTTTCTGCTTGCCATTGTGTCTGGTGCATTGGCTGGGAAGATTGACTGTGCTGACCTCTTTGGTCCCTACTCATGGACCTCATGGATGAAGCAAGAACCTCTCCAAGTCCTGACAGAAAGGTGCATCCTTGAGATTTGTCAAGTTTCCTTGGAGGTCTGGAATGGAATTCTTGGTCCTTTGTTTGAGAAGCTCACATAGGACTCAAAAGGGAGGAGGATACAATCTCTGTATGTCTGCTTTCCTGATTCTGGCAAGACCCCTGGAAAGCCTCCTGGTTGGTCTATCTGCTGTCCTGCTCAGCTCAAGCAGAAGAGTCTGATCAGAAGAAGAGCCTTGTTAAGTTAGGATCACCCTTGAGAGCAGGTTGTGATATTTAATGTCTAAGTGCCTGTTGAAGGGATGTGTGGGTGAAATAGCATAAGCAATGAGCTGCTCTGTTTATGCACCAAGATTGGGAAGCACTGGTCACGGTGGCTGATTGGACCCTCACCTGAGGTTTCATGGCAATTGACAAATGGCATAATGAAGGTCTCACACCCCCTTAGAAGTCATGCTTAAGTCTTCACAAGGGACACAGTCATGTGAGCATCTGAATGGTCTCTATGTGGGCCACCCACACTTTGTCTGTTGCATCATTTTTCAAGGCTACACAACACACATGTAGGAAGTCAGAGGTGGGAATTAGTCAAAACCCAAAGTCACTGACTGCAGGAAAGGTAGGGTTTTTTTTATTTTTTGTAATTGGTACAGGGTCTTCAGAGTCTCACTATGGGTAGATTAGACTTGTAGTGATTCTCATGTTTTCAGCCTCCCAAGTGCTGGGATTTCAGGTGCATGCCAGCACACCCAGTCTCAATTGCCATCTCAGCAACCCTGTGGGCAGGGCTGGCATAGCACTCCGGGGATTGAACCCTGGCCTCTGTGCTCTGCCTAAGCAGGCACTTTAGTCTGCTAAACTATCTGGACAGCCAAGGAAAGGGGTTTTGATTAAGTTAAAAATAAAATCAAACTGTTCCCTGCATCTCACAAAAAACAAAAAGAGGCCTATTATTACTGAAAATTCCATCTCATTATCTCTGTTGGCTGTCAGAGTTGCTGCCAATAGTTTCACTCCCCTCTGCTCCTAATTCATCCAGTTGAACCAGAGTGTTTGATCAGACATTGCCTTCATTCATCTACAGAGACCTTCCCTAAAGATGTACCCATTGCTGATCAGATGGCATCATAGAATGACTGTCAACAATTCCTTCTGAGTTCCACATTTTAATTGAAGAAAAACAGGACTGTCATCCTTGATGAATGAGTTACCATGGCCTTTCCCAAAGGTCACCCTGCCTAGAAACCTAAAATCAGTTAAGTGCTTCTCAAGACATCAGAGAGGGGAGCAAACAGCCTGTCAACCACTGCTATCTAGAAACCTGATTTTTAAAAAAAGCACCTGATGTCCATAAGATCTAGTTTGTTAGACCACCATACCTTCTGGATATTAATGATAAGGGTATGGAAACAATAAATAAATACCCTCAACCCTTTTCAAGATACAAAGAAACCCGACTATCCATACCCACCTCAAACTGAACCTCTCCTCACCTTGTCTGTTCTGGATTGATAGGACAGACTGAACTCTATCAAATTGGACCCCCAAGAGCCTGTGATCATTGTAAAAGTCAGGGTCAAACCTATAACTTTACTAGTAGACAATGAAACAGAATTATTTGCAATCAGAAGTTTCCTCTTTCAAAAATTTTGCCTTACCATGACCACCATTGCTGCCAGATGTCACTGGAAACACAAAGACATCCAGATGCACATCTGCCTAATAGACTGTTAATCACCTTGGGCATGATCTCCATGCCATCAACAATGTAGCCATCACTTTGCGTTCTATGGTTCTCACTGCATATACCATTTGTGGACTGTTACTCAAATGTCACAAGAGTTTGGGAACTCTCACACTATTCACAGGGAGGGCTTAACAATAGATTAGGCTCTAGAACAGCCTTTTTTCTGTCCCTCCCAAATCCATCACAGTCCCCTGAGAAAGAAAAAATGAGGCTTCAAAACTAAAATCTCTAGACACTGTCAAACTGCTAAAATGCACCTCTCCCACTTGTGAAGTCAGTTCAAGATCTCCAAGCTATCAATGCCACCATGATTGCCTTCCATATACATTGCCTCAGTCTTCTTCCACACACAGCCTGCTGGTACACCTGCCTGGACCTAAAGAATGCCTTCTTATGTTTTTTATTGGTTCCTGTCACCCAGCTTCTCTTCACCTTAAAAGTTCAAAAGTCAACTGACCTGGACAAGGACAAAATATCACGACACTTCTGATTAATGACATTCAAGCTACCTGCTAGAAAGATGCAAAAGCTCTACTATAATATCTGGTAGAAACTGGTTACAAAAAAATAAACCCCATAGATTTCTTGGAGCCACTGGTTTCTATAGAATCTTGATTCTTGAGTTTACAAAAACAACTGTGCTTACTCAGACTGTCAGCTCTTGGGGAACACCAATGGCTTACCTGTACAAATACTTAGGTCCAATCTCTAAAGGATGCTTCCCCACTTTGCCTTTGATCTCTAACAGCCAAAAATACTGATAAGCTCACCTCAGGAGAAGACCTATCTGACCAGGTGTTACATGCTATATTGGACCTCCTGATATATGCTGAGTACACCTTGTTTATGGATGTAAGTAACTCTATTAGAAATGAAGTCCAACAAGCTAGATATGCTGTGGAAAACTCTCCTGCAAGAATGATATGCACAACACACTGCTTCCTTCTATTGTTTGGAAAGATGTCACCAATAACTCTATTCTTATATTCAAAATAGTCTGGTTCAGAGCCCTAAGTCCCTTCCAGGGTCCAATTGACTAAACATCTAGCTCAGCCAGAAAAAAAATTACCTAGTACTCCCAGAAGGTCAGGGCCAGATCTGCCCCTACCATATAGGTTCTGCAAGCTTAATCCATAGTTCTGGCACCTGTGCCCCTACAACCAACTCAAGTTTCAGCATCTGTGTCATTGTCTGTGACCTCATGTGACCTAGTGGACTCTCCTTGTTTGAAGGTATTTAGTTTGTTACGCAGAAATAAAACATAACCCACATAAACAACTTGTGACCAGTTAAAAGACCAGCCACAGCTGTAGACATTCCTGCACACACATATAACCCAGGTGCATATTAACTACCCCTACAAGTTTTGGAAATCCAGCGGTGAATATACTAGAAAACTTACCTTGACAGCTTCTCCAGGGCTCATTTTGAAGAGACAATGCACTCAATGCTCTCCTCTGGTCACTCTGGATGCTAACCAGTCTATGCATGGCTGAAGCTTAAAGACATTGTCCACAGGATTGCTCCACTCCTCAGTGAATTTCTTCCCTTGATTTTTGTGCATTTTCAAGCTGATCACCCCACTTCTTGCTTTTGCCCTATCTCTATGGGTGATTGCCCTGAGATAATAGAAAATAACCACTAAACCTCTTAAAAGTAATAAAGATTTGACAAGAGTCCAAGGTCCTTTGGACATTCACTTAGATCAAATTAACACCTTAACTCCCTTGTCAAAGTCAACTTAAGGAGAAGCCCTATAATAAGGGAAACAAACCACAAGATCCTTGTGGGAGTTTTCAGTCTTGGGGATGTTGGTTAGCCTACTGACAGCATCAATTTTACTGCTTCCGGTTAGGCCTTGTCTGAGAAGATCACATGTAACATGCCCAGCAAAGATTTGCTGGATAAACTGAAAGAGGGAGGAAATGTAGCAGAAGATGCTCCCTGAGAAAGTAGGCTTTAATTGGTTAGTTGCCCAGGTAATGTGAGCTCTGGTTCCAGTTCCTGCTGCTTTTGTTTCTTAGAAGTGGCCGGTACCATGATGCATAGCTGATCATTATGATATATATTGTAAGAACCAGTCCTCAACTGGCAAGCCATTATGCCTCTGTACTTTTGCTTGCTTAACCATAGAGCCCTAGACCACCAGAGATCAGACCCTAATTTTTAGGAATGATTCTGATCAGTGCCCATTGACATAAAATAAATCTGCTTCTAAATCCTCAGTGTCATTTCAATGTTTCTGCTTGTCATTGCAATAACACTCTGTTCTATGACGGTACATCATTATGGGTAGAAAATACTAAGAAATCTTCAAAATTACTATTATAATTAAGAAATGAACTTTGCAAGTTCTTTGGATACACAATGTGCAAAATCAATTATATTTTTCAATGTTACTAACATCTTGAAAAAGACATTGAAAATCATATAATTTACAGCATCATCCCAAAACATAACTATTCAATAAATTCAGAAGCTGTACAGGATAACCATAACAAGAATTACAGAATACTTGATACATTATAAAAGTCTATAGTTATTAAAATATCACATTCATGTACTGAAATGTCATCAGATGTCAGTTTTCCACAGCTTGAGCTATAGACTTGACTCAGGTCCAGTAAAAAAAATCTTAGCAGATAATGTGAATAAAGTGGTCGAGTCAATCTTTGAACTCAGAACTATAAACAGCCAAATAATATTGAAAGTAGAAGAGTAGTTAGAAATTTGCAGTTGTTAATTATGTCATTATAATTTTTTGTGTTTATATCTTTACTTTTTATTTTTTGATAATTCTTTCTAATAGAATCCAATTTACCACAATTGAAACAAATTTTATGACATAAAACTTCCCAATCATTGGGAATTAATCTATGTTCATTTGTTTTCTTTTTATAAAATTTTATTTTATTGAGAAACAAATATCAATGAGACAGTTTCAAAACTGAGTAATAGCACAGTTTCAATAATTAATATATTGTATATTGTTATCTTCTTATTGGTTATCCATAGTACAACATGCAGACAGAATATCCTGCCCAAACACTATTAGTACAAATCTTTCTTCTCATTGAATTAAGCAAAAGTAACTGTGTATCTATCCTAACTATTCTGCATATACAGGTACAAAATGATCCTTCTTTGTATCACCTTTTTTGTCCAGTCCTGTCAGAAATGGGTATTCCATTGGCTTATAAATACTATAGATGCATGAATTCAGTAAAATGATCCAACACAGCCCAGCAGTCCACAATAGTAGTGGGTTATCCACAGAAGTTGTTGACTTCAGTCTTTCACAGCTTAGCATATGAATATGGCCTTACTTTATATACCTCACTTTTATACTTTTCTACTGGATGGTTAAGACCAAGATAAAGAAGACCTGTATAACAAGAAATGTAACTTTAAAGGATGTACAAAAGGTGGTACAGGGCTACAAGATAAATCCTGAGAGTACTTGGCTGACCTTATCAGATACAAAAGTTACACTTCTGGGTATATAGGTCTTGCTATATCTTGGTCTTAACCATCCAGCAGAAAATTATAAAAACGAGGTATATAAAATAAATCCATATTAATATGATGAGCTGTAAAAGGCTCAAGTCAATAACTTCTTAGGATAACCCACTAATATTATAGACTGCTAGACAGTGTTAGATTGTTTAGTTGAATTCAAACACCTATAGTATTTAGATGCCAATAGAATATTCACCTCTGACAGGACAAAAAAATTAAAATTAAAATTAAAAAAAAGATACAAAGGAAAGATCATTTTGTATTTATATATACAAAATAGGATAAATTTACAGCTACTTTAGCTTAACTCAGTGAGAAGAAAGAGGTGTACTAACAGTGCTTGGACAGAATATCCTGTCTGCTTCTTGTACTATGGATAACCACTAAGAAGATAACAATGTACAGTGTATTGATTATCAAAATTGTCCTATTAATCAGCTGTGAAACAGACTCATTCATATTTATTTCTCAATAAAAAATTAAATAAGTAAATAAATAAATAAAAAAGAAATGCTACTTTTGTATCTGATAAGGTCAGTCAAGTACCCTCAGGATTTGTCTTATATAGTTGGGTGTTCCTATGTTTGTTGCATAGATATTCATGGTTCTTACCTCTTCCTCTTGAATTTTTCCCCTAAGCAATATAAAGTGGCCTTCTTAATTTCTTTTCATCATTCTTGGTTTGAAGTTCAGACTGTCTGAAAACAGGAGTGCTACTTCTGCTTTTTTCTGAGGTGCTGAAGTGTGTAGTATTTTTTTTTTGTCCTTTGATTTTCAGTCTGTGAATTTCTTTATGAGTTAAGTGTGTTTCTTGTATATAGCATGTTGTTGGATTTTGTTTCCTAATCCACTGTCAGTCTATTTTTTTATTTTTTATTTTTTAATTAATTAATTAATTAATTTATTTATTTTTTATTTTTTGCAGAACCGGGGATTGAACTCAGGCCCTTGCCAGGGAAGCACTTATTCCACTGAGCCATCTCCCTGGCCCCATGGGTAGTAATTTTAAAACACTGTTAGGTGATTCTTAAAGCAGCCAGGGTTTAAAATACACACAGACACACAGACACACACACAGGCAAAGGCTTATCACCTACATAGAACAAGAACATATCTTGAGATTACCTTTTTCCTTTGGTCCACATTTCTCCTGAACCTTATGGATTCTGCTTAATCAAAATGTCACTTTGCCCCACTGCACTATCACTTTGTACTTCCCATATCATAGTGAGGACAAAAGGCACTTTGCACCCCAAGATAAAACAAAAATTGTAGAGTCATCTCCCTGATCATCATCTAAGCAACCTTGAACATTTCTCATAAAACCTGGCTCCCTGGCAGAAGCAATTTTGGCCATGGTTTTTGTCATACTGTGTGTGGCATCTGTTATGACCTTTATGAGCTTGACGATCGTGTGAGGCACTTGCTGTCTTTCCATCATGTACAGATGAATGCAAACTCAGAAATCTTAGCACTTCTTGATTTTTTTTCTTTGAATATTGTGGTATTTTTTACTTGGCAAGACAGGTCTGCTCTTGTTTTCCTTGAAGGTAAAGTTTTCCTTTTTGAAATGCTTCTGTTTCTGAGTCGTTTTCCAACAAGGTAAAGGCACCTTGTTGTCCAACTGCATGAGATCAGGGTAAAGCTGAGAGGTGAGAACCTGCTCAGTTACCCTGAGGTGGTGGCACCTGTATCCCAACAGCCAGCTCAACCACAATGTGCACCTACTGGCTGTTGTGAGGAAATCTCAACACTGGGGTTACGTCCTCTGCTGCAGGTTAATCAGGCAGCCTTTAACCAGATTAACCTTATCTGCACTGGGCTAATCGTTTTTATCAAATTACTACCTAATTTAAAGAAGACACCAGAGACATCTGGAAATATGCATGCACAAGAATCAAGAGACCAGGAGAACTCAGCTACATGACTGGAGCTACATAGAAATGATTATAAAATGTTTTACTGGCTCTTCAGCTAATGGAGTACTGGCGAGCAAATCTTACGTGAAAGAGTAAACCATGATCACTGTGAAAGGCAGCAGTGCCTGGCCTGCTTCACTCCAAGGGTCCTGACTGGTGAACATGGTAAATGCACAATAGACATGTGTTAAATGACTAAAGTGCATGCCTAGGAAACTTTAGCCCAGAGTTCAAGGGCAGAAGAGCACGCTGCAAACAGGAAATTCACTCAGAGCTGGTTCAAGTATAAGTGCTACCCTAACAGGACGGCACTTATTTTTCTTGAAAAAGTCAAGCAGTTCACTAACAAGTCTAATAGATTCTGTAAAATGTTTATAAATTTCAGGGAGCTTCTTTATCTATTACAGTTGCAAAGAGCAACCTACGCTGTCAGTCCAGTTCCGCAGCATTAGCACTAGTCACTAAGTCTAGTACGATTCTTGTATTCCACAACAGTGGAAATTTCCTTTGGATTTTAAATCCCACCACCCCAATCAGCTGGGGCAGGAGTACAGAAGTGGCCAAACCTGGAAGGGAGCAACAGCATCCAATCAAGTCAAGCAGACCCATTTGCTGATATACAACTCTTCATGCAAGGCCCAACAGTGCAATGGAACCTACTTGGTTACTCAGATTCCTTTTGGAATTCCTTCTAGGAGGGTTAGGAGGGTAGAATAGTCACATAGAGATGCAGAGAGGCCAGGAGAGGAAGAGAGCACCTTGTATCAAGCTTGAAAATCTGCTAAATCCTAGGCTGTAAAAGGTCTCTTAAAAGTGACAATTATTCAATGAAATCAGGAAATCTCTGTTAGTTCACTGTGCTCTGGTACCTGACAAGGTGATTCACAGGGAACCTGCCAATAATAATGAGAGAAAACTCAAATTTCATCTAATCTGAAATACACTGTGGTATACTTCAGCTACAGGCTCTATCAAAATATTTCTAGGTATCTATGTTAAAGAATGCCTCATAGTATCATTTACCTCAACCATCTCAAATCCATTTCATTCCATTATTCTGCATCTTCCCTTCATTCTCTTCCTCATAGCCCAGGATGAGAGGGCAAAGCTTTCTAGTCCTTGCTCTTTTTGGTTCCGTTTTGCTGGCAATCCAGAGGCATGGTGGCTAATTTGTACATCACAGGAAATAATACAGCAGTGAATATTGCTGATCCCAAACTTGTGTACAGAACTACTGGCAAATCTGGGCATAGTCCTTGGAGAATTCCAATTACTGCAGGAATAGCCATTTCTCCAAGAGCACTACCAATGACCAAAAAAAAGCCACAGATTTCCCACTTATGCTCGTGTACTGCTCAAGCCAAGAAACACCACTGGGAAAGGTGGCAGCCATTGAAGCCCCATACACGGAACTCGCTATCCAGAGACAAAGCGGGTTCTTGTAAAAAAGCACCAGGAATAATGAGACCAGGCTGCCAATGTTGTTCAGCACAATCATGGTTCCAGGCTGTAAACACGTAGCAAAGAAGATCGCCAGGCCCCGGCAGGCTGTGAATGTCCCCCAGATGATGGAGTTCAGCCCAGCTGCTTTGCTTTCCTCCATGCCAGAGTGGGTGGTTGCAAATGAGAAAATGTAAGGGCCATAGGTGATCTCAGCTCCAACGTAAAAAAAGAAGAACATAAAAAGAAGGCAGAGGAGGGCCTTGTGATGCTTAGCTCTTTGAGCTCCCTGAGCAGATGCTGTTGATTTTTTGTGCCTTGAGCTTTTCTTGAAAAACAGAAGAAACAGGAGGACAGAATCGACAAAGATGGAAGTGCCCACAGAAGCAAAAGCCCACAGTAAGTTCAAGTCATCAGGTACTGCAAACAGAAGGTCTGGGTTGGCTTCAAGTGATCAGTTGGGGCCTGGAGGTTGAAGGTTGGGCTCTGTGTGGTGGCTGAAGCTGTTGTCATCATCCCCAGGGCCAACTTTTGCCAAAAGAGACATCAAAAATGCAACCAAGACAAAATGAAGTATAAGGCCTGCATGTGTGGGGCTACTTTGTCTCCCCATAGAGCCAAGATAAGGATGTTCCCACCAACTGGACAGGGGTCTTTCTCTGCTTAGGAGGGCTGGTCTGACCAGGTGATACCATTCCCAACTCAGTAAGTCAAGATCATTGCAAATGACAGTCTGATACATTGTGCTCTACTTGTCATAGCAATACTGTCTTGATCCCAGAGATGACACTGGAGAAAGTCATTAACTTGTATCCATAGTGGCATACGAAATACCAAAGACAGACATCACCACAATCAGTAATATTGCTCCCTTGCAAAAAGGAATGAGATAAAGACCAGTTGTGGAAGCCAATAATGACATTCCTAAAAGTAAAAAGTGATTCATACAGTCAAAGAGAATTCCGCCAATCACAAACCCACCCAAACATCCCAAAGCACGACCCACAAATATATGAGAAAGACTGCTTATTTTGGTTTACATTTCTTGCCAAATCTTGAAATGTGGGTCTCAGGATAGCAATAGTGATTCTCTGTGATTCCCCTGCTTCAGCCTCTGGAGTAGCTGAAAATCTGCTAAATCCTAGGCTGTAAAAGGTCTGTGATTCCCCTGCTTCAGCCTCTGGAGGAGCTGGGATTACAGGAGTACACCACCACACCTGACCAGGTTCTTGTATTCTGATATGTACCACTTGTGATACCATGAAAATGTGAAATCCCAGTGCTGGGAAGGCTGAGACAAGAGGATAGCTACAAGTACGAGCTGCGTCGCAAGATCCAGCCCCAGGAAGAAGGCACACAGGACAGCGGAAGTGAACCAGCGCAGCGCGCTCCCTGTCCCGGCACGGCCACCGCCTCAGGCTCAGGATCCAGGCTGTCGCTGAGCCTTAATTCGGGGGACCCTGTGGAGCTCTGAGTCCTGAGTCTTCAGGCCAGCAGATCCCTTCCAGTGATGTGGGCTCCCCCCAGGGAGATGCCACATTCAGGACATGATGAATTCGGACATTGGAAAGCATAGTTACAGCCAGCAGTGGATATTCTCGCTCCACATTGCAAAACTATGTCCCTGCTCACTCCGGGACTCTCCAGTCTATTTCTTTTTTTAAATTGGTGAATTGAGTCCATTTACATTGATGCTTATAGTTGAGATGTGTTGATTTATGATTGACGTGTCATTTACCTGCTGTTGTTTACTCTTTTTTCTCCTGTGTTAATTGTTTGTCCTATTTAGTGGCTTCCTTCTCTTCTGGTTCATGGACCTCTGATCATTTTGGTCTCTCTTTAGATCATCTTTCAGTAGTCTGTGTAGGGTTGGGTTTGTCATCATGAAATTCTTTAGTTTTTCTTTGCCATGGAAGTATTTCACTTCTCCATCAAACCTGAAAGAGAGTTTTGCAGGGTATAGTAGTCTGGGCTGGTATTTGTTTTCATAGAGGACTTGAAGTACTCTGCTCCATGCTCTTCTTGACTTCCTGGTTTATGAAGAGAAATTGGTCGTAATTCTGATAGGTTTTCCTTTGAATGTGATCTGCTTCTTTACTCTAGCGGTTTTCAGTATATTATTCTTGTGCTGGATTTCTGGGATCTGGACTATTATATGTCTTGGTGTGTTTTTAATTGGGTTGAAGTTGTTTGGCATTCTGTATGCTTTGGTTACCTGAATATCAGATTGTTTCCTAGTATTTGGGAAGTTTTCTGCTATTACTTCTGCCCATATTCTTTTTATATCATTTGTATTGACTCCATCTTTCTCATTATTGCCTATTAATCTCGCATTGTTCATCTTTGCATCATCTTGCAGGTGATGAATTATTTTTTCCTGCATCCTAGTTGTTTTTAAAAGATCTTTTCTTACCTTTTCATTAGGTGTACTAGCATCTTCAAGATCTGAAACTCTATCTTCACTTTCACTCAAATGGTTTTGCAGGCTTGTGATTGAGATTTTAAGTTCTCTATATCTCTTTGACTCTGCTTTATGCAATCTATTTCTTTCCTGTATTGCTCATTCAAGGAATCTGTCATATTTCCAATCTGTATTTTTTTTTATCAATGTCTTCTTTAGAAGCAGTTAATTCTTTTACTGCAGAGTTTTTTTCAGATTATGTTTCTCCATATGTTTCTATATTTGATTCTTTACTACAGATGCTATGAATTCAGAGATATCTTTTTTATTTCAGAAATTAATTCTGGTCAGAGTTCCTATTAACCTTTCTGTTGTTGTTTCTTTACTTTGGATGCTGTTAATTCATACATTTCAGCTGAGCTAGTATCTTCTGCACTTGTTCTGAATGGGCATTGGGTTTCCCCCATATGTTTCCATATTAAATTCTTTGCTTCAGATGCTATGAATTCAGGAATTTCTTTTTTTTATTTCAGGAATTAATTCTTCTCTGAGTTCCTCTGTAACCTTTCTGCTGTTGTTTCCTTATTTCTGATGCTGTTAATTCATTCATTTTAGCTGAGCTAGTGTCATCTGCACTTGTTCTCGGTGGGCTTGAGGACTGTGATTGCATTTTACTCCTTGTCTTTGTCATTTCATACAGCACTGAGCTCTGTCCTTTGGTATAGAGCTTTGGTGCAGTTACAACCTACTGAAATTTGGCTGCAGATCTATTAATTTTCAGATTATCCAGGTATGCTTGGCCTGGGTCTAGCTGTTGTATTCAGCTCATCCTGCTGCAGCACATGGAAGTGAAATACAGTGAACCTGTGGTGGCACTCTGTTGTGTCCCTGGGCTAGGGGGTACAGGCAAGTGCAGAAGTTCTCCCACACACTAGCCATGTCTGGCCTTGGCCTGGATCTGGGTGTCCCAAGAGTGTCGTAGAAGTTCTCACCCACTCAGCTGGCTTGGGGGGTGCTCTGGAGGCATGGAAGGTTCCCAAAGGTGGGGTAGAGGATCTTATTCAGGTGGCATTCTTTAGTTTTGGTTCAGAGAGGTCCCTCAGGTGCAGGGAAGCCAGAAGCTCTCGCACACACTCACCAGGCCTGGGTTGGGCTGGATCTGGGGATCTCGAGAGGATCACAGAAGTTCTCATTCACTTTGTGGGCTTGGGGTTGAGGCTCTGGAAGGTTGGAAAGGTCCCCAGGGTGCACTAGAGGGTCTCACTCATGCGGTGTGCCTGAGTTTTGGTCTGGAGGGGTCCCGCGGGTGTAGGAAAGCTGGAAACTCTTCCATATACTGACCGGGCCTGGGCTGGGCTCTGTCATTATAAAATTAAATCAAGCAATTAAAACACTTTACTTACCAGTTATAAAGACAGCATAGTAACATAAAGACAACAAGAATAATTATTAACTAACTATAATGGAGGTTTCAAAACACTTCTACATCTCTAGGATAAATTGATTTTTAATAAAACATATCACTCATACAAAAAATTATTTCCATACATGTTGCTGGAAAATATGAATAACTTATGGTAAAAAATCACAACCTCATACCACAGATAAAGTGAATTTGAGAAAGATTGTAGATTTTACCAAAGAAGGTAAAGGTCAAATGATTTTAGAAAAACACAGTCAAGTCATCTATGACATTAAAACAAGATATCTTAGTACATATAAAAAACTAAGCATGAAAGAAAAATGAAATTACAGTTTATCAGAACTATTATTTTTGGGGTCAGAGAGATGGATCAATAGAATAAGCACTTCCCTGGCAAGCACAAGGGACTGAGTTCAATACCCAGTTCCAGAAAGAAAAAGAAAAATTATTTTTAAAGAGAATTAAAAAAGAAAACCAACAAAGAAGACACACAAGACCCTGTCCAAGACCAGACCCAGTGAGAGTGTGTGGGAGATTCAGTGCTCTTCTATTCCCACTGAACCTCTCTGGAACAAGCTCAGTCCAGCCATGTGAGAACTTCAACCATGTGCACAGGATCCTTCCACCCCTCCAAAGCCAGCTGTGTGTGTGAGAACTCCTGCAGTGCTCTTGGGACCCATCCAGACCCAGCCCAAGTCTAGTCCCTGAGGGTATGTGGGAGACCTTCCACACTCCCCTGCACCCCATAGAGCCCATCCGACCCAGTCCAGGCCTGGCATACATGGCTAGGGTGAAACTCTGCAGCTGAAGACTCTGCAGAGAGACTAGGGGAGAGAACCACCCAACTAATCCAGGAGAAGAACATCTTGCCAAAGGGGCAAAGTGGTTCACTTCCAAGGGCTGCAGTAGGAAGGAGCTGAGCACATTAGCAAAACACAAGTCAAGCACAACTGGAAGAACTCAAACTTAGTAGATCTGCACCAGAATATTGGTAGGTGCTAAGGTTATAACTGTACCAAAGCTCTACACCAAAGGTCAGAGGTCAGTGCTACATAAAATGACAAAGAGAAGGAGAAAAATGTAATCTCAGACCCTGAGCCCCCAAGAACAAGTGCATAGGAAACTAGCACAGAAGAAATGGGAAACACAAAGCTGAAATGTCTGAATCAATAGCGTTGAAGTAAAGAATCAAATACAGAAACATAGGGGAAATCAGATCAGAAATAATCTCTGAAGTAAAAGAATAAGTGCTTCTCAAGAAGACACTGATTAAAAAATTATAAGAGATTAGAAAAATGAAGTATTCCTTGAATGAACAATACAGGAAAGAAATAGATTGCATAAAGCATAGTCAAAGAGATATAGAGGAACTTAAAATCTCAATCACAAGCTTGCAAAACCATTTGAGTGGAAGTGAATATAGAGTTTTAGATCTTGAAGATGACATCACAGCTAGTGAAAAGAAAGAAAAGACCACTTATACACAACTAGGATGCAGGAAAAAGTAATTCGTCTCCTGCATGACAATACAAGATGAACAACATTTGAATAATAGGCATCCATGAAAAAGGAGTCAATACAAATGATATAAAATGAATATGGGCAGAAGCAATAGCAGAAAACTTCTCAAATATGAGGAAACAATCTGATATTCAGGTAACTGGGGCACACAGAACGTCAAATAACTTCAACCCAATTAAAAATACACTGAGGATCCCTCCCTCCTGCTTCCCTCGCTCGGGGTGGCTCGGGGTGGCTCGGGGCGGCCCGGGGCTGCCGCGGAGCGCGGTGCCGGCGGGGCCTCGCACGCCATGGGGGAAGGGGGCGCC
>NW_004524604.1:7153541-7155238 GCF_000260255.1 Octodon degus | reverse complement strand
GGCGAGGTGGCGGGGCGCGCCGCCATGGGCCTGGCCGGGCTGCAGGAGAACGTATTAGCCGGGCAGTCAAAGATCTATTCCTGCATGAGCCCAAACAAATGCTCTGGAATGCGTTCCCCCCTTCAGGAAGAGAACTCAGTTGCACATCATGAAGTCAAATGCCAGGGGAAGCCATTAGCTGGGATCTACAGGAAACGAGAAGAGAAAAGAAATGCTGGGAATGTAATACGAAGTGCTGTAAAGTCTGAGGAACAGAAACTCAAAGACGCCAGGAAAGGTCCCCTGGCCCCTTTTCCAAACCAAAAATCTGAAGCAGCAGAACCTCCAAAAACTCCAACCTCGTCTTGTGATTCTACCAATGCAGCCATCACCAAGCAAGCCCTGAAAAAGCCTCTCAAGGGCAAACAGGCACCTCGGAAAAGAGCTCAAGGGAAAACACAACAGAATCGCAAACTCACAGACTTCTACCCGGTCCGGAGAAGTTCCCGGAAGAGCAAAGCCGAGCTACAGTCGGAAGAAAGGAAAAGAATCAATGAGTTGATGGAGAGCGGAAAGGAGGAAGGCATGAAGATTGACCTCATCGATGGCAAAGGCAGGGGTGTGATTGCCACCAAGCAGTTCTCTCGGGGTGACTTCGTGGTAGAGTACCATGGGGACCTCATCGAGATCACTGATGCCAGGAAGCGGGAGGCTCTGTATGCACAAGACCCCTCCACGGGCTGCTACATGTACTACTTTCAGTATCTCAGCAAAACCTACTGCGTGGATGCCACAAGGGAGACGAACCGCCTGGGCCGGCTGATCAACCACAGCAAGTGCGGGAACTGCCAGACCAAGCTGCATGACATCGATGGCGTGCCGCACCTCATCCTCATCGCCTCCCGTGACATCGCAGCCAGGGAGGAGCTGCTGTATGACTACGGGGACCGCAGCAAGGCATCCATCGAGGCCTACCAGTGGCTGAAGCACTGACCGCCCGCCTGCCCACGCTCTTCAAGGACAAAGTGCCCTCAAAGGGAAATGGGGTGTTTTTGTTTTTCTTTTTACACAATTGATCTTAGCAGATTACTTCAGATGTTTAAAAAAAAAAGTATATTAAGATGCCTTTTCACTGTAGTATTTAAATATCTGTTACAGGTTTCCAAGGTGGACTTGAACAGATGGCCTTATATTACCAAAACTTTTATATCCTAGTTGATTTTGTACCTTTTTTGCATACAAGTCGAACGTTTGTGCTTCCGTGCATGCAGTCAAAGACTCAGCACAGGTTTTAGAGGAGAAAGTCAAATATGAACTAGGAAGCCCGGCGAGAGCCTCCTGACTCGGCCTCAGAGCCAGGACCCGCCCCACCCTATGCCCAAGGACAGGTGAGGCCAGGGGACCACGCTGTCCCCTGCAGCCTGCCCGGGATGTAGCCAAGCTCTTGTTGTCCCGTCTGATAGGCGCACTGTTAAGCATACAAATCTTTTTTAAAAGAAGGGTTCTCAGTAAGTTTGTCTTCCCTTCTGCTTTCTCGAAAGCTTCCTGGGCACAGGCGCACAGGCCAGGCATGAACTCGCTCTTCCATAGACTGCTGCTTTTCGGAGCCCCCCAGGCCACTGGGGGGACTTATGCTAGAGGCCGGCAGGGCTGCCCAAAACTGGGTTCATTCTTTATAGAAATGTGAACACTGAATTTATTTTAAAAAATAATAATAA
>NW_004524604.1:7082880-7153441 GCF_000260255.1 Octodon degus | reverse complement strand
TTTTAAAAAATAATAATAATAAAAAGGAAAAAAAATTAAAAAGAAAAAAAAAAGCCCACAGAAAACAACTTACTTGCTGGGCGTGGTGGCGCACGCCTGTAATCCCAGCACTTGGGAAGCTGAGGCAGGAGGATTGCCGAGAGTTCCAGGCCAGCATGGGCTACATAGTGAGTTCAAGGCCAGCCTGAACTATGTAGTAAGACCCTGTTTCAAAAAAAAAAAAAAAAAAAAGAAAGAAAGAAAAAGAAAAACAACTTACTTGTATATAGGTCTTGAAATGAGTGAAGTGGCTGCATTTTTGGCTTTGTTTTTGGGGTTTGGGATTTTGTTTTTGTAGGAGAGATTTGAGATGGTTCTCTATTCTAATCAAAAATAGTTTTGTAGTGGGACCAGAATGACTTCCCGCTCCCGCCTGCCCGCACTGCCAGGTTGGCAGGTCCAGACCTGCTGCCAAGGCCTTGTGTTTGTTAGATGGCCTGGTGTCCTCGCCCTGAGGACAGAGGCGCTAAGGTGGGACCCTGGGACCCCTGCCCTGGGACCCCTGCCCTGGCCACACAGGCAGCAAGAACAAGGCACAGTGCACAGTGGTGAGGAGCAGGTGGCTGCCTCCCTCCCGGGGGATCCTGTTCTCACTCCCCACCACTCTGGCCCCTGGCGACGTGGTGCTACCTAGAAAGTCTTCCCCACCCCCACACCCCCAGCCAGGTCAGCGAGGACGATCTGCCGGAGGCCACCATGTGAGAGAGGATGTCTTGGTTGTACCCGTTGTGGTTTCACTTTGTATTTAAGCAAACAAAAAAGGAAATAAACTTGAAAATTATTTGTCATCATAAAAATGAAATGAAAAATTAAAATATTTATTGCCAGGCCAAAAAAAAAAAATACACTGAGACATTTAATAGTCAAGATCCTGGAAATATCCACCAGCAGAAATTCCCAATATACTCAAAGCCACTAGAGAAAAGAAGCAGATCATATTTGAAAGAAAACCCATCAGAATTATGGCACACTCCTCTTCACAAACCATGAAGGCAAGAAGAGCATGGAGAAGAGTACTTCAAGTCCTCTATGAAAACAAACACCGGTCTAGACTACTATACCCTGCAAAACACTCTTTCAAGTTTGATGGAGAAAAGAAATGCTTCCATGTCAAAAACAATTAAGAATTAAATTATCATAGAACCAACCCTACCCAGACTACTAAAAGATGTTCTAGAGAGTGAGCAAAGTGATCAGAAATCCATGAACCAGAACACAAGGAACTCACTAAATAGGGCAAACAATTAAACACAGGAGAAAAAGGAGTAAACAACAGCAGGTAAATAACATGTTGATCTTAAGTGAATACATCTCAGGGGCTGGGGAGATGGCTCAGTGGAATAAGTGCTTCTCTGGCAACTGCAAGGGCCTGAGTTCAATCCCCGGTTCCACAAAAAAAAAAAAAAAAAAAAAAAGTAAGTGAATGCATCGAAATTATAACCATCAATATAAATGGACTCAATTCAACAATTAAAAGAAATAGACTGGCACAGTAGATTAGGAAACAAAATCCAACAATATGCTGTATACAAGAAACACACTTAAGTCATAAAGAAACTCATAGGCTGAAAGTCAAATGAAGAAAACAAATACTACACACTCCTGCACCTCAGAAAAAAGCAGTGGTAACAATCCATTTTTCAGACAGTCTCAACTTCAAACCAAGAATGATCTAACAAAAGAAAGAAGGCCACAATATACTGGTTAGGGGAAAAATTCAAGAGGAAGAGGAAACAGTCATAAATATGTGTGCTCCAAATATGGGAGCACAAAACTATATAGGAAAAATCTTAATAGATATTAAAAAATCTAATATACAATACCACAATCTTAGCAGGAGACCTTAACACCCCTTTATCCCAAAAACATAGGTCAACCAGACAAAAAATTAGCAAAGAAACAGAACTGAACCAGAGGTTGGAACAAATGGACTTGGTGGAAATATCCAGAGTGTTCCACCCAACCAAAGCTGAATACACAGTTTTATCAGATGCACATGGGTCATTTTCTAAAGTAGACCATATACTAGTCCATATTTCATGCTTAAGTATTAGCAAGAAAACAGAAATTATACCATGCATATTATCTGACCATAGTGCAGTGAAACTGAAAATAAATGACAAAATAAACCAGAAAAAAACCCCTATATACATGGAAACTAAACAACACTCTGTTATGCAACCAAAGGGTCACAGATGAAATTAAGCAAGAACTTGAACAATATCTACAACTCAAGGAAAAGTCAAGAACAACTTACTATAATTTATACGATGCTACAAAAGCAGTTCTCAGAGGGAAATTTGTAGCTGTGAACTCACTGTCTTAGTTACTCTTCTCTCGTTGCTGGGACAAATACCCAACACCCAAAATGAAGGAAGGAAAGGTTTATTTAGCTCACAGCTACTGCAGGTTTCAGTTCATACTCAGCTGGCTCCAAGGCAGAGCAACACATGGCAGAGGGCAACCTTTCATGGCAGAGGCAAAGAGCAAGAGCAAAAGAGGTAGCTGCAGCTCAAGCAGCTAGCTTCTCTTCCCACCTTACATTGTAATGCAAATTACTTGCCCCAGGGCAGGTGCAGCATCCACACCCACAATAATCAATCACAAACTCCAGAAGCCACCCCAAAGACTACATGAGGCTTGTGGTGGACAACTATACACAAACCATAACATTCCACCCCTGGACACCCAAAGACTCATGCACATCCCTTTATGCAAAAGACTTTCTAGTCCATCTCCATGAGTTGCCAAAGTCCCAACAGTTTCAGCATTGCTAAAAAGTTCAAGTCACAAGTCTCCTCTAAGATCCAAGGCAAACTCCTATGAGCCCCTGCACAAATGAAAACTTAACACTTGCAACATTCAAAGGCACAAGATAAACATTGCCATTCCAAAAGGTACACACAGCAGGATACCAAGCACAAGGACCAACACAAGTCCAAAAACCAGCAAGGCAGACAATAAGTCCTGCAGCTCCACGTGGGACTTCCCAAGCAATCTGTGATGTGTTGTGAACTCCAAAGGCCTAATATGGCTCTGCCCCTAAGGTACTTGTGGTAGCTCCCATGGCATCTCTCTTAGGCTGGCTTTACTCCCTCCTTGCAGTTTCCCTAAGAGGATCCATTTTCTTGGCTTTTCCAAACTTCTGGGGTTTCCACTGAATGGGCTTCTCACTCACAGCTTCACACACTGCCCTGTCAGGGGCACACTGCCTGGCCTCGAGGACTTCTTCTGAAATCAAGGTGGAAGCCGCCTTAACCTCAGAACTCTTGCATTCTGCAATCACCTAAAACCAATGCCATGTGGATGATACCAAGATCTGCTGCCAGCTGGAGCAGTAGCCAGGCTTTCCTCTCACTTGGATGTAGGGGTCAAGTGCATGGATGGCTGAGCACACTGACCCTGATATAGAGGAATAATTTCTCCATACCAATGCCATTCTGGAACCTGGTGTGGCCTCTACCACCATTCTGGAACATAGGGTTCTGTGACTTTCTCCTCAAGGCAAAGTCCCTGACCTTTGCAGTTCTGAGGCTGCAAAGGGTGGAGACCTGCCTCCTCTTGTGATGCCCTCAGGCCATCCTTTCCATTCAGAGGTTCCTTCCCTGCAATGGAGATCCTCTCAGCTCCATATTTGCAGTCCCAGCCTCTATTGGTGCTTCCTTTCTGGCCAAACTCACAACATTCTAAAGCATCCTGCTGGGCTCCTTGCTCTTCATTCTCAAAATAAATCTGGCTAAAATCCCTGGTAACTAGGCCACTGCCCCAAAATTTGGCTGCTTTGAAATAACTTTTGCCAGATTGATCAGACCACCATGCTTAAACTCATTCTCTTGCAAAGTCTCTGGACACGAACAAAATGCAGACAATTTTTCTGCCAAGTCAAAACACAAATGATCTGGAGTCCAACAACCAATGCAGTCTTTTCCAGTGCCCCAGCCTTGACTTTACAGGTTGGCTTTCTATCAGCCTTCTGGTCTTCTGAACTCTGACCAGAATCTCTCAAACAGAACAGCCGAAGCTATTTCAGTGCTTCGCATGTAGGTGACATCTCTGAACCTTTCCTATCACTTCCCATAAGCCATTCCCAAAAGCTTGTAATCCACATGGTCAGGTTTAGCCACAACAATGACCCTACTCCTTCGGTACCAAATTCTGTCTTAGTTACTCTTCTCTCCTTGCTGAGACAAACACCTGACACCCAAAATGAAGGAAGGAAAGGTTTCTTTAGCTCACAGTTACTGCAGGTTTCAGTTCATACTCAGCTGGCTCCAAGGCAGTGCAGCACATGGAAGAGGGCAACCTTTCATGGTGGCAGCAAAGAGCAAGAGCAAAGGAGGTAGAAGCAGCTCAAGCAGCTAGTTTCTCTTCCCACCTTACATTGTAATGCAAATTACCTTCCCCAAGGCAGGTGCAGCATCCACACCCACAATAATCAATCACAAACTCCAGAAGTCACCCCAAAGACTGAATGAGGCTTGTGGTTGACACCTAGACACAAACCATAACACACACATCAGGAAAATAGAACAGGAACAAATAAACACTCTAATGCTGCACCTCCAACACCTAGAAAAGGAAAAGCAAACCAAAGGCATAACTAAAAGATGGAAGAAATCATTAAGATTAGAGCAGAAATTAATTAAATTGAGATAAAGAAAACAGTTGAAAGAATTAATGAATCAAAAAGCGGATTCTTTGAAAGATTAAATAAAATTGATAAGGCCCTAACTAATCTCATCAAAAAGAGGAAAGAAAAAAATTCAAATACAAGCAATAAGGAATGAAAAGGGTGCAATTATCACAGACCAAGTGCAAACTCAGAACATTATTAATAGCTAGTTTAAGAATACATATTCTCACAGAAGAGAAGAATCAGAAGAAATGGACAGATTCCTAGAAAGGTCCAAATTGCCAAAACTGAAATAAAAAGGTATAACAACTCTCAATGACCCAATAACAGACAATGAAATATGAAATGTAATAAAATACCTACTGACAAAGAAAAGTCCAGGTCCAGATGGATTCATAGCTGTATTCTTCAAGAAATTTATGGAAGATATTATCCCTGTCCTCCTCAAACTCTTTAATGAAGTTGAAGATGAAGAAATTCTCCCAAAATCAATCCTGGAAGCAAGTATTATGCTGATACTAAAACCAGGGAAAGACTCAACTAAAAAAAACTATGGGTCAATCTTCCACATGAGCATAGATGCAAAAATCCTCACTAAAATCTTAGCAAATTGAATACAGCAAGTCATCAAAAATACTACACACCACAACCAGGTAGGATTCATCCCAGGGATGCCAGGATGGTTCAATATTTAAAAATCTATGAATGTAATATACAATACTAATAGAACCAAATCTAAAACCAGAGGATCATCTCAACTGATGCAGAAAAGGCTTTAGACAAAGTCCAACACTCATTCATGCTCGAAGTCCTACAAAAAATTGGACTAGATGGCCTCTACTTCAATCTGATAAAATCATCCATGACAACCCAATGGGTAATGCAATTCAAATAGGGAAAAACTTAAATCTTTTACTCTCAGATCTGGTACAAGACAAGGATGCCGTCCATCACCACTCCTATTCAGTAGAGTTTGGGAATCATTACCTAGAGCCATTAGACAAGAGAGAAATAAAAGGAATAAGAATAGGTAAAGAAGAAGTTAAATTATCATTATTTACAGATGACATGATACTTTACTTGGAAAACCAAAAATCTCCACCAAGAAGCTACCAAAATTGATACACAACTCCGCATTTGCCACTGAACAGATCCGACTTCGCTTCCTTCTGCACCTCCCCTTGCTTCCTCGCGACCATGTCTTACAAACCCGATATGGCTGAGATCGAGAAATTCGATAAGTTGAAATTGAAGAAGACAGAAGCACAACAGAAAAATCCTCTGCCTTTGAAAGGAACAATTGCACAAGAGGAGCAAGCTGGCGAATCCTAATGAGGCGTGTGTGGTCCATATGCATTGTACATTCCACAAGCATTGCCTTCTTATTTTACTTCTTTTAGCTGTTTAACTTTGTAAAATGCAAAGAGCTTGGATCAAGTTTAAATGACTATGCTGCCCCTTTCACATCCCAACTACTGACAACGAAGGCCTCGCCTGCCTCCCTTATCAGCCTGTGAGGCAGACAGGGAAGGAGACGAGCTTGAACTTTGGTGGAGAAATAAGCTGGGTGGGAGGATGATGAAATCTAGAGTGAAATTCAAGCTGGTCCAAGGTGTCCTGCAGGCTGTTAAATGTATTTTAATCAGAGTATCATTTTTTTTTTGTTCAAATGATTTTAATTATCGGAATGCACAAATTTTTTAAATATGCAAATAAAAAGTTTTAAAACGTGAAAAAATTGATGCACACATTCAGCAGCATAGCAGGATACAAATTAAATACCCAAAAGTCAATAGCATTTCTCTACACAGATAACAAACACACTGAGACGGAACTTAGAGAAACAATACCTTTCACAATAGCACTGTAGAAAATGAAATACCTGGCAATTAATCTAACTAAAGAAGTCAAAGTTCTTTTCAAAGAAAATTGCACTACTCTGAAATAACAGACCATAGATGATTTCAGAACATGGAAATATATTCCCTGCTCCTGCATAGGAAGAACCAACATTGTGAAGATGGCCATACTCCTAAAATTGCTGTACACAGTTAATGCAATCCCCATCAAAATACCTCCAACATACCTCACAGACCTAGAGAAATTGTTCCTAAATTTATTTGCAACCAGAAAAGACCTAGAATAGTGAAAGCAATCCTGGGCAAGAAAGACAAGGAAAGAGGCATTACAATTCCTGACTTGAAATTATATTACAAAGCTACTGTGATTAAATCAGCATGGTGCTTGCAACAAAATAGACCTGAGGATCAGTGGAATAGATTAGAAGACACAGAAGCCTCTGTGAATAAACTCAGCTACCTGATCTTCAACAAGTGTGCCAATATGCTTACTGGAATAAAGATAGTCTCTTTTACAAGTAGTGCTGGAAAAACTGTCTGTTTACATGCCAAAAACTGACTCTTGGCCCAGGTCTATCAACAGGCACTAAGCTAAAGTCAAAAAGGATTAAAGATCTAAGCAGTAAAACAGAAACACTAAATCTACTGGAAGAGAAAGTAGGAGGAACTTCTGAAGACATGGGAGTAGTCAAGGAGTTCATGAACAAAAATCAAATTGCACAGGAAACACTTGAAAGAATTAACAACTGGGACCTCCTATTATAGAGAAGTTTTTGCATGTCAAAAGAAATTACAAGCAAAGTGAATAGAAAACCCACAAATTTGGAAACAATCTTGACTAATAAGCACTCAGACAAAGGTCTGCTGTCTAGAATTTATATGGAGCTAAAAAAGCATTATCACTTCAAAATTTAAAGACCCAGTGAAGAAAAGGGCATGTAAGATGAACACATACTTCTCAGAGGACAAAATTAAGCAAGCGGTTAAATATATGAAAAAAATGTTCTATTCACTAGCCATCCATCAAATGAAATTAAAAAAACACTGAGATATACCATTTCACCCCAGAAAAAATGGCTATCATAAAGAAATCAATCAACAACAAATGTTGGAGAGGCTGTGGGGAAAAAGCAACCCTTCTTCACTGCTGGAGGAAATGTAGAATGGTGAAACCATTATGGAAATCAGTGTGGAGACTCCTTAAAAAAAACCAGGATTGTAAATCCCACTCAAACCAGCTATCCCCCTACTGGGAATTGTTTTAGAGGAGCTTAAAACATCATATCATAGCGGTATATGTTTATAGCAGCACAATTTGTGATAGCTAAACCTTGGAAACAAACAAGATGCCCATCACCAAAGAACTGATGAAAAAGATGAGGTATTTTTATACAATGGAGTATTACTCAGCTATGAAGAATGATAAGCTCAAAGCCTTTATATTTAAGTGGATACCACTTGAAAATATACTCCTAAGTGAAATAAACTAGACCCACATGTGTAAATATCATATAGTCTCCCTAGTGTCAGAACTCAGAAGAAAAAATAGATAGAAATGCATAACACAATTAAAAGGAAAGTGAGAACTTGAGGAATAGAGAACAAAGAGAGCGCAAGGAGAAAAACTAGGAAACATTACAGGGGCAAAGCCATATATTTATATGAACAAGATGGGCAATGCAATGATCCTCAGAATCTTAAGCATGTTTTTGAAACTAGCAGTTAATTGGTAGGATTTTCACCCTGACTAAACATATATGTTGATACCTGTTAACCAAGCAACTGTACTTTAGATAGCTCTGTGTAACGGAAGGTAAATGCTTGGAATGCCTGTCATTCTGGTTTTGTAAATATGTACTGTTTGACATGACATACCAATTAGTTCTAGACTGTCTCTCAAGTAAATGTTCCTATTAAAGAATGGGTAATAAATGAAAACTAGAGACAAGAAAAAAAAGTCACAGGTCTGTCCCATTACAATGCTATATATGGTTAGATTTCTAAATGTGTAAAAATATGTAACTGTTTACTCCTATTTTTAAAAATATTTTTAACATTTTCTTCTACATATTCTGTAGGGACTTAAATTTTAACATATCAATACTTGATGGAAAATACCTGTTCCACGTTATGCCCCAGATGTTTGATATTCAGACAGATAGTGAACTTACGCTCAACTGCCTGTGTTGTAGGGTAATAATAGTAAGCTTCTCTTCTGGAGAGTTAACAACTTAAGTTCACTGACCAAAAATTAGAGAAAAAGTAGGTCTGCAAGGACATCCAACATTTTGGCCTTAGCCTTTCAAGGTCAGTGAAGACTCAGGACATAAGGGAACCTGTACTGTAACATCGTGTAACTCAGTTGTGTCCCAAACTTTCTGATCAAGGAGATTATGGGGCCACAGAGGAATGTGATCCAAGATGCAGAGTGTGCCTAAAAAGAGTCACAAGGAAAGAAAACATTCTCTCAGGCTTTCACAGAGAGCAAATTGGTCAAGCAATGGCTGTGACTCATCCACATGGCTGACACTGACAAAGGATGTACAAACTGGTACAGAGTTGCAGGATAAATGCCAAGTGGATTGACTGACCTTTGCAGATACAAAAGTTACATTTCTTGTTATATATGTCTTGCTTTATCTTGGCCTTAACTGTCAAGCAGAAAAGTATAAAAATGAGGTAAAAAAGTAAAGACATTTTAATATGCTGAAGTGTAAAAGGCTCAAGTCAACAACTTCTGACACTGGCAGTCTTACAGAAAACCCACAACTATTTTGGACTGCTGGACTATATTAGAATATTTTGCTGAATTCATGCACCTACAATATTGAAATGACAATGGAATACCCTTTTCTCACAAAAGTAAACAAAAAGGGCGATACAAATGAATGACCATTTTGTATGTGTACATTGAAAATAGGATAGATATATAGCTGCATTTTCTTAATTCAATGTATAGAGGGATTTGTTCTAATAGTGTTTGTGGATAGAATATCATGTCTACATCTTGTACAATGAATAACCATTATGACAACAATATGCAATGTATTAATTATTGAAACTGTGCTGTTAATCTGCTTTGAAATTGTCTCATTGCTATTTGTTTCTAAATAAAATTATTCAATAAAATAAAATAAATAAAACGTTAAAAGAACACAAGAAAAGACACACAAGTTCAGTATACATTGATTTACTGATCAGAAATGTTTGGAAAACAACCCCAACATAACATTTGGAACAAAACATTTATAAATACACATGTCTGATTTAGGATTTATGTCCTCAAATTTGTAAAGAACCTCTGTTAGTTAGTAAGAATAAGAGCAATGAAACCAGGAAAAATAGTATCTATCTTTGATTGGACAGTTAAAGCAAGATACAGAAATTATTAAAAAAACATACAATACTTTAATATAACGTGATTATGAAAAGGCAACTTAAAGTTCTGATAAAATACAACTTCATAAAATTACTAAACCCAAAATAACTTAGAACTGCAAATTTTGGCAAAAGGGACTATTTACTATTGATAGTTTAAAGTAGTACAAACACTTTGGAAACTGTGATAGCTTCTTATAAAGTTAAATGTATGTTTACTGTATGAGTTAAAAAGTTCATTCCAGATATCCGACCAACCTCAGGCCCTGCGAGTGTGGAGGAGAGCTTCTGCTCTGACCTGCGCCTGCCTGCTGCTCCGAGCCAAGGCCCACAGAATGAGAGAGACCTTTCCCTGCGTTCTCCAGTGGAGCCTGCCCTCTGAGTGAGAACTTCAGCAGTGCCTTGGGCCCTCCATATCCAACCAAAGGCAGGCCATGCGAGTGTGTGGGAGAGCTTCTGTGCTCTCTTGTCCCTGCTCCTCATACCCCTCCAGACCCAACCCAGACCTAGCATACAGACTTGGGGTAAAACCCTGCCACTAAAGTCCCTGCAGTGGGACTAGGGTCAAAACCACATTGCTAACCCAGGAAAAAAACATCTTACCAGAGGGGTACAGCAGGCCCACCTCTAAAGACAACAACAGTAAGGAGCTGAGCACAGTAGCCAAACTCAAGCCAGGCACACCTGCATGAACTAGAACTTGGTATATCATTACCTGAATTTCATTAAGTGATAAGGACATAATTGCACCAAAGCTCTACACCAAAGGTCAGTGGTCAGTGTTATATGAAATGATAAAGACAAGGAGCAAAATGCAATCTCAGTCCTCAAGCCCACCCATAACAAGTGAAGAGGACACTAGCTCAGCTGAAATAAATGAATCAATAGTGTCAGAAGTAAATAAACAACAGCAGAAAGATATAGAGGAACTCACAGCAGAATTAATTTCTGGAATAAAAAAAAGAATACTCTGAATTTATAGCAGCTAAACTTAAGAATCAAATGCAGAAACATATGGAGGAAACAAATGCCCAACCAGAACAAATGCAGAGGACACTAGCTTAGCTGAAATATACTAATTAGTAGCATCAGAAATAAATAAGCAAATGCAGAAAGATTTCAAGGAACTCAAAGCAGAATTAGTGTCAGAAATGAAAAAAGAAATCTCTAAATTCATAGGACCTGAACTAAAGAATCAAATACAGAAACATAAAGAGGAAACCCAATCTGTAAAGAACTCTGCAGTAAAAGAATTAATAACTGCTTCTAAAGAAGATATTCATAAAAAAAAATAGAGATTACAAAAATGAAGGATTCCCTGAAAGAGCAATACAGGAAAGAAATAGATCACACAAAGCAGAATCAAAGAGATGTAGAGGAGCTTAAAAATCTCAATCACAAGCCTGAAAACTGTTTGAGTGAAAGGGAAGATAGCGTTTCAGATCTTGAAGATACTGGTGCAGCTAGTGAAAAGGTAAGTAAAGATCTCTTAAAAACAACTAGGATGCAGGAAAAATAATTCTTTACCTGCAAGATGCTGCAGAGATGAACAATGTGAGACTAATAGGCATCAATGAGAATGGAGTCAATACAAATGATATAAAAAGAATATGGGCAGAAATAATACCAGAAAACTTTCCAAATCTGATACTCAGGTAACCGAAGCATACAGAACTCCAAATAGCTTCACCCCAATTAAAAACACAATGAGAAATATAATAGTGAAGATCCCAGTAATCCAACACAAGAATATCATAGTGAAAGCTGCTAGAGAAAAGCAGCAGATCACATTCAGAGGAAAACCCATCAGATTTACTGCCAACTTCTCTTCACAAACCATGCAGGCAAGAAGAGCATGGAGCAGGATACTTCAAGTCCTCTATGAAAACAAATTCCAACCCAGACTACTATACCCTGCAAAACTCTCTTTCAGGTTTGATGGAGAAGTGAAATACTTTCATGACAAAGAACAATTAAATAATTTCACAATGGTAAAACCAACCCTACACAGACTACTTAAAGGTGTTCTACAGAGGGATCAAAATGATCAGAACTCCACCAACAAGAACAGAAGAAACCCACTAAATAGGACAAACAATTAAATACAGGAGAAAAAACAGTTAAAAAAACAGCATTCAAATAACATGTCCATTGTAAGTCAACACATCTCAATTATAACCATCAATGTAAATGGACTCAATTCAACAATTAAGAGAAATAGATTGACACAGTGGATTAGGAAACAAAACTGAACAATATGTTGTATAGAAGAAACACATTGAATTCATAAGGAAACTCATAGGCTGAAAGTCAAAGGATGGAAAACAATACCACATGCCCCAGCACTTCAGAAAAAAGCAGGGGTAGGAATCTTGATCTCAGACAGTCTGAACTTCAAACCAAGAATGATCAAACGAAATAAAGAAGGGCACTATATACTAGTTAGAGGAAAAATTCAAGAGGAAGAAATAACAATCATAAATATGTATGCACCAAACATGGGAGCATACAACTATATAAGGCAAACCTTAATAGACATGAAAAATCTAATATCCAATACAACAATCTTAACAGGAGACCTTAACATAGCCTTATTTCAAAAAGATAGATCAACCAGACAAAAATTAGCAAAGAAGTAGCACAAGTGAACCAGAGCTTGGAACAAATGGACTTGGTGGACATATACAGAGTGTTCCACCCAAACACAGCTGAATACACATTTTTCTTAGCTTCACATGGGTCATTTTCTAAAATAGACCACATACTGGTCCATAGGTCATGCTTAAGTATATGCAAAAACCCAGAAATTATGCCATGCACATTATCTGACCACAGTGCAATGAAACTGGAAATAAACGACAAAAGGAACCAGAAAAACCCTCTGAATACATGGAAATTAAACAACACCCTACTCAGCAATCAGTGGGTTACAGATGAAATTAAAGAAGAAATTCAACAATATCTACAATTCAATGAAAATTCAAACACAACTTATCAGAATTTATGGGATACAATGAAAGAGTTCTCAGAGGGAAATTTATAGCTATGAACTCACACATTAGAAAAACAGAGCGGGAACAAATAAACACCCTAATGCTGCACCAGCGACATCTGGAAAAGAAGAGCAAACCAAACCCAGAGCCCAAAGACAGGAAAAAAATCATAAAGACTAGAGCAGAAATTAATTCAATTGAGATGAAGAAAACATTTGAAAAAATTAACAAATAAAAAAACTGGTTCTTTGAAAGATTAAATAAAACTGATAAGCCCCTAGCCAACCTCATCAAAAAGAGGAAAGAAAAAAATTCAAATACAAGCAATAAAGAATGAAAAGGGTGTAACTACTACAGTTCCAGTGGAAATTCAGGAGATTATCAATAGCTACTTTGAGAACCTTTACGCTCACAGAATAGAAGCCTCAGACGAAATGGACAGATTCCTAGAAAGGTACAAATTACCAAAACTGAATCAAGAAGATATAACCACTCTCAATACCCAATAACAGCCATTGAAATACGGAATGTAATAAAGAGCCTGCCAACAAAGAAAAGTCCAGGCACTGATGGATTCACAGCTGAATTCTACAAGAAATTCACAGAAGATATAATCCCTACACTGCTCAAACTCTTCAATGAAATTGAAAAGGAAAGAGTTCTCCAAAAATCATTCCTGGATGCAAGCATTATAACTGATACCAAAACCAGGGAAAGATGCAACTAAGAAAGAGAACTACAGGCCAGTCTCCCTCATGAATGTAAATGTAAAAATCCTAAATAAAATCCTAGCAAATACAATGCAGCAAATCATCAAGAAGATCATACACCATGACCAGGTAGGATTCATCCCAGGGATGCCAGGATGGTTCAGTATTTGAAAATATATAAATGTAATACACTATATCAATAGAGTGAGAGTTAAAAACCACATGATAATTTCAATTGATGCAGAAAAGGCTTTTGACAAAGTCCCGCACTGATACATGTTCAAAGTCCTACAGAAAACTGGAATAGATGGCTTCTACTTCAATCTGGAAAAGCCATCTATGACAACCCAACAGCTAATATAATTCTCAATGGGGAAAAACTGAAATCTTTTACTCTCAAATCAGGTACAAGACAAGGATATCCTCTATCACCCCTCCTCTTCAATATAGTTTTGCACTCATTAGCTAGAGCCATTAGACAAGAGGGAGAAATAAAGGGAATAAGAATAGGTAAAGAAGAAGTTAAACTATCATTATTTGCAGATGACATGATACTTTATTTGGAAGACCCAAAAAACTCCACTAAAAAACTACTAGAATTGATAGACAAATTCAGTAGCATAGCAGGATACAAAGTCAATACCCAAAAGTCAGTGGCATTCCTCTACACAGATAACAAACACACTGAGAGGGAAATTATAGAAACAATAACTTTTACAATAGCCCCACAAAAAATGAAATACCTTGGAATTCATCTAACTAAAGTAATCAAAGGTCTTTTCAAGAAAATTACAGTATTCTGAAAAAAGAGATCTTAGAGGATTTCAGAAAATGGAAAGATATTCCCTGCTCCTGGATAGGAAGAACCAACATTGTGAAGATGGCCATACTCCCAAAATTGTACAGATTTAATACAATCCCTATGAGACTACCACCAACATACCTCCCAGACCTAGAGAAATTGTCCATAATTTTTATTTGGAACCAAAAAAGACCTAGAATAGCAAAGACAATCCTGGCCAACAAAGACAAAGCAGGAGGCATTACAACTCCTGACTTGAAATTATACTACAAAGCTACTGTAATAAAATCAGCATGGTATTGGCAACAAAATACACCTGAGATCAATGGAATAAACTAGATCATAGGCCTCAATGCAGAGGCCTCTAGGAACACACTCAGCCACCTGATCTTCAAAAAAAGGGCCAAACACACTTACTGGAAGAAAGATAGTCTCTTTAACAAATGGTGCTGGAAAATGTGGCTCTCTACATGCCAAAGACTAAAACTTGACCCAGGTCTATCATGATGCACTAAACTAAAATCAAAATGGATTAAAGAACTTAACATTAAAACAGAAACACTAATTCTACTAGAAGAGAAAGTAGGAGGATATCTTGAAGATATAGCAGTAGGCAAAGTGTTCATGAACAGAAATCAAATCTCACGGGAAATACTTGAAAGAATTAATAACTGGGACCACCTCTTATTGAGAAGTTTTGCACATCAAAAGAATTTATCAACAAAGTGAAAAGAAATCCCACAAACTTCGAAAAAATCTTAACTAATAAGCACTTAGGCAAAGGTCTCCTCTCTAGAATTTATAAACAACTAAGGAACATTAGGGCCCCTACATTTAAAGACCCTATCCAGAAATGGGCATCTGAGATGAACACACATTTCTCAGAGGATGAAATTAAATAAATGAATAAATATGTGAAAAATTGCTCCTCATCACTAACCATCCTTGAAATGCAAATGAAAACAACACTGAGATGCCATCTCACCCCAGAAAGATTGGCTATCATATATCTTGGTCTTAACCATCAAGCAGAAAAGTATAAAAACGAGGTATATAAAGTAAAGCCATGTTATTATGATGAGCTGTAAAAGGCTCAAATCAATAAGTTCTGAGGATAGCCCATTAATAATATTGACTGCTAGACAGTGTTAGATTGTTTAGTTGAATTCATACACCTGTAGTATTTAGATGCCAACAGAATATTCACCTCTCACAGACAATAAAAAAGGATACAAAGGAAAGATCATTTTGTATTTATACATACAAAATAGTTTGGATAAGTTTACAGCTATTTTCCCTTAATTCAATGAGAAGAAAGAGGTGTGCTAACAGTATTTGGACAGAATATGCTGTCTGATTCTTGTACTATGGATAACCACTGAGAAGATAATAATGTACAATGCATTGATTATCAAAACTGTCCTATTAATCAGCTGTGAAACTGTCTCATTCATATTTATTTCTCAATAAAAAAGTTCATTCCAGGCATTTTTTTCACTGGATATAGGAATCGTGTGCATTGATTATTCACAGTATTTCCTGCACTGTTAGTAAATGAGGTAAAAACTATAATCACGTTAAATATGCATTAACAGAAGATTGAATAAACAAATTGTGATAGATCTGTATAACAAATTTAGCAATAGAGAGAATAAATTACTGATACATACAAACAAAATTATTTCCAGACATTCAGTGTGTGAGAAAAGCCAGACCACAAAAGCATATGTATCTTATAGTTCCATTTATATGAATTTCAAGAACAGGTAAAGAATACTACCTACCATGAAAGAACCAGAATGGAGATTGACTCTGGAGATTTTGGGTTGATAGAAATGTTCTAGATCTTGTTGGGGATGCTCCATAGAAGTGCATATTTCTAAGAATTTTGAACTCTATCCCTATAAAGTAGTGTATTTTCTGCATGCTGGTCATTTCTTGATATATAGAAGATACAGTATCAACCTTCATGGAGCTTTCAATTGTGACAAAAATAATGCAATTAAAGAATCATCAACCATAATGAATACTAAAGTTGAAGAAGATAAGAGTTAAAATTAAAGGGGGACTAATTTAATCCAGAGATTCGGATAAGATTTTTCATTGAGAATAATATTTATTTGAACTGAGTACTAAAGGTTGAGTACATACTAATCAGAGAGTGTTTCACATAGGCAGAGATAAGAGCATTCAGGTAGAAGAGGTTAACTGTGCAAAGGACCTGAAGAAAGGAAAGCAAATTCAGAAAGGTAGCCATTGGGACTGGAAGGCATGCAGTAAGGCTAAGAAATGTACTTGCAGGTCTAAGATCATAGTAAAGATACTTGTTTCTTTTTGTTTTTCACTAGTAAATTTCCCAAATGTGTTACAGAAAGCTGAGATGATCTACTGTATTTAGAAGCTCTCTTTGGACCATGAATAATGCAGGCGAAGTGGTCAGGATTGGACATTGAGAACTCAGTTAAGAGGTTACTGCTACAGTCTGGGAGTCAGTCATTTTTTTTACTTGGGCTATGCAATGTTTGTAGTGAAAGAGAGTTTAGGGGTATATCTAGCAGGATTTCTTTCTGGATTAGATTGATGGGTATGGTGAGTAGTTATCCTATGCGTGACCTCTATGTTTCTGATCTGTGAAGATGGAGGGAAGTCAATGCCAACCACTAAGAATAAACATGAAAAACTAAATTGTATGTAGGGACCACGCATGAGTTGACTTTTGATCAGATAAGATTGTTATGGCTTTGAGGCCTTTAAGTGGATATTGATTAAGCAGTTGGAATGCACAACAATGATCTGGGATGGAAAGACATTTACTGGAAATTTAGGAGTCATGCATTTATGCTGATGATTAAAGTTACAAGCATTGATGAAGTCATTCAGGGAGTGATTAAAGGTAGAGAAGAATTTAAGGCCAAAACTCTAGTCAATCCCAGCATCCAAAGATCTGGTAGAAAACATGGGCTACTAAAGGAGACTGTGATGAAAAAGCAGAAGAAAAGGGGGAAGCTACTGTGTTCTGACACAGTCAGTGGAGTGACTCAAGGAGTGTTGACTGAGTGACTCAAGGAGTGTTGACTGACTCAAGGAGTGTTGACTGAGGTCTGACACTACTGTTTAGCTCTGGAAGAGGAAAACTGTAAAACACTCATTTGACCTAGTTGTAAAACAGATTTAGCTATCTGAAGGAACTAAACATTCAAGTACAGCAGGGATTCTACTACAGCTGTCCACGGCTAAGATAAGGGTCTCTATGAATTCTCAGAAATTGCTCAAAAGTGTTTCCTTGTAGAAATGAACCTTTTTCTGAGGCTATCCAGGGTGAATCTTGTATTATGAGAGTCAGCTATTTATGTGTGTGTGCATGTGTGTGTACATGTGTGTGTGCTACACATGTGGGAGTCCACTTTTAGGTTCTGGTTCCTGTGGATTTTTGCTGAAGTATAACAATATTGACTTTATCTTTTTTCACATTAACAGAAACTGAACACAAAGTTCATTTTATTTTTGTCCTTGATGAGCAGCAAGAAGAAATTTTGAAAATTTTGGCATTGGGGAATTAGTATTGAATTTAGGCATAGAATAACTGAATTTTTTTTGTCTGTTTTTGCTTTTTAATTTTTTCTCATTTTCACCTTTATTGAAAATCAATAACAATTATATAGCAAATTAGAAATTGTAGGCAAATATTGAAATGTGAAAGATATGAGGTTTAGAGGGAGTGAATTTTAGAAAAATATTTCTGAAATGAATACATGAAATTAATAATAGATTTCACATTGCAAAAATTATTTATCAACTTAAATGAATATAACAAAAATGTCTAAAATAAACATGGAGAGCTTACGGATCAGTCGTACAATAGTTTACTTTGTGTAAAAATCAAGAAAGTTATATTCATATAATTAGAATTCTCAAAGTAGAAGGGGGTAGGCAATACATATTTAAAGGTTTAAAAATTCTGAATTTAGTTAAAATTATAGCACCATATTTCCAAGAAAAATGAACCTTTTGTATAAGAAAAATGAAGAAAATCATACCAGGGTACAAAAAATGAAATTTATCCAAAGCTAATTGTAAAGAAAAAATTATTAAAACATATAAATTTAAAAATATTAGCAATGGGAGAACAAAATTGAACAGCATCTTATTCCACATTAGAAACAAAAAAAGAGCAAGTGGGTAAGAAACTAAACTTATTTATTCAAAGGATTGAAAAAAAAAAGGATCTGTCCTCATTGAATTTTATACTTAGCAAACATACCTTTGAAAACTAAAAGTAAAATATTTCCCAGTTACACAATCTCTAAATATTCTAATATATCCAGATGTAGCATATAGAAAATAACAAAGACCATAATCCAAAAGGCAAGAGAAGTTTCTGTGTGGTCCTGGATAAAGAATACAGAGCTCTCAAAATGGTAGTTATTCAGGACTATGTAAAATATAATTATGTTAGACAAACCCATTTAAGAGGTCATTGAAGATTTGCAAAAACAGTATCAATCTTATGTCAGGTTATATACATATGTTTTCGTGTGTGTGTGTGTGTGTGTGTGTGTAAAACACAGAAAAACTAACAAAGTCAATAGAAAACACAAATGCACTTTTTAAAGTTTCTAATACTAGGGGAAAATATCATACCATGTCTTATAAGTAGATTGTAAGTCAAAGAAACAGTATAAATCATAAAACAAAAAATAAAATTAAACAATATTCAGAAAATTAATTAAATATTAATTAAGTCAAGATTAAATTAAATATTTCAAAATAATATTCAAAAATTAAAATTAAATTATGAATCCAACTAAGAAGTCAGAATGTAGAGTATCATATGTACAAATCTTTTATCAATTCAGTGTACTCACACAGTATTTGATTAGGTTAATATATACAAAAATATCAAGTAAAAAGTTTTCATGATAGTAAAGAATTACTAAGAATAAAACATAACATAAATACTGGAATGACAAAAATATGACCAGCACTTCTAACAGTTTGGGGATAGGATGAACAGTGTCCATGACACTTACTGGTGGCCAGGTGTCACTTGTGGGACTGAGCTACTGCTATTGCCTTGATATCCACCCTGTAGACCCAGATGGAATTATGATGCATAGGATTCAAGAAAAGTCCATTTCTAGAGTATGCTGATGAAAATATTTTGTTGCAGTATACAAAAGAACAATTGAAAGACTGCTTTTGTATAACTCTTTCTCCTGCATTTAATTGTTTGCCCTATTTGGTGGGTTCTTTCCATTCTCATTCAATGAGTTATGGTCATTTTGATCCCCCTCTAGAATGTCTTTTAGTAGTCTGTGTAAGGTTGACTTTGTTGTCATGAAATTCTTTAGTTGTTCTTTGTTGTTGAAGTATTTCACTTCTTCATTAAACTTGAAAGAGAGTTTTGCAGTGTATAACAGCCTGGATTGGAGTCTGTTTTCTTGAAAGACTTGAAGTAATTTGCTCCATGCTCTTCTTGACCTGATGGTTTGTGAAGAGAAATCTGCCATTATTCTGATGAGTTTTCCTTTACATGTGAACTGTTTCTTTTCTCTATTGGCTTTCGGTATATTATTCTTGTGCTGAATTTCTGTGATCTTGACTATTATATGTGTGGGTATGTTTTTAATTCGGTTGATGTTATTTGGAGTCCTATATTCTTTGGTTACATAAATGTCAGCTTGTTTCTCCATATTTGGGGAGTTTTATACTATTACTTCTTCCCATGTTCTTTTCATATCATTTGTATTGACTCCTTCTTTCTCATTGATGCCTATTAGTCTTACATTGTTTATCTTTGCATCATCTTGCTGATGTTGAGTTATTTTTTCCTGTATCCTAATTGTTTTTAAGAGATCTTTTCTTATGTTTTCACTACTGCAACAGTGTCTTCAAGGTTTGAAAGTGTATTTTCACTTTCATTCAAATGGTTTTGCCAGTTTGTGATTGAGGTTTTAATTTCTGGTATGGCATTTTGAATCTGCTCCATTAATTCTATTTTTTTCCTATATTGCTCATTCAAGGAGTCTATCATTTTTCTATTCTCTTTTTTTATCAGTGTCCTCTTTAGAAGCACATGGTACTTCTTTCATCATAGTTATCATTTCTTTTTTTACTTCAGAAATTGTGTCTGATCTGATTTCCTCTATACCTGTCTGCATTTGTTTCTTTACTTCAGACACTATTATTTCAGAGATTTCAGGTGTGTGATTTCCAATTTCTTTTATGCTAGTGTCTCCTGATTTTGTTCTGGGTGGGCTCAGGGCCTTAGAATGAATTTTATTCCTTGTATTTGTCATTTTGTATAGCACTGTCTTCTGACCTGTGGTATAGGGCTTTGGTAGATTTATTACCTTAGCACCACACTTGGATCTACCAAGTTCAGACTCATGCAGGTGGGTGTGGCTTGTGTCTGGCTGCTGTGCTCCCCTTCTTCCTACTACAACCTTGGAAGTGAACCTGCTGTGTCATGCTAGCAAGATGTTCTGCTCCTAGATCAGCTGAGTGGGTCTTGCCTCTAGCCTCTCTGCAGGGAGTTCTGGCACAGGTTTCCACACAGGGCCTGTCTGGTGGAGGAAGTTAAACACACACTCCTGGCCTGGGCACTAGTTGTAATGAGGGTCTAGAGGGCCCAGGAAGTCCCACTCACATACTGGGCCTGGAATCAAATAACTGAATGCTTGAAGCCACTTCCTTGTTTTGAGATCTTAAGTAAGATGCATAAACATTTTGGCCTCCATTTTTTTTGTCTGTAAAAGAAGCAGAATAAATTCAGTCTTGTAGTGCTCTTGGGAAGGTAAGCTGAGCTGTTGGATTAGGAAGCACTTTGCAAATTATGAACTGCTGTAGTATGATACATATTCCTTATTAAATACACTTTATGCAGTGAGATGGGGACAATATCTTAGTGTTGTGATGGATACAATGCAAAGGAAGCATATTCTTTATGTTTCAAGAAAAGTTTCTAGAACTTTCTGTATTAGAATTTACCACAGTGACTCCAGTGAAAACAAAATATGATAAAAATACAAATATTTCACTTATGGGGTAGATGACAGCACATGAGCAAAGCACAAAATCATGCCACAGGTCTTCTGTTTTGAAGGCTATCTACAGGGAGTAAACAGAACAATGTAAGCATAATTAAATACATAGAATACAAAAAATAAAAAAAATATTATTTGAAAAGTTCAAATGAGCTTTAGTTTTTGTGCAAAGTCTTTCTCAAGACTTCTTTGCCAAAGAGTAACTTCCTCATTTCTGATGTTTGCTCTAGAAGCCACCTGTATTCACATATGATGAATGTGGTAAAATGGATTTTCCCTTCTCAGTAGTAGAACTTTTCTTTGCCAATATGTTGAACACAAGCTCTTCAGCCTTTCTAGGATTGAAATGTAGACTCACAGCTCATTGCTTTTGCAGCCTTGTTTTCCTGAACTTCCTCATTTAACAGCCCATGTCTGCTGCCTATTGGAATGTCCAATGAAGCTGTCCCATTCAGACCTGAAGCATGCCTCTGCAGACAGTGTTTTGAGATACTGTTTCTGGTTCTATGGTATGAAATATGCTCTAGATTTGACATGTAAAAGACTCAAATGGGCAAATTCTGGGCAGAAGAATTTGGGTGGCATTGTAGTACGGTAGTTGCCATTGCTTAGAGAAGTTATCAAAATGACCATCCCAGGGGCTGAACACCCTTGGATTGTTACCATTTGTTATAAAAGCAACTAAGAAATAGTCAACCTCATAATGAGAAATGACTTCATGAACAATATTAACTTTTGAATCATGATTTAAAAATCATTTACTTTTGCTAAAAGTTGCAGTACTTTTTGAAAGACAAAATTTCAAATTCAGATATGCTTGAGGAAATCTTATTTTCAAAGGAATAAAGATAATTTTATCATTTTATGGGTCTTTATATATTCATTAAACTGTACTTCTTTTTTAAAAAGACTTGGTTGTACCTCTAAAACATCAGATCATTTTGGTTTGTCATTATTTCCCTTCCAAGTTTCCTCATTAAGTGAGATGATTCAACAATAGTAATGCTGTCAGGGCTGAAAATATTTCCAAAAATGTGCTTTGGAGTTAGTGTCAGAGTGCTCTCTTGCTTGGCCTTTTTTATCAGTCTTGTCTCATGAAAATTTTATCCCTTAGGAGAAATAACATCTACTCTCAAAAATGAAGATTTTTCTACCTCAGAGGATATTACATAAATAAAGTTCAAGCTTTGACAGTATATTTTAAATAGATAACTCAAACCTGATTTTCAGATTGGTAGCATTGCTGAAAATAAGACTATAAAATTTCTGATTCTGTAAGAGTGTGTGGGGGGGTGCTTTGCTTGGCCTGGACTTTCTCATAGTAACAATGACAATTTTGCTTGCTAGGAAACCTTTCAGTCCTAGGAGAAATGGAAAGAGAAGACTTCTTGGAGAGGGTGGTGTATGTCTTAGAGTCTCTTGGACTCTGGTAAGGCATTGGAATTTAAAGAGCACATCAGTTGCATCATAAACGGTTGGCCTTCTTCCTACAGTGGTTTTTTAGATTCTTACTTATTAGTAATGGAACCTTGGCTTGGCACAAAAGAACCTGGAATAAAATTTTTATTTCCTTTCATCTAGGAGTGTGAAGAACTGGATGATGAATTAGAAGTGTAAACAACATAAGACAGTGTTAGGCAATGTCTTTAAAGAAGAGTGATGTGCCTGACTCTCCTTCCCTGCACCTGCCCCGTATCAGGTAATGAGATGGCATGGGACAAAGGTCCTGCCCACTGGAGCCTGAGAAGTCTCTGTCACTGTGACATTGGCTTGCTTTTGTGTTCCTTATTTCTGGATCAGATGACAAAGAGGTATTGTATTTTCATTCTTACCTTTAAGGATATTGGCATTGGGTTTTTAAATATTTTATTCATGAATATGAACATTACATGATGATAGAATTTACTTTATGAAGTTGGCACCTGCATTTAACATATCTGAGTCAATCCAGATGTGGTGGCACAGACCTTTAATCCCAGTACTCAGGAGGTTGAGGGAGGAGGAGCATTGTAAGTTCAAAGCCAGGCTGGACTACAAAGTAAGCTCAAGGCCAGATGAACTGCATAATGAGACCCTGTCTCAAAGATAGGAAAAAAAAGACAAAACCCACCCACATATCTGAATCAATTTCAATACCATTTCTCCCCACTGCTATTTTTTCCCCCTCTCACTGACCTCATTCCTCACTTCTAATTGTCTACTTTCTGATTTCCTACAATCTCTCCTTTCTTTCAATTATTTAGTTTATTTATTTATTTACTTTAGGTTGTCAAGTAGGAGAAAATGTGATAATTCACTCAGTCTGCTGATTTCATTCATCCTAAGGGATTCTAGTTCCATTAATATAATTGGATCATCTCTCTATTCTTTATGAATGAGTAAAATTCATATGTGTGTATATACATATATGTGTATAAAATTTATTTTATCTGTTAATATTTTGATGGCCATCTAGGCTGTTTCTATAGCTTGGCTATTGTGAATTGCAATTCTATAAACATGATTATGCATACATAGCATGTGGTCCTGAATCCTTTTGTTTAAAATTTTATTAGTACATGTTTGTAGTGCACAATATTTACATTTGTCTTAGGAAGTAGTTATATGGACAGTACTTAACATATCTTAATTTCTCTTCCCATTTGCAAAGGATCTACTTCCATGTTTCCCATTGTGTCTTATTTTGGTTTTTAAAATTATTTATACTTCAGTTTTCTCATTCAGAAAAGTTATGCGATATTATGTTTGTTTGTCTAATTTATTTCACTTAACATTGTCTCAAGGGGATCCATTTTCCTACAAATGACTCAAATTTGCCCTTCTAGACAGCACAGTATACTCCATAGTGTATAAATATCACATTTTCTTTGTTCATTTATTTGTTGGTAGGCATATAGTTGCTTCCAAAATTTAGTTATTATGAGTTGTGTTGCTATAAACATATTATGCATGGATCATTGTGACATGTGGTATGATGTTTTAAAAACTCTTGGGAGGATTCCTAGAACAGGAATAGCTGGATCAAGTGGAATTTCTATCGTTAGTGTTTTTTTATGAGGGTCTTCATACTGATTTCCATAGTGGTTGCACCAATTTGCATTCTCACCAGCAGTGTAGAAGCATGCTCCACCCCAGCCTCACTTATTATTGTTTTGTTTTAATGATTGTCATTCTTTCTGAAGTAAGATGGGTATTAACATTATTTCAATTTTCATCTTTCTGATGGCCAGATTTATTGGGCAATTTTTAATGCATTTGTTGGCCATTTTTACTTTTTCTCCTGAAAGGGGTCTATTCCTTTTAATTGCCCTTTTTCTGATAGGGCTTTTTTGCCATGAAGAATGGCAGTTCTTAATTCTTTGGGACTCTCATTTAGAGTGGTACACCTGGGTCAAATAGAATTTATGTTTAGACTTTTGAGGAATCTCCATACTGATTTCCATAAAAGTTGTACTTGTTTTTATTCCTACCAGTAGTGAAGAAGGGTTCTCTTTTCTCCACATCCTTGCTAACATTTATTAGTTTTTATATTCTTACTGATAGCCAGTCTAACTGGAATGAGATGGAATGCAAGTGTAGTTTTAGTCTTTTGTTTGATGGTGAAAGATGCTGAAGTTGAGTCAGATCCTCTGACACAATAGTGAGGAATTTTAGCAAGACAGATGATTTACCTAATTCCTCCATAGGCATAGGAAAATCCAGACTTTCTGCAGCCATTATAATCCATGTAATTCATCACTGGAGTTGCAAGGTTTAAATTGAAAATTAATTTTAATTTAAGGAGAAAAGCACAAGTCAAAATGAAAGCTTTACAAGCGGAGAAGAAATCAAATTGAACAACCATGTTTTTTAAGTATTCAATGTCCTGTGATATTTTGGAGGAAGGAAGTTTTGGAGCATTTGTAGCAGTCTTGAAACTGTTCACTCACCTTGTCTTTAGTGACCACTTACTCCCCTGGCTGTCTATGAGTCTTTAATTTCCAGTGCCTTTGTGGACACTTCTTACCTCACCAATACTTTTGATGAACTCAAAAACTTCATCTTTAATTCAATACTGCCACCCATCTAACATACTTCTAATTTATCTCATTCATTATTTTATTGCAATAAACTGCATCTAGAGCCAAGTCTATCCGTTGGCATTTCATTAACAAGTAGCTTGCCTTTACACAGTTTCTGGACTTTCTCTTAACCCATGACTTGCTTTCCTCTGCTTTATTTCTAGCTGTTCTCTTAAATACAAATGTGAATAAACTTTGTTAAGCACTAACTTTCTATTTGTAGAGCATTCTATTCTTTGTTTTCTCCCACATTTTAAATGTTTTTGACTATAACTCAAACCCTGAAGTCAATACAAATACACACGCCGGTATGCATAAACAGAATGAACTAGATAAGAGAAAATATCTGTTGTAGTAAGGAACCTCTCATATAATAAGAGTTAATAGTCTTTAATTTTTGTTCAGTTCTACACACACAAATGGATACACATACTTAAGCACTTACTATATGTGCTCTGGTTTAAAATCTATTAATTCCAGATTACTCTGTTTTCTACTTGTTAAAAATAATATTTATTGCAATAGAAAATATTATTTCACAACCCACTAAAAGATCACGATATGTTTGCAAGGCACTTGCTAATTCTTATCAGAAAAGAGGAGTAAGGTAGAAGGGAAAGCCTTGATATTTTCTAGGGTGTGTGGAGTTTTCTAAAAGGTCAGATAAAGTAACCACTGGTGGCTCTGTTTGCAGCAGTAAAACTAACTGTCAAAGGGAAGTGAAGTGGGGGACTATCACATGCTTTTGTATTTTAAGCCACCATTATAGTATAGATCATCTCTATAATTTTATTTCAGTGCAGAATTTCTGATGTTTTGATTTTCTGTTTTCAACTGCTTTCTCAAAAATAGATGCTCAAATTCATAATGCCCAAAATTCAAATTGACTGAAAAGAATACCTTATCTCTAAACTTGTCTCATGTGTCTACTAGCGGAATGCCTGCATTTCCCCCCAACATTTACACAGCAAAGCCTAATCTCCAGTGTGACAGAACTTGGAGATAGAGCCTGTAAGACGTGATCATGTCACAGTGAGGAAGACCTCGCCGTTGGAGTTTGTGCCCTTTTAAGTAACAAGAATTTCTCTCTCTCTCTCTCTCTCTCTCTCTCTCTCTCTCTCTCTCTCTCTTTTAAGGAAGGGTCTACAGGGTGTTCGGGGTCTCACTACTAGATCATACTCATAGTGATCCACCTGTTTACAGCCTCCCAAGAGCTCAGATTACAGGTGTGTGCCACCATGCCCAGTCTCAATTGATGTCTCAGTGTACCAGGATGTGGGGCCAGCACACCAGGCCTGGGGATCAAACTCCTGGCCCCTGTGCCTACTTCTAGGTGCTTTAATCCACTGAGCTATTTGGCCAGCCTACCTTTTACTATTTCTCAAGGACAGTTTGACTAAAAAATAACAAACAGAAGAAGTGTGGTTAAACATGGGAGTAGAAAGAAATCTAGGTGAAAGAATGAATGATGGAATGAATGATGTAAGAACATAGGGTACAATAAGAGGATCATAAACAATACTTACATGAATGTTCTCTTTCATTGCTCTTTCTTGGAACATATGTGGTCAGTACAGCAGAACATGATGAGGGCTACATATTTTCTGGCATGGTAGGAGCCTGCTCTGGAGAAACCAAGTAGGAACTGGCGCAGGGCCCAGTCCAGGACTGAAATCTGGCAAAAGGACAGGAGACTGGGAAACTCAGGCATGGACTGGATAGTATTGTCTCCAGTGAGCTGAGGACAGCTCTATAATAGTTATAAAAACACATTCTTGTATTTGTTTGGGGAATCCTTTGGGAGCATGATTCTGAACTTAAGGATACTAGTCTTTTCATCTATCACAACTAAAATGAAACACAACTGTGTTTACCATTTTAAATAACCACAACTTCTTTCTAGACATAGACACTGTGTGAGCAATAGGAACAGAAGAAAGACTGCTATAAATATATAAATCCAAATCCATATGTACTTACATTTAATATATATTTGACAGTGAGATTTAATGTTTGCTGGCATTTACTTCAATGTTTTTCTTTCTCCAAAGGACTGAGGTTGATTTTCAAAATGATTTATCCTATGGCTCATATTAATATATCACCACTTTAAATTTTTGCTTCATACAGCTGTAGCTTTGCCCACATGCCACAAGAAAACAAACCTTTTTAATATATGAAGGGTGTCAATGTTAGTCATGTGATTTGTAATGCTTTTGCTTAAGTATTGATTTTTTTCAAATTCAATTTTTATTGATCTCTCTTAAATATTAATCATTTTTAATGACAGCTTAAAAAATAGGCTGAGCCCCTTGAAATTCCTTCTATCCACTCCTCGTAGAAATAGAGTACAATTTTAGTGTGCTTCAAATTAAATCAAACAAAAACATACTGTCTTTTCATTTAAGGGTTTAATGCCATAAATCAAAATTTTATTTTGGCCTTATCTGGGAATTTATGCTGAGTGAAGTGTGGTCAGGAGTTTCTCCATGAACAGCCCAATGTCACCTGGGACCTGTGTCCAGTTTATCTGTACTTCAATGCCACGGATGCTCCTTGAGAAACCTTAGATGGACTAGGAGGCTGCTGTTCTGTGCAACCAGTGAAGACAACTGCACTCAACCCTAAGGTGTGACCAGAAAGTGGCAGGAAATCAATAGACCATCAATAGCTGCAACAGACTAGGTTTCTCTCATCTCAATGTCTGTGGAAAGTACTCCAATTCTTCTGGAAAATAGACATCACTTAGCCACCTTTGTTGTGCTTGAAATTTTGTTTGGGAAATAGTTCTTCTGAAAGAATGAAAGCTGAGCTTGGCCATGGTGGCCAGGAAGTACTGTTTAACCTCGCTAACTCTGACTGCCCCACCCACATGTGGAGGAAACAGTGGGCCATGGCAGCTGGGCATGAAGAGGTCACATTAGTGGCTCCTCCAGAAAGGAGCAGTTCACACAGCCATCAGAGGGTCTGACTTGCATGCTTTCTTCTTCTGTAGATCCTGAGGTTTGGAGATACACAGCACTTATTTACACAAGCTTTTGGTCAGTGCTGGATGGATTTTAATTCAGTTCTCAAAGATGCTGAAACACATAATGCAGCTAAAAATGAAAACTGTTCTATGAATTCATATTTAATGAATTAATATTTTTAGTTTTAAAATCCAAAAATATTGTTGAAGTAATAAAATCAAAGTTAAATGCATTAAGCAAAATGTTTTTCATTTTGTGCTGTCAGTAATGGTGTTTGAAAATAACCACAAAGGACTATATGAGTGGGAATTACAAATTGAATCTCTTTCTATATATTATGGATTCATTAAAGTTGATAGCAACTTTTAAAAGATCTTTTTTTCTGAATCAAATGTCTATTCACACTTGTTGTAGAGAAGCCATTAAAAAGCATATAAATTATATTAAGAACTTTTGCAATCCCTTGGTTCTTGACTTTTACTGATCAAGAAATTAAGTTTGCCTTTCTTTGACAAAAATGTCTTTTTTTTAATGTATTTAATACAGGGCTTACAGGGTCTCCCTACACAGATCAGACTCATATTGATCTCCTGTTTTCAGCCTGCCAAGCACTGGAATTACAGGCTCACGCCACCACACCCAGTCTCAATTTCCCTTTCAGCACACCCCATGGGCAGGGCCAGCACAGCATGTGGGGAATCAAACTCTGGTCACTTCACTTGCCTAAGTGCTTTAGTCTGCTGAGGTATCTGGCTGGACTTTCAATAATATTTTTATGTTTAACTATGATAAATTTCTTTTGTCACAAATAAATCATGGCCCCAAACAAATGTAATAAATTATATGGTGTGGTTGTTGGTGAAGGAAGAATCTGACAGCATAAATTAATTATGGCAAACTTAACTTCTTCACTACCTGGATGTGGTAAAGAGAGGAAAGAGTATCTAAATGAGGTAGGTGCACACTAAGGACCAGAATCAAAAAGAGGATTCTAGTGTATTTGGAAATACAGCTAGTTTTGTATATGGCACAAAACTGAACTTATTCACCTTTGTTATGGACCTGATTTATCCAATTCAGAGTTCCAATCAAAGCTCTATCACTAAGTAGCTGTGTAACTCTTGAAAAAATATATTTAACTTATTTTTGTTTCTATTTAGAAAACATTTATGTAATGTAAAACTAAGCATTTTAAAGCTCACAGGCCAGTGACATATAGTACATTCACTGTTTGCAATGTTTACCTTTATCTAGTGTTAAAAATTCCATCATCCTGAAAGGACACCTGTGTTGTCTAAGAATTTGGTCCCCATTTGTCTTTCCTTGGTAATCATTAATATGTTTCCCATATTTATTGATTTTCTTATTCTAGATATTTCATGTAAATAAAGCCACAGAACATATGACTTTTCATGGCTATTTATATTTAACTTCTTTTATCTGGCTCATCTCCCCACTATCTTCCCAGTTTAGCATGAACCTTGTGGATCATGGTGTGAATAAAAGATCCTGTGCCTAAAATACCAAACAAACCCTGGAGCAATGTAGACTGTCAAGTAGTTCCCCATGCACTGTTTGGTTTTTAATATTGTATGTGTATAGATGTTACACTAATTGGTGAGGGCCTACTTAGCATAAATATTTTCCCTCAACCACTGATCAAGTGGTTGTACTCTTGTTGTGTAACTGTACCCAAGGGTTTTCATCTTGGCATGCAGGGCTGTCCTTTTCTCTTTTCTGACTCCTTCCTTCTTTTCTAAACACAGTTACACTTTTATCTATTTGGCAGTTCTTGGAAATTTCTCATCATATCTGTGAAAACAGAAAGCTGAAGAGTTTCTCCTTGGCATGACGCAGCATGTGTACATCCATGCTGTGTCCAAGTGATTTGTTCATAGTTAATTTGTTAAATTCTTCTGGAGAACAGACATGCCATTTCCTGCCGAGCAATCAGCACAGCTGTGAAGGGAGGCAGTGGCCAAACAGAACCCAGTGGAAAATGTGTATTCAAAGACCAGAGACAGCAGTCATGACAGAACCACTGAAAATATGCTGGTTGTCTTTGAAGAGATATAGCTAACAAGCCCCAGAAACCCCACATGGACTATGAATCTCAAGATACACTCAGCTGGCTGTGAAGGGTTAAGCCAGCAGAGGCGGGTATGAAGGAGTCATGAGAGGTTCTCTTTCTACTCCCCTCCTATCTCATAATCCTAATATTTCCTAACATCTTCTCAGGTTCCCTGATCTTGATGTGGTGTCCTTTGACAATTAAGAAACTGGCAATGCCCCCTACAAGTCATTAGGAAGGGAGCCAGAATTGAAAAACAAAAAATAGAAAGGTAGGCCTCACTCCAGTGAGTCCACAGAAACAAGTGCCCCCACCTTGACTTGCATAGTGGGTGAATGAAAACAAGTGTGTGCAATCATCACTGAGCATTCTTGCCAAAGTCCCACAGCTGAGGGGAACAAAGGTCACTTTTCCCAGAGTGAGCAGGCAGACCATGAGAGGCAGCCTAGCACTCAGAGGCCAGGTTGAACATCTTCTGGAACTGCTCCATGTGGTCCAGTCACTGAACTTTGCCATCATGTGTAGGAAAACAAGATCAGTTCTTCAAGGATCAGATGTACAGATTTCAGGGCAGTGAGCCTAAGGAAATGATCAAATGGCCTCTGTGCTTCACATGTTGGGATTGTAGCTTCTATGTAATCTTAGGCTAAGGTGATAATGGATGAGGAGATCTTGAGGATGTCATGAAAATTCCATGATTCCAGAGGAAATTTATAGAATGCTGATGCACTTTTCTTGTTTCCCTGCTTGACTGAAGGAAGGGATGTGTCTCATGAATTTAACAAAGATATTGTGTACAGAGAAGTTCCTGGAGACTTTTGGTTGGACCTATGAATATGTCTCTATGTATACATTGAGCATTGGGCTGAGGACTCTGCATGTTATATACTTTTTTTAACTAATGTGAATTTGTATGGGGGAAAATTGACTTAAAGGACTAGAAAGTAACATACCTGAAATGATTAGAAAGTCCCTAGGTGTTAAGGCCAAAATTTGAATGAATCTAGATGACCCAAAGCCTGTGTATGTGGCACTGAACCCCCTGACAACCCTCCACCTGTATAGTACCTGGTGCATTCTCTTCTCCTGCAGCCCTGGGGCTGAGCACTCGACAGCTATAGATGGGGCAGAGTTAGCCTTCAGAGCTGTGTATTCTAGTGGGGAGCACACTGAAGTTTTCCTGGAAGGCTGCCACTGAAGTTTGGCTTGGAAGGCTAAAAATGGCTCACAACTGAGGGTTTGGAAAACTCCCAGGTAGGAAAGACAGAAAAGAAAATGTGCAGATGAGTGATATCAGGATAAGAGAGATGTCTTCCGAGTATTTTGTGATCACAACTAAGACCAACTGGATTTGTATCCCTATATAAGAAGTCTCAATTTTATGATTTACTTTGTATCAGATTTTTTCAAGGAAAGACTTTTTTTTTTTTTTTTTACAGTTTTCAATCAGGTTTTATTGGTGCATTTTAGTTATATATAATGATCACATTCATCGTAGCGAATTTGTACATGTACAGGATATAACTTGATTTTTTCCCCATTCCCCTCCTTTTCCCTTAACCTCTCCTCCTCTTCCCATTTACAAAAGGTTTGTTTCCATTTTCTTCTTTTCTCATTTTTTATTTTTCCTTTTATTTTCTTTTCTCCTCACACCCTTGCTCCTCTCCAAATTTGAACATAGTTTTAAATTTCGCAATGCCTATTATACATTTTGGTCCATATTCGTACTTTTGGTTTCTCATACCACACAAACAATGAAGTATTACATGTGTGTCTGACTTATTTCACTTAAGACTATGGTTTCTGGGTGCATCCATTTACCTAGAAATGTCTTGAGTTTATCATTCTTCATGACAGAGTAGTACTTTACTGTATAAAAAAAATCTACTTATTGGTTGATGGGTATTTAGGCTGTTTCCAACAGTTGGTTACTACAAACTTCACCACAATAATCATGGGTGTGCATATATTGCTGTGGTGTGATGCTTTTAATTTTTTTTGGAAGATACTCAAAAGGGGAATAATGAAGTCAAATGGAATCTCTAGTCCTAGCTTTTTGAGGAATCTCCACACTGATTTCTATAGTAGTTGCACCAGTCCATATTCCAACCAGCAGTGGAGAAAGGTTCATTTATTTTTTCCCACAGTCCTTCCACAACTTGTTATTTATTTATAGCCTGATAATAACCATTCTTTCTGAAGTGTGATGGAATCTCAACATTGTTTTAATTTGTATCTCCTGAATGACCAGTGATACTGAACATTTTTTCATGTATTTATTTGCCTTTTATACTTCAGTTGAGAAGCATCTACTCATTTCAATGTCTATTTTTGGACTGGGTCTTAGGGATTCAAATTATTATTATTTTTTGGTGCTTTATATAGTCTAGATAGTAATCCTTCGAGGAACAGCTGGCATGTTGTCTCTACTCTCTGTTGAGGTTTTTCTTGGTGTACAAAAGCTTTTTAGTAATATGAAATCTCTCATGTTGATTCATCAAGATATTTCCTATGTGATGGGGTTTTGTTCATAAGGTCTTTGCCTATACTAATATCTTCAAGAGTTCTAGCATACTGTGCTGCTTTTATGATACTAGCTTTGTAGTATAACTTTGAGACAGGGATTGTGATGCTCCCTACCTTACTTTTGTTGCCAAGAATTGCCTTTGCTTTTCTAAATTTCTTCTAGTTCCAAATGAATTTTCAGATTGTTTTCTCTAATTCTGTAAAATATGCTCTTGCAATTTTGATTGGAATTGTATTAAATCTGTATAACAATTTTAAAAGTATGGTCGCTTTCAATATATTGGCTCTTCCTACCCAAGAGCAAGGGATCTTTCCACTTTAGGACACCCTCTTCAATCTCCTTTTTCAGGGTATGTAATTTTCAATGTAGTTGTCTTTTACTTCCTTCATTAAATTAATTTCTAGATATTTTATTTTTTGGATCGTAATGTGAAAAGTACTGTTTCCCTAATTTCTCTCTCAGTGAGTTTGTTATTCATTTACAGGAATGTTATAGATTTTTGAGTTATGACTTTATATCCAGCTATGTTACTGACTTTATTAGATCTAGAAGCCTTTTGGTAGAGATTTTAAGGTCTTCTATGTAGACTGTCATGTCATCTGTGAAAAATAATTAAACTTCTTCCTTTCCTATTGTTATTTTTTTCTTTATCTGGTCTAATTTCTCTGGATAATGTTTACAGAACTATATTGAATGAGAGTGGTGAAAATGAGCATCCTTGTTTTGTTCCTGATTTTTGGGTGAAAGCTTTCAGGTTTTTCTCCATTTGGTGTGATGTTGGCTGTTGGCTTATTATAGGTGACTTTTATGAAATTGAGATAAAGATCACTTATTCCAATTTTCTCTAGGGTTTTTATCATGAGTGGATGTTAGATTTTGTCAAATGCATTTTCTGCATCCATTAAGATGCTGGTGTGATTTTTGTCCATGGCTCTATTAATATGGTATATTACATTTATTTATTTGTGAAGGTTGAACCATCTCTGCATCATTGGGAAAAATTTTATTTGGTCACTGTGTGTGATCTTGAGGATTTATTGCATTGTGTTTGCCAGTGTATTATTGAAGACTTTTGCAACTATGTTTATTAGGGAGATTGATCTATTGTTCTCTTTCTTAGTTAGGTCTTTCTCTGGTTTTGGTATCAGAGTGAAGCTTGCCCTACAAATTATTTGGGCAGTAATTTTTCCCTTTCCATTTCATTAAAGAATTTGAAAATTAGTAGTATTAGATGTTATGTAAATTTCTTATAGTATTCAGCAGTGAATTTGTCAGGGCATGGCCTTTTCTTTGTGGGTAGGTTTTTAAGTATACTTTCAATTTCTTTGATTAAATATTGGTTTATTTAAAATTTTCATATCTTCATGATTTAGCTGTGGTAATTCAGATGTGTATGGGAATTTGACCATTTTTCCTGTATTTTGTACTTTATTAGAATACAAGTTTTTGAAATATGTGTAGATGATCTTCTGAGTTTCTGCAGGCTCTATGGTGATTTCATTCTTTTTCTTCCCCAACTGCATGGATTTGAATATTTTTTATAAGGTTGGCTAGAGGTTTGTCAATTTGATTAATTTTTCAAAGCACCAAGTCTTTGGTTCATTGATTCTATGTATTATTTTCTTAGTCTCCATTGTACTAATTTCAGCTCTGATCTTTATAATTTCCTTTCTTGTTGAGCTTTGGACTTGACCTGTTCTTTTTTTCTTGAAGATTGAGGATCAACATAAGGTTGTTTTGATCTTTCCCTATTTTGCTGAAATGGGTATTCAGTGCTATAAATTTCCCTTGTGCAACTGCTTTCATTGTATCCCATAAGTTCCAGTATGTTGTATTGACATTGTTGTTTAATTGTAGAAACTGTCTAATTTCTTCTGGGACCTATTGATTGTTCAGAAGGTGTTATTTAATTTCTATGTGTTTATGAAATTGTTGTAGTTACTCTTGCTATTGATTTCTAGTTTCTCTCTTTGATTTCTAATTTCACTGTACTGTGGTCTGATAATATGCAAGAATTTCCATTTCTTCACATTTACTTGAGCATGTTCTATGAACTAATATATGGTTTATTTTGAAGAACATCCATTGTGCAGATGAGAATATGTGTACTCTGATGTTGTAGCATAAAACACATGTAGACATAGACTATGTCCAGTTTTTCAAAGGTTTGGTTCAATTCTAATATTTTGTTGTTGATTTTTTTTTTCTAGTTAATCTGACTATTGCGACAATTTCCTATGGAGATCCCTCGGTAAAATTGTATTGGTGCCTATTTGACTTTTTATGTCTATTAATATTTGTTTTACATAGTTTGATGCAGTGATATTTTTTGAATATATATTTATGATATTTCTTCCTCTTGGAAATTTACCTTTATGAGGATGTAATGACCTTAGTCTCTCTCAATTAGTCTTGGCTTGTAGTGTGCTTTGTCTACAAATACAATAGCTATTCCTGCTTTTTCCAGTTGCTTGTTTCAGCCTATAAATTTTTTTCTGAATTAAGGGTGTTTGCTCTATACAGCATATTGTTGGCTTTTGCTTCTTGACCTATTATGTCAGTCTCTTTCTTCTTATTGGTGAATTGAGAGCGTTAATATTGATGGTTATAAATGACTGACTTATCCTTGTCATGATATTTTCCTGTTGCTGACTTCCTTTTCCTACATCTGTTTAATTGTCTGCCTGGTTTGTTGGATTCATTTTGTTAGGGTTCATGGAGTTGTAGACCTTGTTATGTCTTTCTAGAATGCCTTTCACAATATACTGGAATGCTGGCTTGGTGTTCATGAATTTTCTCTGGTATTGTTTCTGTATCTAATTTCTCCATCAATTTGGAAATATACTTCTGCTGATAACCAAAATCATGATTACAGGTTGTTTCTTTATTTGGGGGTGGTGGTACCAGGGATTGAACTCAGGATCTTGCACTTGCCAGACAAGCACTTATTCCACTGAGCTATCTTTCCAGCCCCTGGAGGTTGTGTTTATTTTTTAGGGTTTTAAGAACTTCATTCCATGATATCTTTGACTTGAAGGTTTGTGTTGAGAAGCCAGTTGTAATTCTCTTGGGCTTTCCTTTACAAATGATTTGGTTTTATTCTTTTGAAAAACTTTTAATATTCTGTTCTTGTGTTGAATTTCTAGAATCATGACTATTATATGCCTTACTGTAGACTTTTTAAAATATCTTAGCTAATTGGAATTCTATGTGCTTCATTTATCTGTATGTGAAATTCTCTTTCTCTGCCAAGGAAGTTTTCTGTCATAATATCTGTGAATAGGATTCAGAGAAGTCAGGGTGCCTGTGCCACAGTTTCCAGCTGGCCTGCCTGTCAGTCACAGGGGCTGTTGGGCAGAGTTGGGGGGTGTCCAGGAGGAGGAACTCACTTTGAAACCCCAAGAAAGGTGCTGTTGAAAAAAACAGGAAAGAAAATTGTCCTACTACCAACCTACCTGAAAGCTTCTGGAAAGGGAAACCACCTGTGATGCAGAAAATGTTGGGCCTACCTGCAAGATCCTCCTTCCAGCCAGTGCCCAGGCCAGACCTGTGTGTGGGACCAAAGGCCTGCCCACAACATTCTACTTGCAGCCAGCATCCAGGACTGGCATGTGTGTGGGACTGATCTCCCACCCGCTGGAACCTCCCCCATCAGACACACCTGGTGTGGAACACTGGGGCAGAACTCACTACAGAGAGAATTAGGGCAGACTGACCCAGATAGTCCAGGAGCATAACATCTTGCCAGAGGGGCAGAGCGGGTTCAGTTTCACATGCTGCAGCAGGAAGAAGGGGAGCACAGCAGCCAGACCTAAGCCACGCCCACCTGGATGAGTTCTAACCTGGTAGATCTGGACCTAGTAAGTTGAGACACTTTGCTAGACCCAGAACTATGAGAACATCCTCTCTATTTCTCTCTTGATTGAAAGAGAGGCAACAGGTACCTGGGGTGAACTAGTCTGCCTGGAAGACTCCAGGTTCATCAACAGGAGTTGATCAGACAGAATTTAGGGGAACTAATTTAAATACAAAATCTCAATTTAATATCTGCTTAACTATACAGTCTTAATGTTTGCTCTTATGGTCTAGAATACAAACCAACTAGTTACAAAAGTTTGTCAACTGCTCACACTCATTACCTATTACTAGTATTCTTAATTGTAGTTCTATGAATACAAAATTGTAACTGCCTTAACCCACATAATCTTTGGCAATAACATCAGAAGGTGCGAAGGTAATAACTCTACCAAAGCTGTACACCAAAGGTCAGAGGACAGTGTTATACAAAATGATGAAGAAAGGAGAAAAATCCACTCTCAGTCACTGAGCCACCTTGAAAAAATGCAGAAGACACTAGCATAGAATAATTGACACTAGAAGAAACTAGCATAGAATAAATTGGAAAACACATACCTGAAATCTCTGATATAATAGTATCTGAAGGAAAGAAACATTTACAGAAGGGTATAGAGGAAATCAGATCAGAAATAATTTCTGAAGTAAAAAAGAAATGATAACTATAATGAAAGAATTACTAAGTGCTTCTAAAGAAGAAAATGATTAAAAAATAGAGAATAGAAAATGATGAAATCCTTGAATGAGCATTATACAAAAGAAATAGAATGCATTTAGCAGATTCAGGGGGATATACAGGAAATTAAAATCTCAATCACAAGCTGGAAAAACAGTTTGAATGAAGTCAAGATGGACTCCTAGACCTTGAAGACACCATTGCAGCTAGTGAAAAGGTAAAAAAAAATCTCTTAAAAATACCTAGGATGTTTGTCTTAACCATCCAGAAGAAAAGTATAAAAATTAAGTATAAGTAGTAAAGCCATGGTGTTATGTTGAGCTGTAAGGGACTCAGGTCAACAGCTTCTGACATTGCCAGTGAAGCGGAAGACCCAATACTATTATTGACTACGGGACTCTTTTAGAATATTTTGCTGAGTTAACACACCTATAATATTCAAATAACAGAACTAAAAAAAAGGGGATACAGATGAATGTCCAATGTATCTGTGTATTCAAAATGGTTAAGATAGATATATAGTTACATTTTCTTAATGAATAGAGGGATTTGTCCTAATAGTGTTTGTAAATAAGATATCATGTCTGCATCTTGTACAGCAAATAACCATTAGGAAGAATGTATGCAATGTGTTAATTATTGAAACTGTCCTACCAATTTGATTTGAAACTGTCTCATTGCTATTTGTTTCTCAATAAAATTATGGGGAAAAAGACATTTTTCTCTTCATGATCACAAAAAAATACTTAGGATGCAGGAAAATATAATTCAACATCTTCAAGATGATGCAAAGCTGAACAATGTAAGACTAATAGGCATCAATGAGAAGGAAAGAGTCATTACAAATGATATAAAAAGAGTATGGGCAGAAATAATAGCAGAAAACTTCCCAAATAGGAGAAAACAATCTGACATTCAGTAACTGAAGCATATAGAACTCCAAATAACATCAACTCAATTAAAAACACACCGAGACATATAATAGTCAAGATCCCAGAAATCCCGCACAAGAATAATATACCAAAAGTCGCTAGAGAAAAGAAGCAGATCACATGTAAAGGAAAATGCATCAGAATAATGGCAGATTTCTCTTCACAAACCATCAAATCAAGAAGAGCATGGGGCAAAGTACTTCAAGTCTTTCAAGGAAACAAATTCCAACCCAGATTGATATACCCTGCAAAACTCTTTCATGTTTAATGGAGAAGTGAAATATTTCCATGACAAAGAACAACTAAAGAATTTCATGATGACAAAGCCAACTCTGCACAAACTACTGAAAGATATTCTGGATAGGGACCAAAATGATCAAAACTCCATGAATAATAATGGAAAGACCCCACCAAATAGGGAAAGCAATTAAGCACAAGAGAAAAAGGTATACCACAGCAGGTAAATTATATGTCAAACATAAGTCAATACACCTTAATTATAACTATCAATGTAAATGGACTCCAATTCACTATTTAAAAGTCATAGACTTGCAGGGTGGATTGGGAAGCAAAATCCAACAATATACTATATTCAAGAAACACACTTAACTCATAAAGAAATTCATAGACAGAAAGTCACAGGATAGAAAACAATACCATATAACCCAGATCCTCAGAAAAAAAACAGGGGTAGCAATTCTATTCACAGACATTCTGAACTTCAAACTAAGCATGATCAAGCAAAATAATGAAGGTCACTACATACTAGTTAGGGGCAAAATACAAGAGGAAGAGGTAGCAGTCATAAATATGCATGCACTAAATACGGGAGCACCCAACTCTATAAAGCAAATCTTAATGGACATGAAAAAGCTAATAGCCAAGTGATCTGTTTCTTTTCTCTAGTGGCTTTTGGTATACTATTTTTGTGCTGGATTTCTGGATCCTGACTATTATGTTTTGGTGTGTTTTTAATTGGGTTGATGTTATTTGGAGTTCTATATGCTTCAGTTACTGAATGTCAGATTGTTTCCCCAATATCATGAAAAATCTTAATATCTTAAGATGTATTGACTTATGTTTGACATATTATTTACCTGCTGTGGTATACCTTTTTCTCTTGTGTTTAATTGTTTTCCATATTTGGTGGAATTAGATATTTGGTAGAGAGAGAGAAAGAAAGAAAAAGAGAGAGAGAGAAAGAGAGAGAGCTATCAATATGTATGAGTTATATTGATGATATTTTGAGTTATCTCCATTAACATCAATCAATCTTTTTTTTTAAACATCAGTCAATCTTAGTGTTATTTTTCTTTGTGTATCTAGCTGCTGCTGGAATGATTTCTCGCGGGCCCTTTCTATTTTTAAGAAAGCTTTTCTTTTCATGATTTCTAAGTGTGAAAACAGTTTCTAGTTTTTTGGTGGTTGCTTTTTGTTTCCTGTTTCTTCCTTCTCTCTTTTCATCCTGTCTTCTGCACCAATTTCCCAGGTTTTGTGACCTCCTTTTTCTCCAGCCTTGCTTCTAACCTCTCCCCTCTGTTTCTCTCTCCCTCACCCCAAGCCATTTAAATTCCCCCCCAGGGGTAGCATCAGCAGAGTGAATCCTTATTTTATGCATACAATTTTCTGGTTTATTTTAGATTTAGTTATATAACCATAAATCTAGCTCATATGGTTAAAGGTGGCAAATAAATGGTTATCTCATTTTGCCATTTTCTAGCCTGTTTGATGCTACTATTATTATTGCTGACTGTACCCCATTAGCCAAAGTGACATAATTGTTCTAACCAGTTTTTCTTCCTTGTAATACCAAGACTGAGATTGTCTAAAGACCATAAAAATGTGATAGGCCAGTATCAAAGAACCAGGGGCTGGGCCAAGTAGGCAAAAACTTCCATGTTTGATAAATTGAAGAGATAAGATTTTCAAAAGCTCTTTTGGAAAAACAACCTTTGCAGTGTATCCTCCTTCCCAGAGTTGAATGATAGACCCCCAGCCCCAGCGGAGCCCTTGCTCATTTTCCTTATCTGCACAATGGGAGATGTAGAATACAGATCTCACAAGGTGTTTGTGAGGGTACATGTGTTAATATGAGAAAGTATTAGATTACATTCTGTAATTATATGATAATTTTTTTAATAACCCACAACCACCTCCTAAACATACGCTGTCAATTCACCAATGATTTTTTATTTTTAATCAGGGAGTAGACCAGCTTTAGATTTCTGGTCCCCAGAGTGAATCCTACCACCTCTCCTAGCACAGCAGACTTACTTCAACAGTGGCTTACAATTGTCATGACCATTTCATTCAGTTGGTAGCTTTGCCCTCTGCAAAGTTGAAATGAGGACCCTGACTTCTGAGAGTAACAGCTCACTCACCTAAACTGTGGGCTTGGTGTGTCATAAAAAGGTCAACACCTGGCCTGACATGTCTTAGCTGTCTGTCCTCTGCTCACCTTTCTGAGGGACACGGGTGAGGATGCCAGCCCCTCCCATGGCATAGCTTTTATACTCCCTTACTCTGCATGGCTGGACACCCTGGCTGGTCATGTGTGGCTTCTGTCTCATCTTCACACAGGCAGTCACTAGCAACTGTGTCAAGGCATCTGTAAGCATCTTCTGATTCCTGATGAGGATATAGATGGAGAGACCTTTGAAGGGTAGCTCAGTACTGGGTCTTGATTTATAGTTCAGACAAACCTCTGTGCATCTTCTAGCTTTTATTTGTGAGACAAGGACTCAGAAGATATAGCTGATGTGTTCCTAGTGGAATAAAGACACTATCCTCTGCAGTAAGTTGGAATTTAAAACCAGACTGAGAAAAAAGACAGAGACAGAGGACATGCTTATAAAGATGTGTAAATACAGTGGAAAGAACCTGGTTGAGTTAATCTCTCCTCTCCATACAGGAGCCATCCAGGTATAAAATTGAAGATGGCTCTTTCCTAGGACCACAAAAACAGCTGGCCATACTACCCTACATAGCCCCTGATTAGGTAAGTGGCTTTTATCACTTTGCTCAAAGCTGGCTAAATACAGTGAGTGGTTGCATCTGTTTAGATGATTAAATAGATTCTGCCCATAATTCATCCTTGGCTTGGGAATGTAAAGATCTTATTGACTTCCTCATCCAATAAATAGTTCCTGGGCACTCATGCTATTCAAATTTAATTTTTAGCCTTTCTCTTTCTGTCCTTGTCAGTCTGTCAAGAAACCCAGTGTTATAATTAGTGTCCAGTTGTTCCCACAAAGCCTCATACAGTCATGGGGTGGGGACTTCTAGAGTAGGAGATTAACTCATGATCTACTGGGATTATGAGTCTTAGTACTGCTGGGATTATGGTGAGTACTACACCCAGCCTGAGGCAATAGCCTGAATGTAATATAAGAGAAACTGAGAGACACACTTCCTCTCTCTGTTGCCATTGTTGCTGTTCTGCCACCATGAACTTCTAGCCTCTGTCATGTGCCTCTCTGCCTTGGATCCAGTTGAATACAGACTGAAACCTCCAGTAACTGTGAGCTAAATAAACTTTTCCTTCCTTCATTTTAGGTGTCGGGTATTTGTCCCAGCAATGAGAGAAAAGTGACTGAGACACCCAGGGATGCTGTATTGTCCTTTATCTTTTCACCAGCTTTTCAGACCCTATGTGCCCTGGTTTGGAACACTTCACACTGCTTTTCTGTTGATCTGAGAGAGTGCCTCTCTTGACCCCTGGTCCCCAGAAGCTGCACTACTTTTCCTTGTTCCTCTCACCAAGTGCACAGCCCTTTGATAAGGGCTGCATAAGTGGGAGTTAAATGAAGAAGACTTCAGAACTCATCATCTGTTGACTTTGACAATTATTTTACAAAATAAAATGTTTATCAGGAAATCCAGGGTATTTTGTGAAATTAAATAAATGCATCACAAGTTTGAATTTTTCTCCTCCTAACAACAGCCTTCAACTTAATCAAGATGGACTGAGTCATACAAAGGATATCACTGGAGCTCTAGCTGGGTGCTGAAACACACCCTTGGACCATCAGTGGCCTCACATGCCAGAGCTAGATGCTGTATTATAGCTTGAATTTCTTTCTCTGATGGAGACTGCCTCTCAGATTTCAAGTCAGACTAAGGAAAGCATAAACATAATAATGAATTTACACTCACTGTATCTGGGGACTTTAGAAAAAGTCTAATAAACTGTTTACATTGGGAATTGTTGCTATCAGAAGTTAAAATTTAGGGGCTGGTGAGATGGCTCAGTGGTCTAAAGCACCTACTTAGAACAAGCTTAACAAAGCACAGGGACTGCGGTTCAATCCCCCAACACCACATGCCAGGCAGCCCCGCCCCCTGATGGGCTGAGCTGGCCACACACACACACACACACACACACACAAATAAATAAAAAATTTTTAAAAAGCAGAAGTTAAAATTTATAAGTCAACATTTTAAACATAGAGTCAAAGTGATAATCATTCACCTTATTGCAGAAAGTGAACAGTTAAATGAATTTATTCTAATGGACAAAAATTATTAAAGTAAAAAAAGAAAAAGCAATGTGAGTCTGCTGCTCCTAGATTGCAATCCTGATGACTTAATGTGATTTATAACAACAAATCCTTTGTTAACAATGAAACCTCAGAATTGAGTTGCTCCTTTCTAGGAGATGAAATGTATCAAACTCCCTCCAGTGATCACCTGACCAGAAAAATGTACACTTTTAACAAGGAAGCCTGATATCTGTCAAAACTTCACTTAGCAGCAATGCTGGCAGTAGGCTGAAAAGACTGAGTGGCAACTAGTGACATCTACAGCTACCATCTGTCTAGCATTTTCAAAGAAGTATTCCTTGCTGAGCATTTCCTAGTGGTATGGCTCTACTCAAGACCCCCCACCCCAGTTCCTCAGTTGCCTCACAAGTAAATTGAAAGCAATGAAAGAACTGATTTCATAGGGTTGTTGTGGCAATACAATGTGTTAACATGGAAATAATTTGATTCCTGGCACTGGGTAACATTTAATTATTCATTTAGCAATTATTGCATGTCAACAAATAGCTTCTGTCACATGTTATCTATTTTCATTTTATCTTATTGACTCTTCTTTTAAGTACAGTACATTGTTGCATTTCTACAGTTGATGAATTGGAGAAACAAAGGTTAAATAATTGGGTAGAATTTCATAGTTCATTAGTTGCAGAGTTAAGATTTGAACCTCTATTTTTGTAATACTTAGCCACCATGATGTGCTGTCATCAGACCATATGTTCAATTTCCATTGAGACTGGTGTGTTGCTGGTATGAGTGTTGAACCTCAAGAATAACTACACATGACAAGAACAGTTTCCATCTCTCTATGTGCCAATCAAGCATCTTCAATCTAAATTCACACTTCCTCTACTTTATTACATGCTGCATTGTCCCAAGTGCTTTGTCCTGACCTCAAAATAGTCCTACCAGTAATGATGTATTTTCTCATTTATTTCTACAGAAACAATGGAGCAAGAATGTAGCTTTTCATTCACAAATTACTAAAGTGGACTTTATAGAAATTAAGTTTGAAATTGCACAGGTTGTAGGAAGAATTTTTCAGCCATTCCACAAGTATCCACCATGTTCCTGTCAGGTCTTTACAGAGTACTGTTCTCACCTTGAGCTGCCCACCAACTGGTGTAGAAGTGGAGGGATCAACCCAGCAGAGGGTGCCTAAAGCTAGGAGAAAGCTGTGCCTAGGGGCACTTAGCCAAGTGGAGGAGGAAGGGGCAAACTTCTCAGGGAAGGATGCTGGGGGCAGTAATAATCGTAGCTGAGTCTTCACCAACAGTTTAATGGAGAAGGGATCTTCAAGGCCCAACAAAGAACCTGCAGAAGCAGAAGACTAGAAATCTATAGAACTTTTGTACAGTGAGTAGCTGCAAAGACTTGCATTGAGAGCATCATTTGTGAATGTGCCTATGCCTTCTCTGGATGTTTCCAGATCCATCCTGAAGCAGGAATTATACATCTCTGATGTCACTTAGCTCTGCATAACAGCCTGTATGTAGTTTGAGCTTAATAAATGCTGAACTTTCAAATTGAAATTACTTAAGGTATTTTCCTGAAGTGTTTTCTTAGAAATCCACAAAGTATGCACATGATTAAGCTTCTTTTTTTTAAAATTTATTTATTTATTTTGTGTGTGTGTGTGTGTGTGTGTGTGTGTGTGTGGCCAGCTCAGCCCACCAGGGGGCGGGGCTGGCTGGCATGTGGTGCTGGGGGATTGAACCGCGGTCGCTGTGCTTTTGCTTAGCTTAGCTTGTTCTAAGTAGGTGCTTTAGACCACTGAGCCATCTCACCAGCCCCGATTAAGCTTCTTTATTACTCTTTTATTGAGTAATGAAAGTTTTGCTAGTTTAAATTATTAATAAAAAAGGATTCATTGAATGATATCCTACTGAAGTAGAACCTTAGATTTGAGTTAACAGCCCTGAATGAAAAGAAGGTTGAATTTTCTCTGTAACAAAATAGAAATTATACGTTTGCTTTTGCAGGGACATGTCTGAGCTTAGACTCACTCCTCTCTCAGCCTCCCCAGTGCTTGGATTATAGGCATGCACCACCACACCCAGTTCCAGTGACCACCACAATGCACTCGGGGTTCCAGAGCCAGTGTGGTATGAGGTGCTAGGGACTGAACATTGGTCGTTGCACTTGCCAGGCAGGCTCTTAGACCGCTGAGCTATCTCCTCAGCCCTGTCTCTGCAGCTTTCTATGATTAGTTTCTAAATCAGGTGAAAGAATGTCCTTCTTATTTGTAGAAAAACTCTTAATGAAAAGTGACATAGTTCTGTTTTTTTTAGGAATATAATAATTAGATATTAAGAGGGACATACCTGACATGATAAATTGGGGAAAACAGTCAAATCAGAGAAATATTTGAATAACTTAAGAGAATCAAAGCATGATTCTAGCTATTTGCATGTATCCAAAGGACATATGAGGAATATGACCTGTGTCTAAGTCACAAACTATAGACTGGTGATGGTAAAAGATCATACTAGCCCAGTGGCAGTGAGCCTGTGTCAACCAAGCTGCACTGGGCTATTTGTATCATTGAATGCTCTAAACATTTGCCATCTCTGCTAGGCCCTCTCATGTAGCACCATAACGAAGTACTCCCTTTGTAAACATGCTCAGCAGTGATGAGCTAGCCAACCTAGAAGTGTGTGTGTGTGTGTGTGTGTGTGCGTGTGCGTGTGTGTGTGTGTGTGTGTGTGTGTCCTGATTTTAGAGTTGAGATCACTACTCAGTCATTTGGGATGAGGGATCATCTAGTGTGGTGGCACAGTGGTGAATAATTCCTGTTTCTCCTTCTGTGCCCTGTGAGCAGTCTGTCCCAGTCATTTGTTATTCACAGTAAAGAGAGATCTTTTCTGGGCTAGTGTCAGTAAAATCCCATTCCTTATGTCCAGAGACACAAGATAACTTCTTTTGTGTTTAAGGGCAGAGGCAGTTAGAGTTCAAGGTGTAGCCCTGTAAGAGGGACTGAAATGAGAATATCAATAATATCCAAGGGCAGACCAACTGAGAATGCATCTGCTGTTCCCAAGATGAAGGAGGAAATAGACATGTGTTGAACATCCCCTGTTGGCTATCTATGAAGCTTACAATTGGCTGGGTCCTTTCTATGAATGACCTCAAGCCTCTAGCAATCATTTCTTCCCAAAATATATGTAAACGTATGCATTCCTGAAAGAGTTCTCATGAGGTTGATCTACAAATCTGTAAAGACAAAAATTTTGAGCCAATTTTAGTATTTTGTCTGGGACTTAATGATACTGTCACTTTTTATGGTCTAAAACCATTTCCAAAGGTGAATTATTTATTGTCCTATAACACCTCAATAGTAACTTTAACAAGACTCCTTGCTTAAGGGAGACTAGCAACCAAATATGATGGAGAAAATTTTATTATTAAGTCAAAATAGAGATAAACAATGGTAATTATTATGTATATGCTACATTAAATAATTTAGTAAATATTTGTCAGTCACTGGAGAAAGTGACTTAGAATAAACTTGGCTTTTGCCTTCATGAGGCTTACAACAAAATATAAAGGAATGATCATAAAAAATAAAATCAAAGACATTTAGTGTATAACCCACATTTACCATTAGATGTGGTAGACAAGTAGTTTAGTTTCTCTGGGCTTCAATTTTCACAAGTATAAAGTGAATGAACTGGACTATACCAAAGCTTAATTGGTTATAATTTGGGAGATTTAATTAGTTCCTTTATGAAAAAATTATTTTTGCCTGTCTTACCTTAAGCATCTTTCAGCTCTATGACCCCTTGAATTTATGAGGTCTGTGTTGAAGTACCTGCCTAGCTGTGTTAGTTGATACATTGTGTCAATTTGGCTGACTCAGCTCCAGCAGATCTCAGCATGAGGGCCTTGCCCTGCAGGTGGGCAGGGCCCAGGAATTGAGAAAAGTAGGAAACCACCCTTCCTGGTTTCCTGCTGCCCCACCCTGCTTCCGTGGAGAAGTCCCAGTCTTTGGAGGAGCTTGATCTTGGCACCTGCGCCACTTTGGAGGAGCTCTGATCTTCACTGTGAAGCGCTGGTCTTTGCAGTCGGTGCAGAAGGAAGAGAGAAGCTTGATGGATGCCACTGCAGATGCTGCTCCTCCTCTGCTCTCATTGTTTTCTGCTGCATGAACTGCTGTTGTTTGCTTTGGAGCCAGCGGAATATGGACTGAACCCTCCAGTAACTGTGAGCTAATAAACCTTTCCTTCCTTCATTTTGAGTGTTGGGTATTTGTCCCAGCAACGAGTAAAAAGTAACTAAGACACTAGTGAAAACAGTTGTCAGTTATAGAATGTTTATCTGTCTTTTGAGAATCTCTACCAGGGAGTTTCAGAATTTGGCAATCAGATAGCTGCTACCTCACTGACTCTTCCTCTGTTATTCTTTGTCTATCATTGCATTTTATGTTGTTGCACATGATGCCTTAGTCTATTTTAATTAAATAATTTAGCCAGTTGATGAAAAAATTTTGAGCATAAAGTGTTAATGATCAAGAATACTGTACATGTCTGTTTTACTACTGTATGTTCTTTTCCTGACACATTCTACACTTTACAAACAATGATGGCCTTTGTAACTGGTGTAGTTTATCCAGTATTTTACAGTACTTCCTTAGTATGTGGTGTGTTTCCTTTGAGTTACTCAGTAATTTGTGCATTATAATTGATAAAATAATTCTTAACCTTTTCACCTTCTTTCTATAATCTATTTCTGGTTTCCCTCCTGCCAATGTACTGTTTGTTATTAGTTTCTCCTCCGATCCATCATAATTCTCCTAAACAATGACCTGCAGCTAGGAACTTCATTTTCTGCTCACCTCTAGACCCAAGAAGAATATTTCCCAGTCCTTCTGATTCTTTTAGGTTCAGTAAGCACTTTTTTACTTACCTCATACTAAGAGTTATTTTTACAAGGTCTTCATTACTTCCTAATTCTGCAAATTCCATTTCCTTATTTATCTTGCCAAAGACAGAGTTAAGAAAGGAGTTCATTATCTCAGCTCTTTTAGAGTCATTATTAATCTCATTCCTTTCCTTATTTGTTAATGGCTCTACATATGTTCAGCTATTTCTCTCCCTGGCACAGTTGTAAAACACCTTCCTCCTCTGTTTAATACGTTCAGCCAGTGTGAGCTCATTATTCCTTTTGGCTGTCCTCCTCTTCTACTCCTGAGAGTCCTGATAGATTCTTGTATCCTTTAAGGCCAGGCAGAGGGGCAAGCATGGATACAGGTTTAAGATCTGCCTTATAAAAACATTTATAAATTTAAGTATAGATGTGAACATTTATTATTAGACAAAATTAACAAAAGCTCCAAACCTCTCAAAATCTTGAAAAATAATAATTTGTTATTGTTAACTTCCAGAAAAACCTCAGTAATTTTTCTTTCTCTTGTAAATTTTTGTCTACCTAATCTTTAATCATCTCTTAATACATGAATGATTTACAGATATAGCATTGACATAATTAACAAATAAATATACATATATATGTATACATATTTGTTTAAATTTGAATTTCAGATCATTAATGCATAACTTGCATAATTTTACTATATATCCCATATGATAATTGAAAATACTATATTGAAAATGCATTGTTTTGTGTGTTTTCTTATGTATGGAAACTAAAATAACAAACATGCAGAAATGGAAATCAGAATGGTAGTTTCTAGAGACTTAAGAATGAAAAATGGGGGATGTTGGTAAAAGGAAACAACTATCTCTGTTAGACAAAAGAAATAAATGATAAGTATTAGAGTTCATAGATATGTTAGTTAGGCTGACACAATCATTCCACAGTGTGTACACATACCATTAGCATCATTTTATGTCCCATAAATATATAATCACAAATTGTCACTGTCAAAGTTTAAAAAATTGCTATGTATCTGAAATTTGTATTTAATCAGGATGTTATATTTTATCTGAAGTCTCTCTTGGTAACATTTTCTATGAAATAATGTAAAAATAATTGAGTCTTTTATTTTTTTCTTTCATTTATGTATTTGGTACAGAGTCTCACTACTCAGCTCAGATTCATAGTGATGTTCTCAGCCTTCCCAGCACTGGGATTACACACATCTTTCTGAGTTATTACAGGCTCAGTATGCCCCAGGGGCAGGGCTGGAGTGGCATGTGGGACCGGGGATCAAATCCTGGTCCTTTGCTTGCCTAAGCAGGCAGTTAGTCTATGAGCTATCTCACTAGCCAGATTGAATCCTTCCTTTGAGCAATTACTCAAAGAATAGTTCCTAAGAGTTTCTGCAGCTTCAAAAGTTGGTGCTTGTTATGTCATACAAATCTTTAGGGATGTCAAATTTGGGAAAAACCTCTATCACGCTTCATTCACATTTGAGCCTTAATCATTGGAAGAATTACTCTGAAGCTGGCTTATAACTTTGCTCATGTTCATTTTCATCTCTCTGCCCTTCATCAGGCCTTTCTGGTGCTGGCCCCATGGGACACACTTATGTGGCACTGGAAACTTTGCCCCTGCACTTAATGTTCCTGAGACTGCTGACATCATACACACATTGCACTGAGTGCAGACGAAAAGTGTCCCTAATTTAATTTTCTCCCAAGTCTGCTCCACAAATATTCATGGTTTTCTTTCTCTCTATCTAGAGAAGGGAAGACTGATGCTCTTGACTGATTTTTCAGAAGAGATATAAAATTTGTAAGATTTAATAAATTATGTAACCTGGGAGAACAGAGAGAGAGCATGGGACCTTTCTTTGGGGAGTCAGAAGGGGACTTGCACATGCAAAAGGCCCAAAAGTTTTGACTTTATTAGATTCATGGCAAGTCTGCTTGATGATCATGTGTGTGCCCACATGGCAAGGGAGGGACCCTTGGCTCCCCATTCTACTTCCAGTCTAGTACAGTTTCAGTTCTCTCTACTTGTTGACTGCTTCCCCCATCTCTGCTTGCCTGCCACTGCTTTCTGTTTGGCTTTCTCCTGAATATCCTACTCATATTTTAGTATGGATCCTTATTTTTCATGGAAAGAAACTACTGGACTTTGTTATTATCTTTGAAATTTCTTGCAACTTTCCCCAACTCTAGGACTTTAATACATCCTTTCAGTGGTCCTAATGCACTAGATTTTTATTCTCCAGGCTGCCCTCCTTGAACTCTGACACTCTTATGGGGCCTATGGAACTATTCCTTACAATGTTCAGCTCACATTGTTTCTTCTTGGGGACATTAAGAGTCTTACATGCTCAGCAACTTTGTGTTATGTTCAGAGAATCTGTCCCAGGGGTTTCTTCTGTGGTAGGCAGTCTGTTATCTTAGGTTTGACCCAGATCCATGCAGATCTTTAGGGTCAGCTGTATAATGAATGTTATCAGAGTCTCAAGTCTCCTGATGTAGAACTGAGATTTCTGGATATGTGTGGTCTTTAGTCTGGGTTTCTAAATTATTTGCCTTCAGAATTAGGACTTCACAGCAGATATTTCATATGTCTGGATCAATGCCCTCCATCCTCCCCTTTGCATTCTTTTTCTTCCTGTTGTTGCTTCTTGTGTGCTTTCTAAAATCCCATTGTGAACACACTTTCATAAGTGATGGAATATTTCTAAAAGCTGAGGTCATTGTCAGTTTTACTTCTTTAATCCAGATGAATGATTACTATAGATGCTCCACCTGGTCACCTACTTGGGAGGAGCTTTCACTTCCTGACAAAGCATTCAAAGGCAATGTGAAGTAAAAGTTGAATTGATTCTAACATCACTCCACTGCTGTCCTTAATAATTGCTCCATTCACATGTACTACATGCTAAAGGTAGGAATAGCATGGTATTTACAAACAGTATCTACTTTAATACTCACAACATCCCACTGGAGGAGAAATTGTTATCCCTGCTTTGTTCAGAAGGAAAGTGAGGCTGACTAAGCATAGAGCTGTCTGAATTTAAACTCTGTACTCTAATCACCAAGTATTATTCCATATAACAGTGTTTCCAGAAGGAATTTCTGTCCTTTATGAGGGAGGGTAGCACTTAATTTGAAGAAGATCCTGTTTTAAGGGGAAACACTTCAGTGAGAATTGGAACCCAAGGCCCAAGCCCCTTGTTGCCATTTGTCACTGTGTCTGTTTTTTCTTGAGACAACACTTGTCTGCATTTGGCCTCTTTTCACTCCTCTGCTCAGTGATTGGCTAAGAATGGGTGAAGGAGCTGTGGTGAGGGGGGTCAGAGTTCATTCTCCTGTCCCCTTTGCTAGTCCTAAAATGGGAAGGGGAAGACAACTGACTCAGAGTTGTTTGTAGCCATGAAAACCTCAGGCATCTACTTGATCCATGGGAAAATTTCTGAAGAAAGACACAGAGATGCTTGGGGATAAAGAAGGGACTATTGATATGGTGATATGTGAGTGTGTGACTCCTAAGGAAGCTCCACTTCAGGGTTTCCTAGTTGTATGAACTGATCAATTCCTTATTGGTTGTGGTTTCTTATTTGTTTACAGGAGCCTAAAAATCAAGACAGAGCCATCAGGGAAATCATGCAGACTCAAATGACACAAAATAGACAACTGAGTGTTGGAAAAGCTGAACTCTGGGGAAATTATTCTGTTATAATTATGGATTCTAAGGCCAGGGCCCAGGATGGGAGTAGAGGCTTCCTTCTAAAAGGAGTGCTTCTGAAGATTATTGACCATCTCCTTAGTTCCTGGCAGGACATAAGTGGCTTTGGGTCTATTGGAAGAAGGGATGGAGAAAAGCCTTTCTCCTTTCTCTGTAGTCTACAGGATGAGGGTTCAGGGACACTGGACCTAAGGCCAGAAGAATCTTGGAGCATGTTTATTCCTTGAATTGGAGTTGGGATCTTCACAGAGGGAAGATTAAGGGCGTATTGGTCAGCATTCTGTCACCATGACAAAATGCCTAAGAAAACCAGCTCAAAACTGAGAAAGGTTTATTTTGGCTAATGGTTTCAGAGCTTTCGGGCTAGTGTTGGTTGGCCCATCCTTGTGGAGTTTGCTGAGCCAAACATCATGAGCTTGCATGGTGGAACAAAACAGCTGGGAAGTAAAAGAGAAAATCTAAGGGCTAGGTTACAGTTTACATCATGTCCCCCAAATTTCTCATGTGTTGGATTTAGGCTTTTGGAAGGTGCTGAAATATGGTGGTACTCTACTCCTCAGGGATTGACCCTTGATGAGTGATAGCCAAATGTGCTGCTAGGAGGTGAGGCCTGCTTAGAAGAGATTTCTTTGGGGGTGAGCCTTTAAGTCCCCCCATGTCTGCTTTCTTCCCTTTCTGCTCCTGGCTGCCATGGGTTGAACAGCTTTCTCCAGGCTGTGTTCTTTTAGCCTGCCGTTCTGCTGAAAGTGAGTCCACTATGGATTGCTGGAAAAACTGATCAGTACAGGTCCTGATACACACTTCCAGGGAAGTCTTGCAGAGCTACTCCTTTCACAGAGGCCCCACCACCTAAAGTTTCCACTATCTCCTAGTAGCAGTGTCGCCTGAGAAGCAAGTCTTTGACACATGGGCTTATGAGAACCATTTAAAATCTAGACAACAAGGAGCCAGGTTGTCACAGCTCCATTGGAGGCCAACTGAAGACAATGCCCACCAGAGGGGGGACTGTCACCATGCCCACCCAGGAGAGGCAGCCCTGATGGCACAAAGAGAGAAACAGAATGGCAAAGGTGAGCTCCTGATTACAGTCTTCTGGGAAGCTTAGAAATAGCAAGCGTGTATTTGAAGGGCAGGTATTTTCTAGAGATTAGGTAGGTAGAGGTTTTAGGAGAAAATAAAGAAAAGTCCATTTTGTACAGAAGCACTGTTAAAGACAAGAGCTTTTAGTTTTTAAATAGATGTGATCTCCAGTAGCTAGTTTCTGAAGGTTGTTGCTAATTGGATTTCCAGAGACCTGCCAGAAGGAAGTTCTTGTCTACGAAGAGCATGCTGTCCTTTCTGTACCAACCCTCTATTAAACTGACTATCCAATGGAATGGTGCCAGGAAATTACTGGTTTTAATACCATCTCATCTTGGTTGTAGTTGTCATCATAGGCCATAGTTTATGTACTTTAATTAAAATGGAGATGATGTTCTTTAAACTTGAACTCTGAGGTGGCGTGTGCAGCAGGCACTATTTTTTTAAAGGGAGTAAATAAAACTGACATTTTCATTCTTAGTGTATCTATCCCAGACTACATTTCCAAATCAAATCTCTGCCTAAAATGTAGACCTCATCGGCACATTAATTCCTGGCATATCCCAGTGATGATCGCACCAGTGTTTGGACACCACTTTAATATTTACCAAGCATTTGCAGGCCCTTTCATCTCTTTGTTCATCAGCAGTCCAATGAAGCGTAGAGGGCAGGGATTATTGTTATTCCCAGTATGTGGATGACACAATTAGGGTTAATGAAGTGAAGTGCTTGGCCTGAGCTCACACAGACAGCAAACGGGGTTTCTGGACCCTCTGAGTCAGCATTCTGTACTCTTTTCATGGGGATTCCTTCACTCTTACCCACATTTGGTGGTGGTACTCATCCCTCGTGAGGATTCGGGAACCTTGTTCCACTGAGGCTGGGAACATCTGTGGGCAGGCCAGGACCTTGCCCTCAGTTTTCATGTGTGTTCACCAGAATGAATGTGGAACTGAGGCACTGGATGGGGTCGGGGTGAGGAGGACTATTTTATTCAAGCTCTGCTGTATGGAGAAAAATTTTTCCTTCTTAACGACAAATTTCACCTTATGAAAAATAAATTATGTAATGATATTTAATTTCCTTCTAGTCCACACATAGAAGATTTTTCTTCCCTGCCAATCTCATTTGCAAAATCCATATCTTTTGTATTACCTTTGAGAATTTCACTCCATGCAATTTACTTGTAGTAAGTACTCTTACCTTATTTCTACTTTCTATTTTCAGAGAAATAAAATCAGATCTGATACAAATACTTCTAATCATCTTCATATAAAACCCTTGCATATGTCTCTGTCTCAAAAACTTTTAGGACATTCTAACTATATATGACTAACATCCTTATATTCCTCCAGTAACCAATTATATGTAACAGTTTGGATCCTATGGCTTCTTTATCATAATATTTTGCATCAGATTGGTAAGAGATTTAGAGAGATTTATACTTCTAAGATGTGTTCTACTTATTAGAATCATGTATCATTACAGATCTGTGAAACCAAACTGTGATTCCTCTTTGAAAAGCCCTTATGGACACAAAGTTATACAGCTATCTCAGAGGCTAAAGAGCTCATTCAGATAACCTGATTGAGGGCTGGGGTTACAGCCAAGGTCAAAGGCAAGGTCCTGAGTTTGATTCCTATTGCCAAAAGTAAATAAACCGCTCCAGATAACTTGATCAGTATGTGCGGAAGAGTGTGTGTGCCCAAGGAGACCGCTGCATACTGTGCACTGAGCTGAGTCCCTCAATCCTACTGTGTGGAAGCTTTAGCCCCAGCAGCTTAGAATGAGTCTGTTTGTGGACAGAGTTTTTAAAGGGACTTAAAATTAGTGTTTTGGCTGGTTCTTAATCCAATTATAAACATAGAAGATTAGGACTTATGGAAAGATGCCACAGATGAACTGCCTGGAGAAAACTCCCCTGTAGAAGAAGGGCAGAGGGCACCATTGGTAAAAAGGCCTTTGGGAAATCAAAGCTGCCAAGGCTTGAACTTGGACTCACATCTTTAGGACACATGAGGAAATAATTTTCTTTTATTCAAGGTACCAGGTCCATAAGAAATCCAAGCAGACCAGTACACTGGGCACATATTTACATATGTGGAGAAGAAGTTTGTGGAGTCATTAATGGATTTGTTCAAACCTAACTTAATGAAGACAAGCAGCTGTAGCCCATCAATGCATTCAGGAAACTATGCATGTGCCTCATGCTGCTGGCTCTCCTCTTTCATCCTACCACCTCTGTGTTGTGCCCTGTGGCCTTCATTTCCACTGCTCATCAAGAAAATGGTGAAGAGTAGAGATGATCTTTGCTACTTATTTATTGGAAGATGAATTAGTTCATTCTTTCTGCTACCATGAAATACCATAACCTGAGTAAGTCTAAACACCGTAAATGCATTGTTTGCAGTTATGGAGACTTGGAATCCAAGATTGCTGCTCTCTGGGGTGGGCTGCTTTGTGCTTGTAAGGCCATGTCTTCAGTGCTGTCCACCTTGTAGAGAAGAGCACTGTGACTTCACATGGCAGGACAGCAAAGCAGACAGATGGACAGAAGAGCCCAGCTATTGCCTTATCACTTTTTTGTGACTCGTTAATCTTCTGCATAGGCCAGAACCCTGGTAGACTAGTCACCTCCCAGTGACTCCTCCTTCTCATATTATTGCAATGGCAATTAAGTTTTATATTTCATGAATTTTAGAGATAATAAAGCAGTCAAATGATAGCACAGAATTACATTTTAGGCTACTTTTAAATTTTTCCTGAACAAGTGTTTATTGATCATCTACTATGTGGCAGGTGCTGGAGATACAGCAAGAGCATGAATTAAAGTCCCTCTGGGTACAGACTTCTCATTCTAGAGATAAGAGAAAGACACAAACACAAAAGAATAAATTAAATATCTTAGTATTTATGGCAATGACAGTTAGAGGAGGAGATAAAGCTGCTAACGTTTAGTGAGGCACTGAGGAGTAGTATGAGCAAGACTGGCTATGTGTGGTTTCAGAGATTAAGACATAACTGAAGGAGGAGGCAGAAATGTGGAACGAGAGGGGCAGAGGGGCAGCAAGGGCCTTCAAAGGCTGCAGATGAACCTCATTATTTCATGGGACAGTTTCAAGGGAGGGAGAGGACCTCTAAGGCAGTTCCTGCTTCCCCAAGGAAGAGTGTAGGGGGCTCCCAGAGTCCTATCTCTGGTATAAAGTGAGCTGGTTCCTGTGTCTGCCCAGACCTGGACTCCTGTTACCTAGTCAGCTACATTAATAGAGGGAGAGATTTCAAGACCATTTAACCAACACTCGTCCGAGCACCTCCACTCCTTCCTATCTGCTGTTAAACCAGGGCTTGTCAGAATCTGTCCTATATTTTCTAAATATGTGTAATTGATATTTTTCTGACAATTTTACCACTGTTTTAACACAGCATTTAGTGCATTCATTTTGGAGATGAAATAGTTTTAAGTTATGAGATTAGAGGTGGTGACATTTCTCTTTTTCTTTACCTGAATCTTACCATAAACAGTTGTTCCCCATGTAAAGAAGAAACATTTCCATATATAAAAATAGAGCAGCAGATATTGGGACACCATTAAAGATAAGGCACACTTTATTTCCACCACTTGTCAGTCAATTGTTTTGTATTCCTTTCGATCTTTGCCCTTGTGCATACATATTGAAGCAGGGTTTTATGGATTAGAGGAATAACATGAGCTAACATCTTCAAGGGTCTATCATGAACTAAGTATGAACGTCATCTCAATCCAACCTTTACAGTGACGTTGTATGTTCATTTATTGCAAAGGCGAAGAAATTGAGTCTTAGGTTCAGTGACTTAGAATCATGCACCTGGAGAATATTGAAACTGAGATCTGAATCTGGTGGTCTGTGTTCTTTGCACTCTATGGTGTGCCTGCTTTATGAGCTTTGGTACAGTAAAGACAACACTGATGCCAGGATTCACCAACATGCTGCATTTAAGTAAACAAGAAATAGAACCGTGATTCTTTTAATGCAGTGCTTCTCCCATTCTGCCATGCTTCCAAGACCACTGAAAGAATGGTCATGATGATGCAATTTTTTTTTGCTATGATCAGTCTTAATCTATTTTATTGATATTTTCAAATTTTAATACAAGGAATGATATTAAATATAAAAGTATAAAGAATATAAAAAGAAATTATGTTTATTATTTTTCACCTCTCACTGTCAACACTGTACCTCCCATCTTGGAAGAGCAAGATTAAGGAAGATGGGATATTATTAAATTAAACTTTTATTAATACAGAATTGCTCTGTGTATGCTTTTCAAGGTCAAAGAAATTGAGGAAAAAACTTTAATATACTGACATTGGCCCATGGTGTATGAACAGTAATCACTTCATTTATAGATTAAGGAACAGAGAAATTGTTACCATTTTAATCATTTTGCTTAACAAAAAATATTTTAATATATATTTTATTACAAAATTATTGCCTTCTAAGTTTTAGAATATTTCCTTTTGTTGACCGGTGTGGGCTAATTGCCTAGAAGATCAAGTGATATATAATAAACTTCCCATAAAAATGGAAAATTTGTTAAACATCTGTTCAAAAAGTGATGACCCAGTGGCCTTCAGGGGAATCTCAATTAGATGATGTGTGTCACACTACTTGTCAACTCTGATTTTCACTAGGATAAAAATTTAACTTTTTGAATCACTCACTTCCAGGACTTTATCTTGAAAAATCCCATTTGGAACAGAAATGAGTGGGCTCCAAGAGTGATCTTTCTTCTCAAGCTTCTCATTTGTACTGACACTCCCTTGTCACAGTATATCAAGAGCCCAGTGTTTGGACTTCATGTACTGCAGTGTGTGCATTCAAGTAAACGTGGGAGAAAGACTTGCTATTTAAATAGCTGAGAAACTACATTTAAAATTAACTTTATCTCCAAACACCTGGTTTCAGAAAACCATGTCATGAAACTCTGGCACTGGGGAAAACGGAAATAGAGAGTAATTTATTTCCTTAACTAGATTTCATTAAATGTGGCTGTTTACCCACTGCTTCCACTTGTAATTGACTTTTTAGTTATCACTAATGGGCTCGTCTGGATTTTTCTCCCCATGGACCTTTAGGTGCAACTCTCACTTTTATCTTGGATTTTTGGTAATATACTCTTTTGTTCCGATGATAAATTAACTGAAAATATATTTTATGAAAGGAGAGGCAAGGTCAATATAGTACTTAAATGTGAGATCAGAAGAAACTGCTGAATGGACCATGGAAAAAATCAAACATGCAAGTAAATGATGACTAGCTTCCACTGGTCAGGTTGGCCTCATATTAAATGATGATCATCACTATAAGTGTGGTGTGATCAATAAACACAGGAATGTCATGCCAATGGAAAGGTAAGGGTCTTCAGTACAGGGAAGTGCCACTCTGAACCCTAGTAACACTGTGTCACAAGGTTCAACTGGTTCAGGGAAGTTAGATGTGAGCTATGATTAAAAACAGGTGCATTTAAAAGTGCCATAAATATTGGGTCACAAACAACATATCAACATGAAATTTCAGTAACTTCAGATTCTTTTTAAGAAATGTCACACTATGATGTGGTTAGGATCCTGATACCAGATTTCAGAGTTTTTGGTGGACATTGTCCATTATCCTAGTGCAAATGCAACATGTGGGTCAAGACTGGCATCAAGGTGATGATAATTATATTTGGTGACTTGATGGAATGGTGTGTGATCTAATGGTGAGTTTGTGTGGATGCTTCATCCCCCTTCTCCCCAATGACTAGGCCTGGTTTTAAGCTTGGGACTCTCACTTTCTCAGAATTATAGTTGTTTTTGTTTGCAGTCTGCAGTTATTTCTTCAGTCCACTTGGAGGTAGAAGATCTTCCCCGGAAGACTCTATATTTGCATTTCCTCCGATGAAGTGAGTGCAAGGAAATCATCTGTTTTTCAGTCCCGAGTCAAATTCCTAGGAAGACAAATGTTAGTTGTCTAGTATAGGTCACTATGCACATCTGTCTGTTTAGTCAGTAAGAATGGCGTTGGCAGCATCAAAGACACTGACAATAACCACCAGGCAACTTCCATGGAAATCCGCAGCTACTACACAGCTCTGACCCAGTCACAACCATGCTCCACCCCCACCAGTGACCCCTCCAGAGGTGGTGGTTAAACAATCATGCCAAAACTTAACATTTAAATGGCACTGCAAAAACTACCGTCATGTTGATTTAATGAGGAGGGAGTTGGAAGCAGGCTATACAGTACTTTTATAAATATCTCTAATTAAATATTGGCACTCATAGTTGAAAGAATTTCTATAACATTTATATTGTCATTTAATGAATTATAATACTGTGTGGGGAAAAGAAACAATAAGGCAGTTACCAAACAACAAATGAAGAGAATAAAGTGACTAAGCAAAAATACATCTAATATGTATCTAGGGAAGAATGATAGACTGAAAAGTAAACTGAAAGAAGAGTGAGGGGAAATGCAAATGTAGCCACAGAGCCTACAAGTGGCAAAGATTAAAGAGTAAACAATGTTGGGAATTTGGATAGTGAAGAGGAAGTTTTCTTTCCCAGAGCAAGCACTTGAACTCTGGGGCTGCCGGAGATAGGGATCCCACTGAGTGCAGGGCTTGGGAATTCCAGCCAGGACAGCCAATCTAAAGATGGTGTGAGAGAAAGAAGAGAGATGCAAAGCAGAAGAGCAAACACAGGAAGGCCTGGGAGCAAATGCTGCTGCTACTGCAGAGCTGTGGGACCGAGACCAGCAGGTGTCACAGAGGGAGACAGAAGCCAAGCTGAGAGGCTGAGGAAAAACTGCTCTGGCATTTCCTGGGCTCAGAGCCCAGGAGACACTGTCCAAGCTGGTGGATCAGGTGGCTAACAGGGAGGAAATTCTTGCTTGATGCCAATGGAAATAGGTTCAAGTCCAAAAAGGCAATGGATCCAAAGGCATGAAATAGAGTCCAGCTCAAGCTGGAAGCTGAAATAAAAATCCCAAGGTTAGACTCCCAAGGAAAGATGTGTGGACAGGAAGAGGGAGTAACTATAGGGAAGCTCTGGAAGGAGTCCATCAGCACTAAACACTAGCAATGGTCTAAATCTCCGAAGGTCCTGTAGCAGAGAGGTGTGTGTAGTTTTCAGTTACTCCCCTGAGTTTGCAGAGGTGGTAGCAACATGACAGTTGCACCATCCACTGCCACTTGTCCTGTGTTCCTACTTAAATTTCAGTTCAATCAATTCAAGTTACTGCAAATTAAAGTCTAGTGTCTTCCAATACCTCATAGCCTTTGAGACCACCATTTGAACAGCGCACATATGGAACAGTTCTATCTTTGCAGAAAATCATACTAAGCAGCAATGCTCTGGAGAAGAAAAAAGATGCAAATAAACCCTGAAAGTTTTTACCTGGGAGGGAAAAACGTTTTCTGCTGATTCCTGTGAGGATTCCTGAGATAAAGGACTTTTTCAGAAAGAGAATCCTTCAGTATTATAGCTATTTTATTTTGTCACAATATGCTGACTACCTTGGGTTCACTCTGTCTTTTTGGGTTCCCTCTGTCTTTTTCCTTTTCTTCCCTTTTTTAATATTCTCTACTGCAAAAAGCAATGGGACAGACAAAAGAAATAGAATAAGAAACTGCACAATCACAGCTGTGTGACACCTTTGAGGACATACGCAAATTCACCTAGGGCTGTCCAGATTCACTTGTGGCAGATTCAAAGCCCGGCAAACTCATGCAGAGCCGCTTCACAGGATGAGAACCAGGACAGTAAAAATGCTTAGGGTTCTGCCCGTTGTATTCCTGGTGTCACAGTTTCATGCAGCTGCACTACCCAATTGACTGTCCTGCTTATAAGCATTTCATCATCAGGATAGCTCATCACTTCTTACCAAGAGTTTTCAGCCCCCAGGACAGAGAACGTCCACACATGCAAAATGCGGGCTGTCCTGTGGTTTCAGAAACAGGGATGAGAAGAATGACTAGGAAAAAAAAATAATATTTTCACTGACAGTTGAAAGCAGTTAGTTTCCCAGGGAGAAGTGCCGTTGGCAAAGGGCTTTACACAGGGAAGCTTTTGTCATTTTATGGATGCTCATCTGTCAACTGTCAGCGTCTTTCAAAGGGGCTCCGGCCGTAATGTTTTCCTCTGTACCTTTTCCATCATGGTGGCCCAAATTTCCCCGATGAACCATTCGTCTTCGTGTTTGCCCAGTCTGTTCCCTCACAATGAGCAGAGATGTAGTGGTGGTTCTGCAGCTGCTCTGAGTGAGGAAGAGGGAGGGCTTCCTGGAGGGAGGGCTGGCCCAGCAAGTGCTTCTGCCTAGGGAGGAGTTTTTTTGTGTGTACTGTTGTTCCCCCCAAAAAAAGGGTTGAACCAAGTGTAAGGATGGCAGGACAGAAGCAGAAGCCCTGACAAGGCTAGTAAATCCTAACCCTCACCCACCCTCCCAGGCTCTGAGGGCCCCACCTGTGTGACAATGACAGCACTATGTTCAGGAGTCCAAGGGGAATGTTCAATAAAGTTGGCTGAGCCCTGAGAGGATGTAAGAATCACCAGTGGTCACACATCCTGAGTCATATGTTTCTATGTTCTATGGCAGGGTGAAGAATTTGGTGACAAGTTAGAAAGTAAAAGAGTGGTGGGCTGTGAATATTGGAACCTTGCATCTCGATGTGTTTCTGTCAGAAAGTCCCTTTAGCTTGGAACACTTTTATTTCTTTCACTGTCAAATAGAATTTTTTTTTTTTTTATTTTAGGGAAGGGTCTACAGGGTGTTCAGGGTCTCATTACTAGATCAGACTCCTAATGATCTGCCTGTTTACAGCCTCCCAACAGCTGGGATTACAGGTGTACACCACCATGTCCAGTCACAATTGCCATCTCAGTGTGCCCCGGGGGGCAGGGCAAGCACTGCAGGCTGGGGGATCGAATGCCCTACCCCTGTGCCTGCTTACAGGCACTTTAATCCCCTGAGCTATTTGGCTGAGCCTTGTCAAATAGAAACTGAAAATATCCAACTTAATGTTGTTTGAGAATAAGCGAGATTTAGAGCCTGAAGTTCAGGTGGGTCTTCACCTTATTCTTACTCCCTTGTCCCTTTATGTCATGTTCTAGTTCTGTGCCATTTTTCTGAGGTGCTCCCGTTCTCCAGTTCCAGCCTTCTCATGCCTGCTGGGCTGACCTTCAACAGTGCAGTGCTGGCGAGCTTTGATCCACAAGCCCACAGCCAGTAGCTGGAAAGGCTAAACATGTCCTTGTCTTCTCTTTATTTCTCTTATCAACTGTCTGCTTACATCCTTTTCTCATTTCTTTAACAAGTTTTTTTTTTAAATTTTAATTTCTGAGATCTTTTTATATGATGGACTTCTGAGAGCTTTATCTTACCTTATTGTTCCCACTTTCCCATTTATCTTACAGTCTTTGACACAAAATTCTTAGTCCTGTGCTGATTTGTGCCTTTGCAGCTCCATGTGTGGCATAAAGTCCTCTGTTACTCCAACATTTGAAACATTGCAAACTTTTCATCTAGTTTATTAGAAAATGCAACACTTATTCAGATAGCATTAAATCTGGCTTGCTAGCACCTGAATTGTCTTGATATGTGTAGAATAAGCTGCTGTATGTTTCAAGGGATCAAAAGCCAGACCCTTGCTTCCCTACAATCCAGACTCCTGAGTGGCCAGGTGGCACAGTGTCCAGTGGAGTCAGTGACACAGAACAGCATGAACAGTTCCAGCTGCACTTATGCCTATGGCTCTTACAAGGGCTTAGAGGTGTCAGCTGGGGCATTTGGTATTCAGGGACAGGGGCTGTAGGCCAATCGTGTGTGTCCCATGACAGGCCAAAGCTGGCCAACAGGGCCCAGTGCACACTATAGGATGACATCTCTTCAGGGGCTCGTGAGCCTTGGGATGGATACCTTGGCAGGCAGAGTTTCTGTGTGAGGCCTGCAGCATCATGTCTCCATGTGATGTGGCACACATCAGAGCAGCTGTATTATGATTTTGATCTGTGTGCCCCAGTATGGGCAGGACCTTTGGAAGGTAATGGGACCATAGGAGCATTATAGCTGACCAACTGTAAGGGGCTGAGTAGGAAGAGGTGAGTCCTTGTGAGTGTGCCCCGGAAGGTTGTGCTTATCTTCCGAGCTTCTCTCTTCTCTGCTTGTCACCATGCCATGAGCAGCTCTTCCCCACCAGGATCCTCTGCCATGACCCCTCCTGCCTTAGGATCAGCTGGCTGTGGACCAAATGCAAACCAAATTAAACCCCTCCTTCTGTAAACTGTGTGTCAGGTATTTTGTCCCAGTGAGAGGGAAGTAAAGACAGCCTGGAATGTAAGCTGTGGGTTCGCCCTGAATTTTGACTCTGAATTATGCCCTCATTTAAATACTTACAGGCAGTGAATAACTTTCTTAACTATAACAGGTGAGTGTTAAAAGAAACTCATGAGTTTCTGAAGATCTTCCAATTTATTTCTTCTCAGCTTTCATTATCGAGAATTCTTAGCAACCAGGAAATTGGTATAATAGTGATCCATGCTCCTTTGTATGTCTGTGTATAATTTACTTACACCAACATGACTAACATTAACCCATAGACATGGAAATATTTCTTTTACTAATTTCTCCTACCCTTTGAAATGCTATCTTTATACAAATTGTTTTGTTTTTATACTTTGAGGAATGCTTGCAAATGTTCTTCCTGGCCCATTCTTCTGGATAGTTCTACTTCTGCAGGCCCTTCTTTCTCAGCCCATTAGGAGCCCATACCCGAGACTGCACAGGAGGACAGGAGGTATGAGTGGATGCATGAGAGCCAGGAAACTGAAGCTTTCTGGCAGTCTTCATTTTTCTCGAAAAATAAGACATTAAATCAAGAATAACCAGCAACTGATTTCTAACCCACTCTGGCCTTTCTGGGGCACTTTTGGGGCCACACTCAGTGCAAACCCATAGAGCCCAAGGATTCTCCATTTATTTTATTCCAGTCTGGCAGAATATCTGTGGTTGCTTAGTCCATAAACAAGTGAAGCAGATCACCAGGGCAATGTCTGAGTGACTTGCATTGCTATTCATACACAGCAAATTTGAAATGGATGAGAAGCATGCTGAAGCTCCCTATCAGTGTGCTGTCATATTAACTTCCAACAAACTGAAAGACAAGAGGCAGGGGAACAAAGGGCATGTCATGTTGCAGGCTGTAGCTTCCTTGGCTTGGCTATGTGTGAACCATGGTGGAAAAGCTCTGTGTTCAGAGCCTCCGAGCCTGCAGAATATCTCTGTGCTCCATTGATCAAATGATATGAACACAGTTTTCCTAAAGTAAACTATATATGAAGGAGGAAACCCCACATGGAAAAATACTACTACAAACTGCCACCTAAATAAATAGGTGGTCTCTTAAGTAAGTGTGCCTGGGTAGTAGGGTGGGGCACTGAGGAGCACTTTCTCCAGAGGACAGTTTGCTTCTAGGGGGCTAACGGACTGCCCTGCTTTCCTGAGCCTTGGTTTTCTCCCCTGTACAGTAAATTCATTCCAAATCTCAATCAAGCTCTTGAACATGACTTTGAAAGGTCTGAGATGTGACTGTTGTGTGAGTGTTAGCTATTCCTCCATGCAGGGCATTCAGAGGGCTGCAGGGCTGGTCCTTCCTCTAGCCCCATTCCATAAGTAACAGCTATGTCTAAGCTCTGTGAGCTCTATGAAGACTACGACACTTGATTTTCATAAGTACCCTGTTCTGTGACCCACTAAGAGTAGGAGAACTTTTCAAAAGATAGAACTAGGATCTATCATCCTAGGGTTGACAGATCAGAATATAGAATTTTCATGTGCAGATAGAAACATTTTAGACTTACAAACTGGGTGTGGTCTCATATGGGTAGAACTTGTTATCTGGTTTTGCCAGAAAGAGCTAAAGATCAATTCCTCCAAAGCCAAGGTCACTATAATTGGCAGATTTACCTCAGTTGCAACCTAATAATCCTTTGTAACAACTACCTGTAGTTAGAAAAACAAGGATATATTGTGTTGCTTGAAATTGGATATGGCATGAATGCTTTCTTTTTTAATGAGGAATGTAACAAAAATCTGTTCTTTAATCTGTCCAATTAAAATTTTGTTAGCACCTACTTTGTGCAGAGGGCATTGACATCTTCATTATTGGGTCTGTGCATTCAGGTAGTTTTAAAGAGTTGCTTGCTGAAGCAAATCTTGCCCTACCTGAGATCCTGTCTACTCATCTTCAGAGGGAGATGAGATGACCTCTACTCAAGACTGTTTAGTTTTTGTTCATTCTGCCTCCAGATCAGCTGGATTTTTAAAGCATACAGGTTGGTGCTTAACTTGCACATGAAATCACTGTGCTCAAAGACTTGTACTGATCCTCCTGTTTTCAGACTCCCTAGCGCTGGGATTATAGGCATGCACAACCACGCCCTGACTACTTTGCTGGCTCAGTGCGCCCCAAGGGTAGGTCTGGAGCAGCCTGTGTTACTGGAAATCGAACCGGGGTTGCTATGCTTTCCAAAGCAGGCACTTAGTTCTCTGAGCTATTTTGCAAGCCCTAGGAAATACATTCTCAAAATCATTGTCAACCAGTAACTATTTAAGTCTCTTAAGTGTGAAAATATTGTCCTGTAGATCTGAATGTTGTGTTATCTCTGAAGTCCTCACTTGTCTCTTCCTTTGACTGCAGCTCTAACCTGAGCCACTGAAGGAATTTGCATCACCAGAGCCTTCTAACTCTTCTCTCTGTTCATTTGTAGCCTTGCTCTTCTAGTTTCTGCATCATGGCCTGAACAATTTTTTGAAAATAGGATAAGCTCAGTAGGATAAGTGCTTGACTGGCAAAGGCAAGGATCTGAGTTCAATCCCTGGTTCCGCAAAAAAAAAAAAAAAAAAAACATAATAAAAAAAAAAAAAAAAAAAAAAAGAAAATTTAAACCTGATTGGACTACTCCCCTGTTCAAAGTCTTCAATGACTTGTAACTCTTCTTAGGTCAAAATTGAAAATTTTTATCTTGCTCTGTGAGATCCAGCAACCTCTGCCTTCTGTTGCTTCCCAGGCCTGTGATCACTCAGAGGGGAGAGTTTGGTAAAGAATGAGCACAAGCCATGGCCTGCAGTCTGCCCTTGGATGTGCTGACTGCTTCTCCATCCTACACTCCATCCAATCCTATTATCCCTTCACTGCCTCCTGATATTACAACTCTACCCATAGCTGGATAAATCCCATTCTCTCTCTCCTTTCAGTTTAATTATCATTGGCTTTCTAGATATTCTCATTAGCCAGCTCATAAGAGCTGATATGTCCAGTTCAGCTTTTGAGATTAATACAGATCTATCATTCTCCCCTTCCAATAAATATAGATACACAGGCTGTATTCAGAACATGACATTCTGCTCTGTGCATAACAGACATTCAATAAGTGTGAAGGGAGAAAATAATTGTTGAAGCCTCATAATTCTTCCACTCTTCTAGGTTCTTAAAATACGTTCTTGAATATAGCCCATTTAGAAGAGATATTTGTACACATATTCCTGAATATCACCTGTCACCACTCTTACCCACTATACAGTTGTTTTGACTTAAGTATGTATTGAAATAAGTTAATCAGCTTCTAATAAGGGATGTAATAATATAACCTTATGTGGAAAGATATTTACCATAAAGCAGACTAAGGCATTATTCATCCTTTGAAGACCCATAGGAAATATGTCTTTCTGAAATAGTCATGCTTATTTGGAGCTATGAACACCATAAAAATCACAATTAACTATATTTTCTTTAAGCAGTCTAATTGGTGGCCTACTTTTGATCAACTTATAAGATAATGTACCATAGTGTTATATATGATAGTCACTACTGTTAACATTGTACTTTCTTATAGTTTTGTTTTACCTCAGTTTTCTTACCTTTTGTGAATTTGTGCTACTCAATGCATCTCCATAATCCATATTTAATCTGATATGGATAAGGTGGGGTGTAAGTAAACAAACAAGAAACATGTAATATATGCTTCTCATTTTTTGTGCATTTCCCTGGAGTACCAACACAATTGTGAAAATAAGGCCAAATAGTTCTTTTTGGTTTCCTCTCTACTCACAAAGAATTGCTTCAGACTCATTGAAACTGTTCCCTGGGTGGAGTCAAGTTGCTTCTTTAGTAATTCCATTCATAAATACACATTGGATGTCTCATGGAGCACTTGAAATTTTGATAATCAAAAGCGTATTGTGTGTTTGTGAAGTTTGAGAAGGAAATTGAAGCTAATACCAAGGGAGAATAGAATAAAGTTAAATATTTTCCTTCAAAACCAGCAGGAGGTCATCTAAAGTACAATGTCATGCACAACTTTTAACTTTATGGACCTTTCTGCTCTTTCTTCTCTTTTCGTCCTGAATTTACAATAGTAAGATTACTCTGCCATACATAATTAACTTGTCACCAACAGAAGGAGAAAGAAAAAGAATTCCCAGGCTTGCACAATACTTTAGGCATGCTTAGCATGAAACAGTTCTTATCTGGAAAGATATTACAAATTTTTAAAAAATGACTAATTGTATTCATACCTCTGCTAGTCATTTCTCTTCTCCCTGTATTAACTCATGGAGCATAAACAGAATGTCCAAGGTGAAAAGTAGACATTTAGAAAAGCAGAGAATGGGAAAATCCACAATCCTTGGCTGGAAGCAGCAGCTAGTCCCTCCAGCCTGAACTGTAAAGAAAATACTGCCATCAGCCCACCTGGCCACCTGGCCTCCTTCTCTTGGGCAGGTGTTCCTAGACCTGCTACTGTCTTTAAGAGTTTCTTCTCTCTCCATTTTCCCCCATGGCCTTATCTCTACTGGTCCCTGAAACTATACATGGGTGGGGTAGTGTCACAGTTTTATATCTGGTTTTCTTCTGGCACAGATTCTGAAGCCCAGAAATGACTTTAAGGGTTGGCTACATTTCCACAGGTCAACTTCATGGGTTTTTCAGCTGCACAACTCCTTCAGAAACCTGATAGGCTTCTGATCTGTTTGTGCCCAATCTGTTCCTATAGGGGTAACTCTAACCAAGGATTTATTCTAAGTTTCTCAGTCCTGATGGAGTTTTTAAATGTCAAATCTTTTGACTTTCACCTTCCCTTGGATTAACTGCCTACACTCTTACCTAGTTAGTGGTTTCCGCACATCCAGTGTATTTAGGGGAGAAAAGTGTGAGTCTGTGCTCCACTCTTCCTCCATTATTTCTGGGACAGCAGGGTGTGAGAGAAGAGTAGGAGTCATGGCTCTGCACCTCCTCTGTTTTCCAAGGGAAGCTGGTATCTGCAAGACACGTGTAATGGCACAAGCCTTTGGTTGGTGGACCAACCTGAGAACTAGGACAACAGCTGGGTCTAGGTGCAGGGGCACACACACACACACACACACCCCTTTGGAGGGGAGAGTAATTAATGATGCCAGCAATGTGGAAATGGCTGGAGCAGCTGTGAGGAGCCAACAGTTGGTGTCTATAGATCTCCACAAAAAGAAGACCAGTCCCAGCCCCCAAACACAGAGGCTAAGATGAGCTCTATACCCAGGATATTTCTGGGATTAAATAGGGACATTATCACAGAACTGTAAATATAGAAGTATTTTACTACTTTGATTTTCCATTGTTTGTCTGATTGGCTATCGTTTTCCTGTCTGGTTGGATGCCATCTTGTTTGTTTTGTATATTGTAGTAATTCTAGTATTTGAGTTTTTTCTTTCTTTTGTTTTATCTTTCTTCACTTTTTCTGGAGTCCTTCTTTCTTTTCTTATTTTCATTTTCATTATCTAGCACTTTCTTCTTTCTCTTTTTATTTTATTGTTATCCATAATTTTATTGTGAAACAAATAGCAATGAGAGAATTTCAAATTGAATTGGTAGGACAGTTCTAATAATTAGCACATTGCATACTGCCTTCCTAGTGGTTGTTTGTTGTATGAGATGCAGATGTGATATTCTATTTACAAACACTATTAGACAAATCCCTCTATTCCTTGAATTAAGAGAATGTATCTATATATCTATCCTAATCATATTGAATACACAGATACAAAATGCACATTCACCTAAGTCCCCTTTTTTGTTTAGTTCCATAATTTAAGTATTATAGGTGTGTGAACTCAGAAAAATATTCCAAAATAGTCCAGTAGTCCATAAAAGTATTGGGTCTTCCACTTGACTGGCAATATAAGAAGTTGTTGACCTGAGTCCCCTGAAGCTCAACATAACAACATGGCTTTATTTCTTGTACTTCACTTTTATACTTTTCTGTTGGATGGTTAAGATCAAGATAAAGCAAGACCTATGTAATAAGAATTGTAGCATTTGGATCTGATAAGGTCAATTGAATCCCCTCTGGCTTTATCCTGAGACCCTGTGCCTCAGATAGATCTTTTCTCAGTGTCAGCCATGTGGATGAGTCACAGCCATTGCTTAGCCAATTATCTGTCTGTGAAAGACTGAGAGAATGTTTTCTCTCCATGTGACTCTCCTTAGACACACTCTACATCATTGATCACTTTCCTCTTTGGCCCCTTAATCTCCTTGATTAGAAAATTTGGGACACAACTGAGTTACATGACGAGACAGTACAAGTTCTCATATGTCCTGAGTCTTAATAGACCTTGGAAGGTTAGGGCCAAAATATTGGCTTTCCTTGCAGCCCTCCTTTTTCTCTAATTTTTGGTCTGCAAACTTAGGTTGTTAAACCTCCTGAAGAGAAGCTTATTGTTACTGCCATATAACCTAGACTGTTGTGCTTAACCTCATTATCTGTCTGAATATCAAATATTTTAGACATAACATGGAACATGTATTTTTCATCAAGTACTGATACGTTAAACTTTAAGTACCTACAGAATATGACAAAAAATTTAGAAAATTAAAATAACTTTTAAAAAATAGGAATAAAGAATCATATATGTTTACACATAAGTCCAGAAATCTAACCCTGTACAACATTGTTGCAGAACAGTTCCACAACACACCTTTTCCTGTCTCCTGCCTTCATTCAAAACCCATCCTTTTTAACAATCATCTACCCAAGAAACAGCATGGCATCACCTGACATGTCATGACAAGCAGCCTGTATTCAGAAGACCAGAATGACAGGCACTCTAAGCATGAACCTACTATCACAAATTGCCATCTTCAGTGCAGTTGCTTAGTTCACAGTTGTCAGTATATATACTTAGTAAAGGTGAGACTCTTTCCAGTTAACTGCTAGATTCAAAAGTCTTCTGAAGATTCTCAGGATCATTGCCTTACCCATCTTCTACATATAACTGTATGGCTTGCCACAGTCATGCTTCCTAGCTCATCTTCTTTGCCTCTCTTAACTATTTAGTCCTCAAGTTCTTGCTTTCCTTTTAGTTGTATTATACGTTTCTATTTGTATTTCTTTTTTTGAGTTCTTATACTAGGGAGACTATATGATATTTACACATGTGTCTGGTTTATTTCACTTATGAGTATATCTTCAAGTGGCATCCACTTCAATATAAGGGCTTCGAGTTTATCATTCTTTTTTTTTAGGTTTTAATTTGTTTTTTTTCAAAGTTTTATTGTTAAACAGATAGCAATGAGACAGTTTCAAATCAAATCGGAAGTACAGTTTCAACAAATAATACACTACATATATTCTTCTTAGTGGTTAATTGCTGTACAAGAAGTGGACTTGTGATCCTATTTACAAACACCATTAGAACAAATCATTCTATTCATTAAGAGAATGCAACTATAT